>NC_137810.1:12253242-12765742 GCF_963921795.1 Nannobrachium achirus | reverse complement strand
TGTCATATGTCGTATGTCTGTAGCCTTTTTCCTCAGCGTTTTGCCATAGCAAAACGTGTGTGTGTAGCATGTAAACCACTCCATAGAATGGCTGTGCGTGTGTCTGTAGCCTTTTTCCTCAGCGTTTTGTCATAGAAAAATGTGTGTACGTAGCATCATGTTTGTCTAGTTATATCATACTAGCCCTTACCCGTTCAAAGATATGAGCTCCGAAATGATGTGCAGTGTGTGGGTTATGGGATGTGCACTGTGCACACAGTATATGAGGGATGGAAAGTAACTTTAACTGGTGCTTGCATGCTAATATGTAGGAGCATCAATGTAAGAAATACCCGTTCCATTTAACGGCTACAGAGATACTGTGTACCGATCTGCATGATTTTTGGACAACATCTGTAAGAGGGCCAGAACCCCCCCCCCCCCCCCCCCCCCCCTGTAACAGGGCCAGAACCCCCCCCCCCCCCCCCCCCTGCATGGCCTGAACAACAGCGCCCCTCCCTTAACATGTGTGGTCACAAAAGGTACTGTAGGCTAAATAGATATAGATACACCATAAAAATGCTAATATACAGCATACGATTTGTGAAAGTGACAAACGGGCTTCACAGTTATGTCAGGTGTGTTCATATGCTGATGGTGATGCGATTTCAGATCAATTGCTCCAGCCACTGAGGAGAAACGCTGTGACAGACAGACACTCACTCACTCACTCACTCACTCACTCACTCACTCACTCACTCACTCAGACATTCGCAAAATTATAGTATAGATGTCGTATGTCTGTAGCCTTTTTCCTCAGCGTTTTGCCATAGCAAAACGTGTGTGTGTAGCATAGCCTGTACTACATCCTAGACTCAAATCCTAGTCTGAAGATGTTATGCAAGCAGGACCACCGCATCATTTTCAGATTGACATACTGTAGACAAAAAAGACAAACAAGTACAGCATGTCAACAGCACCAGAGGGGGACAAGAACAACACATTATATAACACTTGGATTGCAAAGTAATTGTTTCCCCCCATTCTCTGTTAAATATACTATTAGTTTGCTTGTACAGTATGAAGTGAACCAGCCAAAGTGTGTACAGTATGTAGCCTACCGTTCAGCAGGTGAATGTGCAATTCAAACATTAGAACAAGCTGACGTAGACTCGATGACGTGCCAGTTTGACTGTGTCAAGATCTCTAACACAGCTTTACACACAGTTTATAAAATATAGCAACAATGTCCAGTCAGAACAGCCAATGGAAGAAGCCTCATAAGCTGACGTGTCTTAAAATGATTAGAGAGACGGGCCATATCTGCCTATTTCACATTTGTGCTAAACAATCCACAACTCACACACCTTTACCTTTACGATTCATGAATATCTCACCATGGATATGACTCTATGTCATTAGTCATAATCAGAAGTTCCTATTTCCTCTCTGCTGAGTAAACATTTTGTTTACTGTATAAGGCCATTGATCCTACAAAATGCTATTTAGGCAGACAATATACATTTAGTTATCTTGATTTGTAGTTTCATTATACATTTTGTTCCCTTGATTTGATGAATTAGTCCCAGTGTTTTCTTCATTAACTGTGCACAATATTGTCTCCCGCTCTCCCCTGCTCTCTACCCTTGGTGGCACATTCACATTATTGTGAATGGTGGGAACATGACATGTACTGTAATGTTGTATGATGATGACACTGCAAGCTAATTTCCCTAGGAGGGATTATAACGTTTTCTACATACAGTACCTGGAACATAGTTCATCACTGTTCTGGAGTGTCTGTGATGGGTGAGGAAATGGACACAGGCAGAGTAGGTCCCCAATCTCTCTCTGTCAAAGACGAGGAAGAGCAAAGCCAGCCCCCAGGCCCCCAAAGGATAGATCAATAGGCCTTAAGGGGGTGGAGAAATTGATTGACTTACAAATGGAGTGAGCCCATGACGAAAGGGGAGAATTTGTCATGATGAAACAGCCGCTTTAGATTGCAATAATTACCATGTGCCTTCTGGCTGCCATGTAAAGAGGCTTTCAACAGATCTCAATGCACCTGGACACAATAGACTTAATGGGGGTCTGGAAAGAGGGCTTGTGATTGCACAGCGGCTCACTAATTTGTTTTGCTATGGCAACATTCAACATTTACCTACAACTGCAGCTAGGATAACAATTACATATTTAGGAACTCTGAATAGGAAATTAGTCAAATGACACAATGCTAGTTAACAAATAGAAGGGCATTTGTATTGGGAATATGACAATTTGTAGGAAGTACTCAAAACAGTATTCATTGTGGACAGGGAGCCAGTCCAAGAGCATATCCTTGCAGGTCATTCTTTCTCAGTATGGAGTCTGAGACCATGGGGTCTGAGGACCTCTACAAGCTCACAACGCGAACTTGTAGATCTGTTATTTTCAAAAAAGGTTCCCACTCCCTGGCACAAACTATTTTCAGATGGGGGTCCGTGGCCAAATACAGATGAATTTGAGAACCACTGCTCAAGACAATACTACACTCCAGTGTTATATAGTAACCCCTAGGTTGCCCCTAGGTTGCACTCTGAAAATCCAAATCTGTTCCCTGAAAGGTTCCAGACACTATCCTTTCCCATCATGGTCAAAGTACTTCTTTTCCCAGGCACCACTGGAATGGAATTCTATGGAGAATTAGTGTCTTCTAATTGCCATCTAATCAACTGGTCTATCAGCCAAGTTAAGGGTTACTTATATGTTGTATTTTGGTCTTATAGTACCGTAATTTCCGTAAAAGGAGATGGAGGACTAAAGAGTTTTAATTTGGCAAAATATTACCAGTGGTTTGATTTCATAATTGTATCTTTATGACAGTTACACAGATTTAATCCTCATGATTGATTTATTTCAACAGATGGCTAAGAGTGAAGTGGCTTATGCTGTTGTTTAGAACATCTACAAATGTGTGAAAACACTAGTGTGGACTGTGGAGGACCTGTTAATATTGTGAGCTTCTCTGAACACAGGCACATTTGACCTGCTTAAGCCCACTCCCTGGCCTATAGTAAAGACAATCCCTATGTCTATGCCAGTCCTATTCTTATGTACGGCTCCTGATGACAATCTTCTTCGCAGGTCGTAGGCGAACGCACAGTCAGATTTTCTGATAATTTGATGTGTTCTCTGAAAAGGTATTGTGCCAGCTCCCTTTACAACTTGAACCCTAACATCCCTATTCTGGGCATGTATAATAACATCCCAACAGAATCAAGTAGACACAATACTTTAGCTGATCCCTGGGGAAATTCAAGTGTTCAGTCAACAGTCATTCAGTCATCACTCATTCATTCAGTCATCACTCATCATGGTCCATAGTAGCCACTGATATCCAGGCACCATTTCACAGCATACAGAAATAGCACAATATAGCTTTGTACCGTACGTCATTTAGCATGAAAACCTATGACCACTGATAGCTACAGATAAGCACTATTATCAGGGTTCTGCATCAGCATTATCATGAATGTATTGGCAGTGCATAATGCAGGCAGTTATATGAAATTAGCTAGCAAAAATGAAAATCTTCTTTGGCCTCCAGTGACCATGTCCATGAAGAGGCATTAGGTAGCTCAAATAGGTACTCAAGTCTAAGCTAGGATTAGTGGCGCTGCAGATTGTCAAGGGATTTCTCTTTTAACCTTATGCCTCGGCAGGGGCGTCACACCAAATTCTGGGCCCTGGGTACAAGGATTCACTGCGGGCCCCCCATGAATGTTAACAATTGAAAAATAGCAGATATACAAGCTCACAGCGCGGCACCGAGTGCCGCGCTGCGAGCTTGTAGATCTGCTATTTTTGAAAAATCGTGAAAATGTGTGCCAAGAAACCTATGTTTCCATGTCAGTGATGCTCAAACCTTTTCATGTGAAGGACCCCCCATCTCAAAATATTTAGTTCCAGGGACCCCCCCAGCAGTCAAAATTTGAGTTACAAATGTTCACTTAAAAATATATTCAAGATTTGCGCACATTTTCACGACTTTTCAAAAATAGCAGATCTACAAGCTCGCAGCGCGGCACTCGGTGCCGCGCTGTGAGCTTGTATATCTGTTTTTTTTCAATAACTAAAGTTACTAGGGCCCCTCCACCTTGGGCCCTGGTAACTCAGTCCCACTTTCCTACCCCTTGTGACGCCCCCTGTGCCTGGGGATGATGGTAGTTGGCAGGCTCAGTGTGGATACAAGTGAAATGTTGTGATCCAGCACCCACGGAATGAATGGTGCTTTCTCATTCCCACCTAATCTCACAAATTGCTTGCTCATGCATCAAGTCAGGATGCACGTTTGGCTGAATAGAATTCAGTTTTAACACACACCTTTTCTTCCAACCTAGACAAACATCATCAGTGAGTGATGTAACATGGGGTCATGGATGATACCCTTGCCCCGGCAAGCCATAACAATTAATTAGGCCTATTGTAATGCACAAAATGATGGTTGTTGGTTTGTGAAATGTAGACATAACACAATCATTCACTGTGTAAATATAGTGCACTCATTATCATTGCATTGTTTAATGAATTTGATGCTAGGATTAATTAATTGATGATCTCCATCTCATAATGCTAGTTTATTTTAATACATTGATTGGGGTTGCATAATAGCTTCTGGCTACAGACCCACGTGCAATGCATCTGTTTCAGGCTTTTAAAAATGTGTACCGGTAATTGTATTGTCTCAGAAAAATATACAAACAAACAAAGATACACATAGGCCATGACAATATGTGTGTGGATCCTGTCTGGCCTGTTACGGTTTACTGTTCTCGACCGCATGTAATATTTATTTTCCTAAGTAATATGTGCCATAGCTCTATACTGTATATCAGGGGTCTTCAACAGGGGGTCCGGGACCCCTAGGGGGTCCTCAGAGTTACTACAGGTGGTCCTCCAAATCTTCCAATCCTTATATCAACAACTTGTACACTGGTGTCTGTCCATATTCTGAGAACTTTAGCCAAGCACGAGGCGTTGTGAGCTTGTAGATCTGCTATTTTTGGCAAAGAGGTTTGGTGTAGAGGGAAAAAAGAGCAGAGTAAAAGCTGAAGTTTATTAGATAATGACGGCTCAAGTGGTTAAATATCTGAAAACACAAATTGATATGAAACCAAAATACACTGCGATGATTGTGTTGTCAAACAATGAAACTGTATGGAATCTATGAACAGGTTGTGGGGGTCCCTGCTTCATCTCTCTCTCAGCTAAGGGGTCCTTGGCCTGAAAACGTTGAAGACCCCTGCTGTATAGACCTACGCTACAGTATATTAGCAATCATTGCTATATGGCAAGGGTCTTCAACGTTTTTTTCAGGCCATGGATCCCTTAGCTATAGAAAGATGAAGCAGGGACCCCCCACTACTATAGGCCTACATCAGACATTTAATCACTTAAACCATCAATACTTAGTAAACCTGACCTATGGCTCTAAAGGCCTACTTGGTCTGCTCTTTTCCCCTCTACACCAAACCTCTTTGCCTGTCTACAAGTTCACAACGCCCTGCAGTGATCTTGTTGATCTGCTATTTTTGAGCGGTGGTAAACCGCTCCATAGAGTGGCTGGGTGTGTGTCTGTAGCCATTTCTCTCAGCGTTTTGCCATAGCAAAACATGTGTGTGTAGCATAGCCTGTACATCCTAGACCTAAATCCTAGTCTGAAGACGTTATGCAAGCACGACCACCGCTCACTTCACATTGGGTGTGATCTTTAGCTAAAGTTAGGGATAAATGATGGATAGTTAGGCTACCAAATGAACCTTTATGTGGCTGTAACTAGTAGAGTGTAGGCCTACATTTGTACACTCTCAGAGTTATGTTGGTCCACTTGGTCCCTGGTCTAATGCAAGGGTTCTCAAAGTGGGGTCCGGCGGGGACCCCCACTGCCATATGCTCTATATTTTCAAAACATCTTGACATTCGTTGAAACTATTTTTGACACCATAAATCTTTTATGGGGTCCTCGGCACAAAACATTTTCAGATGGGGGTCCGCAGCCAAGTACCTAATTTAGGGGTCCTTGACAAGAAAAGGTTTGAGAACCACTACTGTATGTGAGGCTGTGTGAACAACGAGACATGGCTCTAGTGGGCTCCACCCATTGGCCGCTCAGGGGCGTCACAAGGGGGGGGGGGGGGGGCACCACACTGACATGGAAACATAGGTTTCTTGCACACATTTTCACGATTTTTCAAAACATAGCAGATCTACAAGCTCGCTGAGTGCCGCGCTGTGAGCTTGTACCGGTATATCTGCTATTCTTCAATAGTTAACATTCATGGGGGGCCCGCAGTGAATCCTTGTTCCCAGGGCCCATAATTCGGTGTGACGCCCCTGCTTGGCCGCTCGCTGTCTGCTCTGCTAACTGACTGACAGCTGCTGTGATGTGATCTTGGAAAGTAGCGCTCCCCGCTCCACTAATAATGGACTACAAACAACAGGTTGCAAATTTAATTTGATTATCTGGAAACAACATTTTTTCACAGGATAAAAGTTTACCGTTCGATACAAAACAATGGGATTATACACTATCAGCCTGAGAGGAATAATTCGATCGGTCGGCTCGCAACGTTCTGCGTGAGGAGGCTTCGTAAAGGTGAGACACACACAGACTGTGTCTGACTGCTGCTGATCAAATTTGCTTATAGTTTGAAATGCACATTTTTAAGGGTTAATTTAGACTAATTCATTTAGGAGCCGCTTCACAGCTAGTCACATAATAGGCTATTGTGGCTGCTCAATTGGGTTGCATGACAACAGAAAACCTAACGCTTTTAATGAATGTTTTTGGATTTTGACATTATGGTTTGATTGATTGATTGATTGAAGACTTTATTAGAAGTTTACATAGAAAAAGGCACAGCAGTTTCATGACGGTGCAGTTCACTGGTGCAAGGTCAACTAAAAGGAGATCCTAGAAAAGCACTTGGCTTATTTACACAGGAAACCATTGAAGTAGCCTATCTCATATAACATTGAATGACAGGCGGATAGAACACGGCACTATGCAGTAGATATAGTCAGGAGAAAAAGAAAAAAAAAGAGACAAAAAAAAAGAACAGTGCAAAAATATATACAGTAGGTAAATACACCCATCAATAGGCTATAATAGACATAGGCAAGCCTATTTTGAGGTAGCCTAGGCCAAATGATTTAGGGAGGATCCCTCTGACACAATTCTTCTTAAAACAGCTCCCTTTCAGTTGATAAATTGTGCATTTAGTAGGCCTATCATTAGCTACAATAGCTAGCATATAATCTGCAGAAGTTAAGCCTAAACAGCATTACATTTACTTGTAACAGATACTGTACATTGAAGTGGAACCCATAACACAGGCTACAGAATCTTTGTAGACCAGCCTATACCTGGGGGATATGGACAAAATCTAATATTACAATATGTTCTATCAGATACCTCAATATTGATATTGTGACAATATTATGGGAATGGGGATTTGTGCTTTCACAAAATATTTACACTGTGGGGTTTCTGATGAATAATCAAGTAATGCCATAATAACTAGGCCTAGGGTAAAGGCAAACAGCTAGAATAGTAATGCAGGCTTTCCACCAGGAAAATGAACATATTATGCCGTATCATGATATTATGATATTCTGAATTCCAGAAGACATAAAGCTCTTTTTCGTCCATGCCTTATCCCTTATCCCTAAACACTTTAGCAATTTTTTACTATTTTGAAAAACATTTTTAAATATTTCAAATAGCTGATCTACAAGCTCAAAGTGTGTTGCTGTAGATCAGCAATTTGAAGTTTTTTTTTTTTATGTTTTCCAAAATAGTAAAAAAAAAAAGGACAGTTTAGGGATACAGGGTATGTATAAAATATAGCTTATATCTATTATCATAATTGCCCATCCCTTGCCGTACCTAGTCAATCATACTTGTTAATGCAAGTACAATATGATTACAATAAGAAAAACACCTTGTTTCCAACCAGGGACGTGCTGGCCATTGGGAAAAGCGGGACAACTCCCGAACGGCCGGTTCATTCCCGGCCGGTCCAGGCCGGCCATTAGGAAAAAAATAAAAAATAAAATGTCGGCCTTCGTTCCATTTCGGGGGCTGGGCGGACAACAAAGTAAATCGTCACTGTCGGGCAGAAACCTCGTATCTCCAAGTTTCAAATGTATACATTTTTTCGCAAAGCAAAGCCCTGCTTCATCATACAAGGCCGTTGCACAGAAGTAGTGAAAACAGCAGATCTACAAGCACACAACGCCTCGCGGTGCGAGGCGTTGTGTGCTTGTAGATCGGCTGTTTTCACTAGTTTAAATCATTTTTACAAACGGTTTTGGACATATAAGGTTTCCACCCGACAACGACGAAATATAACAAAAAAAAGAAGAAAAAAAATTAGGGCCTCTCCAACTCTTTTTCCCGAGTTGGAATCAGGAGCCCAGCACGTCCCTGTTTCCAACCCTTCTCTAACAGCGTTATATTCAACTTAGTGGGGGTTGGTTAACTCCCAGGTATTAGCACTAATCTACATGTGTACACGTGCTACAACCCGCGGCAGACCCCTAGAGATCAGTGATCCATCTCGTAACTGTCCCTTGAGGCAAGAAAATATGAATCCTATAGCGTCCAGATTCTGGGCATGTCATATATATATATATGAACATTCTGCATGAATTAGCATAACATTCCTCAAAAATAGCAGATCTACAAGCTCACAACATTCAATTGGCTATTTCCTATGAAGAGAAGAGGGGGGAAAAGGAGGGGGCCAAGTACGAACCCCTGGGGGAGCGGTTAAACAAAGGCACAGAGATTTTGAAGACGTATTTTATTGAGTCAGTCACACCTTTATCACTATTTCACTAGTGCACTACTGTAGGCCTGTTCACTCTCTGAAAAAAGGCTTTCACAATCAAGCTCTGTCTTGACTGATACATCCACCAACCCAGCCTAATAAAAGACACATTATTTTACGTTCTAAAATGTCAATAAGCTTATATTATTACTATTACTTCTCTTTCCCAAGCCTAAACCTCAACACACTCAGAGTTACATCATAGACACAAATGCATCTGTGCTTTATCACAATGAAGAAGTGGATCTTTTGTTCAACAGAATTCCCGGTATTTCCATTATCTTGTTTTCTCAAGCTGTAGCTGAGGAGTGATTCTGTCCTCAGTATATGGTCTTCAAGTGAACAGTGGGCCTAATAGACTTAACATACTTCATACAAGAGAGTAGGCCTTTTAAACCGAGGTGATCTTTTGCAGTGCACTGATCCTGTTTGGAGTTAAGACATAGGCTAATCAGGATGTATTTTTAGTTTCTACACCGAGTGAAAATTGGTTTCAGTAAACACATGTATCCCATGTCCCAGGGCTTCCCTTCATCTTTGTGGGACAAGAATATAATATCAGTTATCCTCAGGGATGTCCTGAGCTTAAGAAGTAATTAGAGATCATTTCAAAGTCAACACGCGGTAGAGAAAAAAATCACTCTCTCACAAACAAATCCAACGGACTTTGTTAGTAATACGTCTTGTCTTGATGTTCAATTTCCAGGCCAGCAGAGCCAGCCAGACAAGAGAACATGGCGAGAATCCACACAGAGCGAGCCCTGTCATCGCGACAGAGGCTATCCATCTGCACGGCAGATGATGACGTGGCCGTCATTGAAAATGGGGAGAGCAGGTTTGGCCATAACACTTCAGAAGACTTATGTTACTGTTCCAAATGTGAAGTATTTTGTGTCTAAAGGCATAAATGTTCACGATTTTGGATAAATTGATTCAGGTGAAAAGCGGCCACCAATAATAAAGTGCAAACTATGTGTCCGTAGTCAGATTAAATCAAATGAATGAAGATTTTCATGCATGCCATTCTGAAATGTGCACCCCTCATTAATTTGATTTGAAGAGGGGGTTAGTGCGGGGCCTTAAGGGGAGCAAATGCTAATTTCGTGCAAATCAGTCTAAAAGTGCCAAATTTTGCACAGATGTAGCCCAGGGCTTGCTCTAATGATTTAGCTAGGGCGCCCGAGCCGCCGACCTTCGGTGTCGCCACAGCGGCCAAATCAAGTTGGGCTCCCATCGACTTTCTATACAGGAGGAAAATACCCAGAAAAACATTTTTTTTCTGGGTATTTAAGTAAGATGTGAGGGGTCTAACTAGGGGTTTGTTATGATGCTGAATCCATTGCAAGCATTTGTTTTGCACAACATTGGCCCCCAGAAAACGCCCAAAAAACTGTGATTAGTGATGAAAAGTGATGAGTTATCACTTTTCATCACTAAACCATCGTTTTCTGGGGCTATTTGTAGCCCAAGGAATGTTTTTCGTGCAAAACAAATGCTAACGAAGGTCGTCGGCTCGGGCGCCCTAGCTAAATCATTGGAGCAAGCCCTGGGCTACATCTGTGCAAAATTTGGCGCTTTTAGATTGATTTGCACAAACTAGCATTTGCTCCCCTTATAGGCTCCGCACTAGGTGCCATAGTTTTGTACTTTTTGTGTCTGTGGGGTTATAATGTGCAAATTTGCCTTCCCTGTGTATTTTTAGTTACTTCCTGAAAGCTGAAAGCCTCTGAGTCTAAAGGCCCAGTTGAAAAACACAGATTTAATGAGGGGATGATTATAATCATCCCCTCCCCTTTTACCATTCACCCAACATTGTGGATGTGGTGGCTAACTTCAGCTGGGTCACCACTAGGGCATTCACGAATAGTGATTTTTAGTATTCGAATTATTCGACCTCAAAGTATTCGAATTGTCGAATATTCGACAGGACTGGTCAAACTGTCAAATATAAAGTAAGCAAGAGGTGAACATTATGAAAATAGCCGATCTACATGCTCACAACACCTCACGTTGCGAGGCGTTGTGAGCATGTAGATCTGCTATTTTCATAATATTTATCTGCGGAACCGAGTCACATTAAATGTAATACCTACAATTCAAAGTGCTATCTAGCCAAGCTTTATAAACCATGAAGAAATATATATACAGTATTTTCTGGACTATAAGGCGCATCTGACTATAAGGCGCACTGTCAATGAATGGTCTATTTTCAAACTGTTTTCATATATAAGGCGCACATAATAGACGCTACCGTTGCGTTATGCATCAAACAGATGGAGCTGTGCTAAAGGGAATGTCAATGTCAATGAATGATCCATATATAAGGCACACTGGACTATAAGGCGCACTGTAGTTTTTTGATAAAATTAAAGGCTTTTAAGTGCGCCTTATAGTCCGGAAAATACGGTAGGCGAATATTCAACTTCGGTGAACAACATCGAATAGTGACTTTGATATTTGAATATTTGGTGAATGCCCTAGTCACCACCCACCTGACAACCAGGCATACTTAATGAACTGGTGGGTGTGGCCAGTCTGGCCACATAAAAACATAATTTTAACACTTTCTGTACACTTTTTTTATTGGGGGGGGGGGGGGGGGGAATCATGGCACCCCATCTTTAAGCCATTCTAGTATTCCAGACGTTCTAATATTCCAGTTGCCATTCATTTCCCACCGCTGTCTTCCAGGGCTCACTCTCTCTGTGAAGAAGCTGGCTCTGATATGCAAGGAGAGGGAGCTGTGTCTTTAGCCACCGCTGCCAGCAGACTGCCAGATTCCCACAGAGACTCGTTTGCAGGTGCTGGAGCCATGGCCAGGTACTGTATACAAGTGTAGCACATACTGTTACATCAGGGGTCTTCAACGTTTTCAGGCCAAGGACCCATTAGCCCTCTACATATTGTAATGTGTGATACAGATTTTCATCGATTTCATAGATAGATTCATAAACTTGTCTGTTAGACTCGTGTTGATGTGTTTTTCTTTCAGACGTTTAACCACCGACTTAAATCGTCGTTACTTACTAAACTTGACCTTTCACTCTGTACATGGTCTGCTCTTTTTTTCCCCCTCTACACCAAACCTATTTCCCAAAAATAGCTGATCTACAAGCTCTCAAGGCCTCCCGTTGCGAGGCGTTGAGAGCTTGTAGATCATCTATTTTTGGCTAAAGTTCTCCTCAGAATTGGGATGCGAGGGTTGAAGTTGTTCATTTTAAAAGAAATATCCTATCACACAAAGGTTTGGCGGCCCCCCTGTGGTAACTCCGAGGACCCCCTAGGGGTCCCGGACCCCCTGTTGAAGACCCCTGCTGTACATGGCTTTTAGTTGGAGTCGTAGGTATGGCTGGATAGAGAGGTGTTACTGTGTACTTGCCTTTCCTACCGCTGATCCTATAGGCTCTCTCACTTCCTGTACATGCTGCGGAACTGGGCATCTCACAGAGTGCACCGCGAGGCAGAGAGGCCCGATTCCTTCCTGGAACGCTTCAGGGGCCCCGACCTCAAAGACGTCTCGAGTCGAGAGAGCAACGCCCAGTCTATGGGTCAGAATGACGCCCTCCATAAGAGAAAGTAAGTAGTCTACGAAGGCGGTCCATATTAGGCTATGAATGTGTTTTTCGGGCCGAATATCGGAGTGAATTTCGGAGCACGCAGATAAAAAATCAACCTCACGTTATGTCAGTCACGTTTGCACACTGCCGCCCGTTTCGCGCACCACTCGGTCCCTTGCTCTCTCAATCTCTCTCTCTCTCCTTGCCCTGAAAAACGCATTTCGCAACGAAAAACGCAGCAGTGTGCAACCACCTTAAATCTGTGGTTGGTCTACCACATCACTTTGCTTTCCAATGACATCAAGAGGTTGCAAACTATACTGTCATATCCTCTGGTGACCGTGACCTCACCAACAAGTAAAATAATTGCCGTGCAGCAGAGTAGAGCTAAGAGTGGATTCTTGTCAAGGGCAAACAGTACAGCGCAGATAGCCGAGTGGGATGGTTGAGGCTTCTAATGTATGATGTAATCATTGAACGCAAAATGTCTTCTTTTTGTAGTCTTCTTTGTAAGTGGCCACTCGCTGCTTACAACATGAATAACTGCAACAACACGGATGAGTAAGTGTGTTTGTACGTGTGTCTGAAAATAGATATAGCAGTAGCATTACAGTAATAGCCTACACATTTGGTTCAACAAATGTGCCAATACAGTAGATAGTGTGCTGTGGTATTAAAATGTTCTGTAACTGGCCTAGTTTTATTAGCATATAATTTCATCATTTGATGTGGCCAAAATCCTCCAGTGTCCTAGCTGTCATGCATCTATGCATTAAATGTGCCGTCTACACGAGTAAATGATTGTGGTTGTGCAGATTTAGCCATCAGCATTAATGTTGCAGACTGATTTTAATTGAATTTGGCCTTTTAATAAAGATTTTATTGCTGTTACATTTTGTTGTTGAGTAAATAAATGTGGCAACTACTCAAAGTGGCAACAACAGAATAAAGAAAGCATGGGCTCACTAACAACCACAGCTGTGTAACGTTGCCATCTGCTGGACTAAATGTGCACCACATCTTCCAAGTCCTGGCTCCTGAGGAACCCTAAACAGCATCCTGGTTTGGTTTGTAGTGGTGTGGATAGTATAGTATATACAGGGGTGTCGCACCAAATTCTGGGCCCTGGTACTTTAACTATTGAAAAATAGCAGATATACAAGCTCACATTATGGCACCGAGTGCCACGCTGCGATCTTGTAGATCTGCTATTTTTGAAAAATCTTTCGTGAACATTTGTGCAAGTCTTTAAATATTTCAAATCCTTCTAAGGTTTTTTTTTGAAAAACCTATGTTTCTATGTCAGTGGTGCTCGAACCTTTTCATGTGAAGGACCCCCAAAATGATATGTATTTGGCCACGGACCCCCATCTCAAAATATTTCGTTCCAGGGACCCCCCCCAGAAGCAAAATTTGAGTTACAAATGTTCGCTTAGAAAATACATATTATTCAAAGATTTGCACACGTTTTCAAAAATAGCAGATCTACAAGCAAGCAGCGCGGCGCTCAGTGCCGCACTGTGAGCTTGTAAATCTGCTATTTTTCAATAGCTAAAGTATAAAATAATTTAGGCCCCCCCCTCCACCTTGAGCCCTAGTAACTCAGTCCCACTTGTCCCCCCCTTGTGACGGCCCTGAGTATAGTCACATAGTAGCTCCTCGGTAGACCTCCTCCTCCTCCGCCCGTCCCAACCACATAACAGCTCAATCTGTGATCTGTAGCAAGAAAGATGACAAGAAAGAGGAAGTTAAAAAGGATGAGGAGAAAAAAGACGGGGACAAGAAGGAGGACGAGAAGAAGGACGAGAAGAAGGATGAGAAAAAGGACGAGAAGAAAGATGACAAGAAGGATGATAAGAAAGATGATAAAAAGAAAGAGGAGCCTCCGTAAGTATGTCACTGCGAATGGTTTAGGTGGTTCCTCCAGTACGTAATACACATGGAAGGACAAATTAAACTTCATTTATACGTCACTTTTCAAGTGGAAAAACCCAGGGCATTGCATCCCATTTTCGGCGAGCAACAACGCTGTACAATGATGTATAAATGAGACTTTACACACATGTTTTTTTTTCTTCAAATAAACCTTGAGATGAATGTCTCTAACAATTTGTTGTTCCTTTAGGAAAGATTCTTGGATCATGGATCCAGCAAATGAACTCTACTACAGATGGCTCACTGTCATTGCTGCACCGGTGTTCTATAACTTAATGATGCTTGTGACAAGGTACTCACTGTTCATATAGACCTTTATTCATATTGCTCTGTATGATTGGGAACAAAACAATCTAATGCTTCTCTCTTGATTTCATAGGGCCTGTTTTAATGATCTCCAGAAGAATTACACAAAACTCTGGCTATTTCTGGACTATACTGCAGATTTTATCTACTACACAGACACATTCGTCAGATCACGAACAGGTCAGGATCCAGAATTTCACCCAAAGCAGGTGTATGTATATCATTGCCTCTGTAACGCCATTCTTGAATAGAGCATCGCAGTTTAAGCCCCGCCCGCCCTCACTCCGGTGTCGGAAGCGTTTTCCCCCATGCATTTCATCCATAGAGATTTCATAAAGTATTTATTAAAAGGGATATTACACTTTCAAAGTCATTTTATCGTCTAATCAGGCTTTTATGAACACCCTGAACAGTTTTTAATTTGCTTGATTCAATATTTAGATATTTGATGTAAATGTTACCAGGCCCGACACGCCCAGGCCCTCTCCACATACACACCCATTGTAACTTCAAACTCCATTTTAACCATGATAAATTCATTAAAAACACCCGTTGTTTTTTCTGTTGACTCATACTACCCTCCTAATACGTGAGCAGGCCGTGTTTTTTCGATAACTTTTTTCATTAATTTTTAATAATTATTTGGGAAAATGAAAAATATTTAATACAAAAATGGATTATTAAAAATAAATGAAAAAAGTTATCGAAAAAACACGGCCTGCTCACGTATTAGGAGGGTAGTATGAGTCACCAGAAAAAATAATGGTTGTTTTTAATGAATCTATCATGGTTAAAATGGAGTTTGAAGTTACAATGGGTGTGTATGTGGAGAGGGCCTGGGCGTGTCGGGCCTGGTAACATTTACATCAAATATCTAAATATTGAATCAAGCAAATTAAAAACTGTTCAGGGTGTTCATACAAGCCTGATTAGACGATAAAATGACTTTGAAAGTGTAATATCCCTTTAAACGTCTTTTAAACCTCTGACAAAGCCACCCCGGCTGGTGAGGAATCATAGTGTTTATTGTCATGCTTCCTCTCCATCCGGGGTGACTTTGTCAGAGGCTTAAAAGACGTTTAAATAAATACTTTATGAAACGTCTATGGATGAAATGCATGGGGGAAAACGCTTCCGACACCGGAGTGAGGGCGGGCGGGGCTTAAACTGCGATGCTCTATTAGGCCAGTGGTTCTCAAAATGGGGTCTGGGTTCCAGGGGGTCCCCAGCAAAATTAGCTAATGTATGTTTGAGAAGTAGTGAGCTAGCTTGTAGGTTGTCTGTTAAAAAAAAACTAGAAATTCTTTTGGGAATATCTTTTAATCATTTTAACAACACAAATCTTGTGTGTGTGTGTGTGTGTGTGTGTGGGGGGGGGGGGGGGGGGGTCCCATTGCACAAAATATTTTCAGATGGGGGTCATGAGCCAAATTCAAAATTTTAGGGTCCTTTAACATGAAAAAGAGAACCACTGAATTAGACTATTCATTTCTGTTCATATTCCAACAGGTTACTTGGAACAAGGCCTGATTGTGAAAGACACCAAGAAGCTGAGAGATAAATACAAAACACACCCTCAGTTCAAGTGGGACATGATATCAATGATACCTACGGATCTACTGTTTCTGAAGTTTGGCTACAACAACCCCGAGTTCAGAATGAACCGCCTGTGCAAAATAACGAGGCTGTTCGAGTTCTTTGACCGCACAGAAACCAGAACCAGCTTCCCAAATGTGTTCCGTATCAGCAACCTCGTACTTTACATTCTCATTATCATCCACTGGAACGCCTGCATGTTCTTTGCCCTCTCCAAAACCATCGGGTTCGGATCAGACACGTGGGTCTATCCGAACATCAGTCACCCAGAGCATGGTCGCCTGGCCAGGATGTACATCTACTCCCTGTACTGGTCCACTCTCACCCTGACTACAATCGGAGAGACGCCCCCGCCGGTCAAGGACATTGAATTCGTCTTTGTCATTGCCGACTTCCTCACGGGCGTGCTGATTTTCGCTAGTATCGTTGGTAACGTGGGTGCCATGATCTCCAACATGAACAAATCCCGCGCCGATTTCCAGGCCAAGATCGACTCCATCAAGCAGTACATGCAGTTTCGCAAGGTCACCAAAGACCTGGAGGCGCGAGTCATCAAGTGGTTCGACTACCTGTGGACGGAGAAGAAGACCTGCGACGAGAAAGAGGTGCTGAAGAACCTGCCAGACAAGTTGAAGGCCGAGATCGCCATCAACGTCCATTTGGACACGCTGAAGAAAGTGCGCATCTTCCAGGACTGCGAAGCCGGTCTACTGATCGAGCTGGTGCTCAAGCTGCAGCCGCAGGTGTTTAGTCCCGGAGACTACATCTGTAAGAAGGGCGACATCGGCAGAGAGATGTACATCATCAAGGAGGGAAAGCTGGCGGTGGTGGCCGACGACGGCGTCACCCAGTTCGTGGTGCTCAGCGACGGCGCGTACTTCGGAGAGATCAGCATCTTGGGCATCAAGGGAAGTAAGGCCGGCAACCGGAGGACAGCCAACATCAGGAGCGTGGGCTACTCAGACCTCTTTGCGCTGTCCAAAGACGACTTGGTCGAAGCCCTCACTGAGTATCCGGATGCTAAGAAGGCGTTGGAGGAGAAGGGGAAAGCCATCCTGATGAAAGACAATCTCATCGACGAGGCGATAGCCAACGCCGGCGCCGATCCCAAAGACATCGAGGAGAAGATCGTCAAGCTGGAGGGCAACCTGGAAACCATGCAGTCCAAATTTGCCAAACTGATGGCCGAGTTCACAGCGACCCAGGTTAAGATGAAAAAGAGGGTGACTGAAATGGAGGACAGGGTGAAGTCTATGCGGCCTGAGGACCTGTCTGAGGTGGTCGCTGACAAGGACAAAAAGGTTCAGTAATTTGTAAAATTAAGAAAAATAGTCCTTGCCCGGGGGTGTGCACAGTGTATGAGGGATTGAATGTAGGAGTCTCAGAAGTAATGGTGGAGAACCCAGACGTATCAGTGATCTCCAAATTTGGGCACTGTTTCAGTATGCGGCTGTTACCATGGCGGGGGTATCAAGTGATGTCAGTCATCTCCAAATTTGTGTATTGTTTCAGCATGCGGCTGGGTGGCGTCATGGTGATGCATGCGCAGTACAGGCGGCGGTATCAGTGATGTCAGAAATTTGGGCACTGTTTCACCCGTTTATGCCCATATATGGTGTTCCGTGTCCAGGCCAGTCTGTGACGTCAGTACTATGATGTCAGAGTACTGTAGACAGACGGCGGACAGACATTCTGTGAACGAATAGTTAGACAAGCCCATTCTTGCTACCATAAATAAATATAAAAAGGTACAAATTGTGTATTTCTTTTTGCAATTGGCACTTTTCTCAAAATGGTGAGATTTGTACCGCAACTACAGTAAGAGATACACAATTGAATTGTGAGATAAAGTAAAAAAAAACAACTCACATTTCGGGCCTTTTACTTTGTGGTCGAAATGGGCTTCCATAGATTTACCCAGGGACTTCGCAGGAAAGAGCTTATTTTTCATTTGAATGTTAGAATGACACTTTTTAATTGATTGTTTCTTGTTTCTATTTATTTATATATTGCTGTTAACAGCACTGGCATTGTATTATGTACCTCTTATTAAAATGTGTCAAAAATGTGTGCAGTGTAAGCTGTGATTGACATCCAATGTGCATTTCAATCTTCCTGACATCATGGTGCATGTCACTATCATTTCATCAGTCATGTGTAAGAAATACGGTAGGAAGAGAGACCTCCTTTTATTCAAATGGCTTTTCTTAGAATTAGTGTTATGGAGATTAATTTCTTTTTATGCCTAATCTGTCTGGACTAACGAATGTTTTTTTTTTCCTCCTGAAAATGTAATATTGTCCGTCTTTGTCTATGGGTGTTAATCATGAACTAGTGCACTCACAGTAGAAAGCAATGGATTTATTCAAATCAAATCGTTGGTATCGATTCTCATCGTATGCACCATGTTTATCAGAACTCCAGTGTTCCATCCTTAAACTTGTATCTGTAAATTACCAGTAGTACACAGTATCACTTTGCATCTGAAATGGTACAGTATGACTTAGAAATGTTTATAATTTAAAAAAAAGGAAAAATATATTAAAATGTACAACCTTTGGTGTGCTTCTTATTTAGCCAGTTTGTAGATGAAGAGAAATATCCTGTATTGCAGAATTATAAACATTGGCGCATCACTAGAAGTGACAAAACACAGTTACATGCAGTGCATAATTTGTTCTAAATGTAGAAAAAAGCAATTACATCATTAAAGACTGATGTTCAGGGACGTGCTGGGCCCCTGATTCAGCCCGGGAAAAAGCGTCGGAGAGGCCCTCATTGCGCGCTATAGAGAGAGATCTCTCTATAGCGCTGCTGCTACTCAAAGATTTGCCATTTCAGATCATGACAAGTGACAAGCCAGTGGGCCAATTACACAAGTTATATTTAGTTGTTGTCGGGTGGCAACCTTGTATGTCCAAAACCGTTTGTTTTGTATTTATCATTTTAGAAATGATTTAAACTAGTGAAAACAGCCGATCTACAAGCACACATTAGATCTGCTGTTATCACTACTTTTGTGCGACGGCCTTGTATGATGAAGCAGGGCTTTGCTTTGCGAAAAAATTTACAAATACGAGGTTTCTGCCCGACAGTGACGATATACTTTGTTGGCCGCCCAGCCCCCAAAATGGAACGAAGGCCGACATTTTATTTTAATTTTTTTCCTAATGGCCGGCCTGGACCGGCCGGGAATGAACCGGCCGTTCGGGAGTTGTCCCGCTTTTCCCAATGGACAGCACGTCCCTGATTACATCATTAAAGACTGATGTTAGTGATGATGAGCCGGCTAATTCTAGATTAAGAAATGAGAAAAATGCATATGGAGAGCAAAACCTTTTATCTGTACGACTGAAACGTGGGTTTCAGTCCACACACCGTACATCAAAGTGTAGTAAATTATTTTTTATTTATATTCATAAGTCCGTTGACACAAGAGTTTAACCATTTTTTTTTAGCACATTCATTATTATTATTATTTTTTTTCACCTGAGATAATATTTGAGCAAATACAATAATAAAGAACACTTGTCATTCTTTGAATTATGTAGGTATTGCACATTTTGTGAAGGGATTGCACTTTCAGGTGGCTAGCGGCAGCAATTACACTTCAAACATAATAATAAAAAAGAAAAAAAAAGAAATAAATATACCCTTTTCAATGGCGCGTGAAGCGGTCATAAAGCAAATTTCAAAACCCACCTAACTACAAAAAGAAAAGGAGAAAAGAAAGTCACACTAGTAAATCTCACTAAATAACAGCACAAATCATTCAAGTAAAAGGCTAAGTAAGGAGACAAATACAAAACTACTCTCAGGGATAGCATTGGCCGGGTGTGTCTTCACCCTGAAATACAAATGGTTTTAATAAAAAGGTAGTCGATGGGGGGGGAGGGGGGGGGGGGGGGGGGAGACGTGGCTCGGCAGTAATATGCAGGATTCCACCCCCATGAGCTGATAGCCAAAATGCACCAGACTATTAAGAGTAGTCATTAGAACATTTGAGCACCAATGGCAACTGGTAAAACAGCGAAAACTCAAAACTTCATTTAAAAAAAAAATGTTTTTTTTTTTTTTACCATTTACTAAGCGTTAATGTGTAAGTGCACTTTCACAGTTTTTTAATTCACAAATCAAGATTTAATAGCCTCCGTTCTGTCTGCACAAAAAGCCACAACAAACTTTAAAAGAAAAACAAAAACAGCTATATGATTCGCAGAGTCGAGCTCTTTGGAAAAACCTATTGGGGATGAATTACATTCCAGGTGAGGTGAGAGGCTGTCAGGCACGTGATAATTTGCAGCATTGTTGTAATACAGTAAAAATTCCCTTTTCTTTTAGTTGAGGTTGTAACACAACCACAATCAGAGCATAATTCTGAACAAAAACCGCCTTCACAGCATCCCAAATCCTTTGGAGTAAGTCATAGCTTTGAGAAGTCTTTCCCTCAACTTCTCTTTAGAGGAGTATTCCGGGAGCAGCAGTGCATTGAAGCAGGTGTGAGACGTTGGCAACCTGGAAGAAAGAGAAGGTCAATTAAAACCCATTTAGGCCTAGAATTATTGACTGCTTTAACCAGTGAAAAATAGCAGATATACAAGCTCACAGCGCGGCACTCGGTGCCGCGCTGCGAGCTTGTAGATCTGCTATTTTTGAAAAAGTCGTGAAAATGTGTGCAAATCTTTTAATATATGTATTTTTAAAGCAAAGGTCTCACGTAACTAAAATGTTGCTTCTGGGTGGTCCCTGGAACTAAATATGTTGAATGGGGGTCCGTGGCCAAATAAATATCATTTTGGGGGTCCTTCACATGAAAAAGTTTGAGAACCACTGACATAGTAGTCTCTCAAGAACAGACTAACTGAGCTCCATTTAAGTGAAAAGGACCTTTTCTTTGACGATGGCTGGCCAGATTGCTGACATAGAAACATAGGTTTTTCAAAAAACCTTATAAGGATTCAAAAGACACTTATAGAATCGTGTCAAAATTCAAATTTTCACGATTTTTCCAAAATAGCAGATCTACAAGCTCACAGCGCGGCACTCGGTGCCGCGCTGTGAGCTTGTATATCTGCTATTTTTCAATAGTTAAAGCATAAAATAATGAAGGAGTAGACCCGATCCAACACAGTGGCACAGACGCTGAGAGAGCAACAGCTGAAATGGCACCTGAATCCTTTTCTTTTAGAACAGGGGTCGGCAACCCAAAATGTTGAAAGAGCCATATTGGACCAAAAAACCCCAAAACAAATCTGTCTGGAGCCGCAAAAAATTATAAAAGCCTTATATATCGTCGTTGTCGGGTGGAAACCGTGTTTGTCCAAAACTTCGTATTGTATTTATCATTTTAAAAAATGAACTAAACTTGTGAAAACGCCGATCTACAAGCACACAACGCCTCGCACTGCGAGGCGTTGTGTGCTTGTAGATCTGCTGTTTTCACTACTTTTGTGCGTCAGTCTTGTATGATGAAACAGGGCTTTACTTTGTGAAAAAAAAAAAACATAAAAATGTGAAACTTGGAGATAACAAGGTTTCTGCCTGACAGTGACGATAAAAAAAACATTAAAACAAAAAATACATTTTTTCCCCCCATCTTTTTTCCATTTTCATACATCTTTGAAAAAGCTCCAGGGAGCCACTAGGGTGGCGCTAAAGAGCCGCATGCGGCTCTAGAGCCACGGGTTGCTGACCCCCATTTTAGAACTAAAGTTATTTTCAGCCACGGAGTGGTGAATCGATTTCTACATAAAATCAGTTTATTGTGGCATTATGTAAAAATTTCAAGTTGCCTTTGAGCTATTTACAACTTCACCAAATTATGTGAATGCTCATCTCTGTTCCATGTTATAATAAAACAGAGTTATGTTTATAACCAAATGACATTATCGTAATGTTGTACTGTACTTCATCACCTAAATGTAAAACATGTTCTGATTGATTGATTGAAAACTTTATTAGAAGTTTGCATAGAAAAAAGTACAGTTTCATGACGGTACAGTCAACTAAAAGGAGATCCTAGGAAAGCACTTGGCTTATTTACACAGGAAACCATTGAAGTATCTCATATAACATTGAATGACAGACAGATAGAACACAGTACTATGCAGTAGATCTGGTCAGGAGATAAACGAATTTAACCCTTAAGCCCTATTAAAAAATATTGAGAGATTATGAGATCTACAAGCTCAAAACGTGTCGCTTCCCAAAGCATTGTGAGTGTGTTTGATATGCTATAGAGTAGACCAGTGGTTCCCAAACTTTTTAGCTCAAGACCCAAAAGGGAAAATAGACGTTTGCCTGGGACCCAAACTAGTGGAAACAGCCGAGCTATTTTTACTACTTATTATTTATTTGTATTCATGGTATTTCTTAGATGTGTTTGTTTTAAAATGTATACAATAATGAATTATTTAAATAATTCTATAGAAAACTATCTTTTGAAATGTATTATCTTTTTTGAAATGTAGGAAAAGAAAATGGGATTTTTTTTACTTGAGTCGTGACCCGTGAAAATCGGTCCACGACCCATAAATGGGTCCGGGTCCACAGTTTGGGAACCAGTGCAATAGACACATTCACAGAGCGCTGCCGTGTAGGCAAGCGGTGCCGCTTGATACGACGAAAAAGATTCATCGCAGATTAATCAATGCATTGAAACAATAATCACTAGATCAGGGGTCTTCAATGTTTTCAGGCCAAGGACCCCTTAGTTGAGATGAAGCAGGGACCCCCACAACCGTATAGATTCCAAATAGTTTCATAGTTTGACAGCACAATCATCAGTGTATTTTGGATTCATGTCAATTTGCGTTTTCAGATATTTAACCACTTGAACCGCAAATCCGCAATACTTAATAACCTTGACCTCTTACTCTGTACTTAGTATGCTCTTTTTCCACTCTACACCAAAGCTCTTTGCCAAAAATAGCCGATCTACAAGCTCACAACGCCTCGCAGTGCGAGGCGTTGTGAGCTTGTAGATCTGCTATTTTTGGCTAAAGTTCTCAGAATATGGACGCTATGGTTCAAGTGGTAAAAAAGGAGAAAAAAATGTTTCTATCACTAAAAGATTTGGAGGGCCCCCTGTCTGTAGTAACTCTGAGGACCCCCTAGGGGTCCCGGAACCCCTGTTGAAGACCCTTGCACTAGATTAACCGATTATTAAACAACAAATGTTTTTTGTACATGTTGCTCTTAACGCTTCCAGTGCCAGCCCCTAGATGGCGCCATAGAATGCCAGACTTTCTCCCATAGGGGACTGCATTAGCATCCGGGGGCTCACGTTGCAGTGACGCGCGACTGCGCGTGCTCACGTTCGTGTACGTCATGGAAAGGTTCCGGATGATAATGCTAACAGAATAGCTATTCCCATTTTGTCATTTTAAAGATCATTTTTCGGCGATTTCGCCGTAAAT
This sequence comes from Nannobrachium achirus, assembly GCF_963921795.1. Lineage (NCBI taxonomy): Eukaryota > Metazoa > Chordata > Actinopteri > Myctophiformes > Myctophidae > Nannobrachium > Nannobrachium achirus. The sequence continues at coordinate 12,742,075 of NC_137810.1, read as the reverse complement.
AAACCTCGCGCCACATCCCTAAAAACACAATCCAGAGATATGGCCCTTCAAAGATGTGGTGTTTCATTGGATTCGGCGGCGATTCGCGGCTACGTTCGCGGCTCACGGCCGGCATGGCTTCCCCAGGATTTGGACCACTGGATTTTAAATTAAGGCTCAGGCTTCAGAAGGCCTCGGATCATTTTATTCATTTCATTAAAAAAGCCGAACTAATTCGGGATCGGCACACTGGACTACGTTCCGGAAGCGGCGCTGAACATTCGGTGAACATTGGGGGTCTCAAAAATGTATTTTAAACCATTTTTAATGGAATATATCGTCGGACCATGTAAAATGGCTAGCTGGCTAGCGTAGGACGAGCCAGGACCACCCACGGCTCTACAAGCAGCTCAGGGTAAGTCAATTAATAAAAAAAAAATTGTATTGGATTGAAATAAAGCCGAACTAGTTCGGGATCGGCACTCAACAAGTTAAATGCCGTTTATGTAATCATACCTGTCTGTGTCTGAGCCGTTCTTGGCGATGATCATTTTTAACTTGCCCAGGCCACCCACGGGTGCTCTGTCTGTGCCAGTGGTGAACTGAAGGAACAATCTCTTCTGCTCCTCTCCAAAAGAATGAATCGTCTCCCAGAAATCCCTGCGTGCAGACAATAAAGGACAACAATGAGAATCAACGTCGGTATTCTGTTAGTACTGTGATAATACACATATTTAGATGGATCGGTGCCCTTTGCAATGAGTAAAGACACAAAAGGAAGATGAAACTAATTTACTTGATAACTTGACAGTCTTTGTTATAACCGCCGTCATACTCTGTTGTTTTTTGAAGTGCGTGAAAGTCCAGATTCTGGGGGGAAAGGGAATACATTTTCGATTACACAGTGAGACAAATAGCAGCTGCAGAAAAACATGACACAATACATTCATCCCTAAGTGTTTTCTTACCCTGCTTCCGCAGATAAGCAGCTCAACTTCCTCGGGTCTAAACAAGTACTTCAGCGGAGACTCGTTTGTGACCATGAGGAAACCCTTTTTGAAGGCCCTGAATTGCCTCTCCACGCTCTTGTTCAGAACGTACTCTGCATACAGGTCCACAAACTCCTGAGAGAGACAGAGGCAAAGAAAAGAAAACACCACTTTAGAGCTTAGTGGTTCTCAAACGTCTTCATGTCACAGCCCTGAACCATGCTGTATGGCAGTGGTTCTCAACCTTTTCAGGCCGCGACCCCCAAAATAATCATGTTTTAACCCCACCCTGACGAGCACTAAGAGGCATTACATTTTGTATAACACGGTTCTATTGTGAAAATAGCAGATCTACATGCTCACAATGTAGATTGTCTATTTTCACAGTTCTGCCTCTAATATTTGACAATTTGGGCAATGTGTCATTTGTCATTTTAGAGGTATTAAAAAGTCCATAAATTGTCACTTTAGGAATGTGTAGATACCCTCTATAGTCTATACACTTAAACTTTATGTTGGTTTGTTTACTGTTGAGTGAGAAAATAATGTTGCACATTAAGTAAATCGCCTGGGGTCTGGACCCCACTTTAAGAACCACTGCTTTAGACTAGTGGTTCTCAACCTTTTTTAGGACACGACCCCCAAAATAATCATAATTTTAACTGGGGACCTTTTATTTTCTTGCCTCTAATATTTGACAATTTGTCATTTTAGAGGTGTTAAAAAGTCCTTTAGAAATGTGCATATACCCTCTGTACACTTAAACTTTATGTTGGTTTGTTTACTGTTGAGAAGTTAATCATCTGGGGACCCCCAAAATAATTTGGGGATAATAGTGTTCTCAACCTACAGGTTGAGAAGCACTGCTTTAGACATAATAGTAGAGCAGTGTTTTCACACAGTCACAGTGGGACCTCCTGAAGAGGTCAGGGACAACGGGCAACCTTGACCGAGGAATACTGTGCTATATACAGTATTTCATGGACTTCATGAACAACAACAACAACCACATGAGTGTGGTACCAGTGAGAAACCAGCTGAGACGAGTGCCTGCAGCAGATCAATGTTGGTTCATCCCTACACAGGGTTCCCACACATCTTTACCAATTCATTTACAAAACTTTTCCAGAATATTTAACAGGACTATATAACAATAATTCAGCTCAATAACGAGTCGCTTACGCCTATGTGCAATGCCCAAAGACAGGTAGTGTATGCCAGTGGTTCTCAACCTTTTCAGGCTGTGACCCCCAAAATAATCATATGTGAACTGGGGAACCCGGCACCCTGACGAGCACTAAGAGTAGAGGAATGTTGTATAACACGGTTTTATTGTGAAAATAGCCGATCTACATGCTCACAACGCCTCGCGTTGCGAGGCGTTGTGAGCATGTAGATCTGCTATTTTCACAATTTCTGCCTCTAATATTTGACAATTTGGCCAATGTTTAATTTAGTCATTTCAGAGGTATTAACAAAATCAATAACCAAAGACAATGCATAGCTATTCTTTCCAGGACCTTCCAGGACCCTTGATCAATTCCAAAACTTTTCCAATTCATGGGTTCAATTTGTAGTCCTACAGTATAGGCCGTGTTGAGGACCAATACAGGTGTTTCACTTGTCTGATTGGCATAGAATTAATGTTCTACATCAATCAGAACACCTGTGTTGGTCCTCAATATGGCCGCTGTAGGACTACAAATTGAACCCATGAAGACTGGAAAAATATTTTTCTAATTTCAAAATATTTCCAGGAATTTCATGACCGTGGGAACCCTGCCTACAGGTGCTGCATAATAGTTCTGAAGTGCTGAACAGTCACTGGGTCAATATATTCCATTACATGCACTTATGTTATGTAACGCCTCTCATCAAGAGGTCGTGGGCACAGTACAGTAACCGTTGGGTGAACAGCAGTGGTATTTGTTGTGTTGTTTGGCAGCATTTACATCATAAAACAAGGAAAAATAAAATCACATGTATGATCTAAGAGACAGACAGCAGACTGTGTGTTATAGATTCTGACCATTTCTAACATGTTTAAACCTGGGCATAAGAATTGTGACAAAGTTGTCTTGAAGGGTATTCCAGTTTCTGAGGCTTGTGTTCCGTGGCCCCAATAGACGCAACTGTAAAGCCTTGTCTAGCTGTGTTGAATCCCTACAATGAAGCTATCATAAGCGATAGGCATGATGGCATGAAAAGTATGCCATGTTCCTTTAAAGGCCAACTTTAGTTTTTTACAACAAGGGTTCATATTTTAGATTGTAATTAAAGAATATAAAAGATGTGTTAAAATTATTTCATTTACTTCTTTCTATTGTTTTTTTTTAGAGATTCTTATTTCAGTGGTTGGGGGCATGTGTACAAGTGGCTAAATATGTCATTTTACACAGAATAAGCCCATTCCCAAGATACAACGCAACCTTTCATGGTTAGAAGTGTTACTGTAAATAGCAATAAAGAAACTAATGGCTTATTGTGTCTAAAAATACATATTTAGCCACTTGTACGCATGCCCCCAAGCGTACGCATGCCCCGCATTTTAGCACGGTAAACGCGATAAAACAATAGAACGAAGCAAATGAAAACATTTTAACACTCACTTTTTCTTTTCTCTAATTGCAATCTAAAATATGAACCCTTGTTGTAAAAAAACAAAGTTGTCCTTTAACCCTCTAAGGCCCAAATATAGAAATACTTGAAATAAAAAATTGAAAAAAATCAGATGGTGTTGTAGGAGTCCTAATAAGAGGAAAATGTAATGTTTTTTTCAAAAAAAAGTTTTTGTAAGGTTTTATAGCCATAAATCATAAATCATAAATCATGCTCTAATTTACATATGGGAGATATTTGTCACAATAATAACATATGTACATGTTCTAGACATTCTAATGATCACCAAAAAAAAAAATCACCAAAAAAATAGTACAGCCATTTTACTTATGTTTTTGTGAGGAATAGCTTCCATGAAAAAGTGAGATGTTGTTCGTCAAAACTCTGGAATGTCAGCGGGTGTGGCGAGTGTGAATGTCAGCTCCTGTGGGGGGTATTTATATGCAAATATTGTGGCCAATGGCATTGTAATACTAAACAATAGAATCCAATGGTGATGTTTAGGTGGTAGGGGGAGCTAAAATAAAATGATTTAAACCTTTTTTTGGATAAAATACAAATGTTGTAATATTACAACAGTGGGCCTTAGAGGGTTAAGCAAGTTCAAATGGCCCAACTGTCAAATATTCTGTCACACAGCCATTGCATTTGCATGTGTGAGCTTTGGGAAGGTTGTGACCCATCAACATCACTGGAAGCATTTCAGTGCAGAATGTCTCGCTGATAAAATGTTCCCGGCCACATGAGCAAGTGCACAACATAGCCCTATCAGCCCATGTCTAAGGTTGTATAGGGTCACTTAGTCGTGTAGCGTGCCTCTCCCCAGCTACTGGAGAGTTGGTGACGTTGTACTGAAGTGACTCCAGATAACACGAGGACAAAATAAAACATTTCAGGCTATTACGCTTATCTCAGTGTGTTTCCTTTCCTTCAAGGCAGTACCCCAGTACTCTAGAGCAGTGATTCTAAACCACTTTAATATCACATGACTCTTATCTGATATGTTCTTTGATCCAGAAGTACTTTACCGTCTATGTAATGTAGGTATAAAGATAACAATGTAATATAATCTAAATCTAAATCTCAGATCAAATGCCTGGTTACGCTGTGTAGTACCTGCATTTACATCTGAGGTAGGCAAAAAAAAGCCTCTCTTTTTTTGGCCCCTGGTCATGGAATGACCTTCAGTCCAGACTCAAATTGGCTTTGTTAATTCCTTTGAGAAGTTTTAAGAGAATCACTCTAGACAGATCTACAAACACTTGCACTTGTTCAGACCTGTAATAATTGCTCTGTAGATCTCTTCCTTATTGGGTACATTGTGCACACTGTGCGTGTATTGCTACCTGAGAAATGTAAACTAGTTTTTTATTTAGTGTACATTTTGTATTTTTGGAGTTGTTCTTAGGTAGCTGTTTGTGTATCATGGATGTTCTATTTTTGTTGTTGATGTCTTGTATGTAAAGCAAGGATCGTGTAATTTTTTATTTCTGCCTCTTGGCCAGGTCACACTCGTAAAAGAGATTATGTCTCAATGTGTTTTTAAGGTTAAATAAAAAACCCCATCAAAGACCCCTGGTTTGAGAACCATTGTACAGCTGAAATCCTACTGAGATCTATTGAAACACACATTTATCATTAAATTACAGACAAGCTACAATCTAATATGTAGTGTTGGTGGACGTGAGACCTTGGGTAAAGGTATGCAACGCGGTTTCTAAATATGGCCCATGGCTTATGTCAGGTCATCTACCCACCCGCCACTCGCTGTACCGAGAGAGTTGTCCTACTGGAAACATGACAATGAGTTCAGTACTGCCTTCACCTGTCTATTCTCCTTAGTAACTGGCAGCGCATCTCCCTCTTCTTTCAAGTCATATGTGACTGGATTTCCAAACAGGTCCATCTGTGATATTTGGAAGGTGAGCATCATGTCCTCCTCAACGTTGCCGTCATACTCCAGCAACCCCTTCAGACTCTGGTAGAGAACCTGCAATAGGAAACAAAGAGGCTTGAAAGGCTCCTGGCCGCCTTCTTTAAAAAAACTTCTAAAAGTGATAGATTTGGCCAAATGTTATCGTGTGATCACTAGTCATCAAATCTGAGAGGTTACAGTATGCAGCTATTTTAGCTATTTGTGAAATAAAGCTTAAGTGGTTAAGTAGAACCGACAACATTTTGCAAAATGCTTACTAAAACATGGAGACATCACCAACCTTGTAACCTTCGCATGTACTGCAAGAGCTCATTTGGTTAATCTGACTATTGGTGTGATATAGTGACAGATAGAAGTCATGTCTTCCCTGCCACATTTGTATATCTGTGAAAATTTTGATTTTGCTGCCTTGACAAGATGATACCACAAACCTAGCATAGTCATACAGTTATTGTTAGTTATATTTAGAATGCATTCCGGAACACAGGAATGACAATGTGACTTTCACTGTGAATCATTATGTTACTGTACTGGATGAGAATCATTATGTTACTATTAGGGATGCACCGATATATCGGCCACACATCGGTATCGCCGATGTTTGCCGTTGGCTAATAAAGCTGACATTAACCGATGGCAGTAGCCGATATTTATCTGCTGTTGATAAGCATACATTTTGTGCTGGCTATGTTGGTGTTTTGGTTATTTGCAGCCTAAGAGAGTAAATATTCTGAACAGTTATTTCTTATAATGTTCACTTATGTGTTTCCCTGGCCCAAAAGGGGAAATGATACACCAAAAACTAAATAAACAAATATCAGTACCAGTATCGGCTATCGGCTAAATTGTTATTTTAAACATCGGTATCGGCCAAGAATTTCCATATCGGTGCATCCCTAGTTACTATACTGGATGAGAATCATTATGTTACTATACTGGATGAGAATCATTATGTTACTATACTGGATGAGAATCATTATGTTACTATACTGGATGAGAATCATTATGTTACTATACTGGATGAGAATCGTTATGTTACTATACTGGATGAGAATCATCATGTTACTATACTGGATGAGAATCGTTGTTACTATACTGGATGAGAATCATTATGTTACTATACTGGATGAGAATCATTATGTTACTATATTGGATGAGAATCATTATGTTACTATATTGGATGAGAATCATTATGTTACTATATTGGATGAGAATCATTATGTTACTGTACTGGATGAGAATCATTATGTTACTATACTGGATGAGAATCATTATGTTACTATATTGGATGAGAATCATTATGTTACTATATTGGATGAGAATCATTATGTTACTATATTGGATGAGAATCATTATGTTACTATATTGGATGAGAATCATTATGTTACTGTACTGGATGAGAATCATTATGTTACTATATTGGATGAGAATCATTATGTTACTATACTGGATGAGAATCATTATGTTACTATACTGGATGAGAATCATTATGTTACTATATTGGATGAGAATCATTATGTTACTGTACTGGATGAGAATCATTATGTTACTATACTGGATGAGAATCGTTGTTACTATACTGGATGAGAATCATTATGTTACTATACTGGATGAGAATCATTATGTTACTATATTGGATGAGAATCATTATGTTACTATATTGGATGAGAATCATTATGTTACTATATTGGATGAGAATCATTATGTTACTGTACTGGATGAGAATCATTATGTTACTATACTGGATGAGAATCATTATGTTACTATATTGGATGAGAATCATTATGTTACTATATTGGATGAGAATCATTATGTTACTATATTGGATGAGAATCATTATGTTACTGTACTGGATGAGAATCATTATGTTACTATATTGGATGAGAATCATTATGTTACTATACTGGATGAGAATCATTGTTACTATACTGGATGAGAATCATTATGTTACTATATTGGATGAGAATCATTATGTTACTGTACTGGATGAGAATCATTATGTTACTATATTGGATGAGAATCATTATGTTACTATACTGGATGAGAATCATTATGTTACTATACTGGATGAGAATCATTATGTTACTATACTGGATGAGAATCATCATGTTACTGTAATGGATGAGAATCATTATGTTACTATACTGGATGGGAATCATTATGTTACTATACTGGATGAGAATGAGAATCATTATGTTACTATACTGGATGAGAATCATTATGTTACTATACTGGATGAGAATCATTATGTTACTATACTGGATGAGAATCATTATGTTACTATACTGGATGAGAATCATTATGTTACTATACTGGATGAGAATGAGAATCATTATGTTACTATACTGGATGAGAATCATTATGTTACTATACTGGATGAGAATCATTATGTTACTATACTGGATGAGAATCATCATGTTACTATACTGGATGAGAATCATCATGTTACTATACTGGATGAGAATGAGAATCATTATGTTACTATACTGGATGAGAATCATTATGTTACTATACTGGATGAGAATGAGAATCATTATGTTACTATACTGGATGAGAATCATTATGTTACTATACTGGATGAGAATCATTATGTTACTATACTGGATGAGATCATGAGAATCATTATGTTACTATACTGGATGAGAATCATTATGTTACTATATTGGATGATAATCATTATGTTACTGTACTGGATGAGAATCATTATGTTACTATACTGGATGAGAATCATTATGTTACTATACTGGATGAGAATCATTATGTTACTATACTGGATGAGAATCATTATGTTACTATACTGGATGAGAATCATTATGTTACTATACTGGATGAGAATCTGCCAGATCCACGAAGGTTCCCTTCTTGCCCATGAGCTTCCGGTAGACAACCATAGGGAAATGTACGTCCAGGATGCAGTTATTGTAAATGGCGAGTCCCAGGACTATGCCAATGAGGGTGTACTGGGCTTCAATTTCCAGCGAGGTCGAATTAAACCAAAAAAGCTTTGTGGCATCGTCATAAGTGAACATCCCTGTTGAGGAAATGGAATGCCATGAAAAACAAAACAATGATACAATGAGAGGTGGTCATACATTAAGCAGGCCGCGTCGACGGAAACACCTACCGATGTCCGGATTGAAGATTTCCTGTAGAACCAACTGGAAGAACTCCTTTGAAACGCCTCCCTCGTCGACGCCTTGCTCGCCCTCGAATTCGACAAACAGCTGTTTCTTCAGGTCCGAGGGGTTCTCCATGGAGATCATCTCCAACTGAAACACAAAGCAAAGGATTGTTTATATCGTCATTGTCGGGCAGAAACCTCGTATCTCCAAGTTTCAATTCTTTTCGCAAAGCAAAGCCCTGCTTCATCATACAAGACCGTCGCACAAAAGTAGTGAAAACAGCAGATCTACAAGCACACAACGCCTCGCGGTGCAAGGCGTTGTGTGCTTGTAGATCTGCTGTTTTCACTGGTTTAAATCATTTTTAAAATGATAAATACAAAACAAACGGTTTTGGACATACAAGGTTTCCACCCGACAACAACGATCTACTGTACCTCATCAAACAACCATGTCATACAACCAAAGTAGTCATTCAACGTAGTTTGAATTAACCTTAAGAAGTAATCACCTCAGATTTAGTTTTTTCTTTTTATTATTGTATGGATACTGTATGAATGTGACTGTAAAAGTGAATTTATATATTTTCCAATACATTATTGTTTAAAAAGAAAATAAGTAATCATTGAGTGAGAAATACTGGTCGGACTGCATTTCTATCACCGTTACTTACTCTGACGAGGGCATCGTCGATGATGTGATCCCTGCGCACCTTGAGCTTCAGGTAGGGGTTGGGCTGCTGGCCCTGGACCATGCTGTAGAGCGCGGTGATGCGGCGCTCGCTGTACATCCTGATCCTGTTGTCGTAGTACAGGCCCTGGTTCTTGGTGATGGCGTTGAGGATGAAGGGGCAGCTCTGGAAGGAGAACTTGGCCTCGGAGTCCACCTTGAAGTAGGGGTGGGCGACATGGAAACAATACAATGTCACAATATCTTTTCCAAGCTGTATCACGATACACAGTCTTAATATGTCCAGGATTAGGATGTCCAGGATTAGGATGTCCATAATTACAACACCAGAGGCAGCGCCACAGATCACGTTCAACCCAGAGTCACCTCAAAGAAAGGGTCAAACTCGTTCTTCTGCTATACCACAAAAATGTGGAACGCCTTACCGAAGGCCTTAAAGGAGTGTGGATCACTAGCATCCTTCGAAAAACCACCTACAGGCAGCAGCCGTTCGCAACAAACATAGCCCATAGTTTTCCCCTTTTTTTCCTGACTATATCTACTGCATAGTACTGTGTTCTATCCGTCTGTCATTCAATGTTATATGAGATACTTAAATGGTTTCCTATGGAAATAAGCTTAGTCTTTTCTAGGATCTCCTTTTAGTAGACCTTGTACCAGTGAACTGTACTGTCATGAAACTGTACTTTTTCCTACGCAAACTTCTTCTAATAAAGTCTTCAATCAATCAATCAATCAATCAATCAATCAATGATTCTTTTTTATGTTTTTTTTTTTTATGGTTCTTTTTCAAGTTACTTAACAGTACAACAACCTACAGTACAAGGTAACAAAAACTAAAAGAAAAAGGAGTAACAGACCATTTAGACCAGTGGTCCTGAAAGTGGGGTCCAGGGATTCTCTGGGTTCCTTTTGGGAGGTCTAAATTTGACCCTTACAAGTATGTAACTGTGACAGTATACAAATGAAACCAAATGGACTCTTACAGGTCCATTTGGTTTCATTTGTAAACTGTCAGAGTTAAGAGGAGACCTTGACATTTTAAAGTTTGAGAACTACTGATTTAGACCAAAATGCAGGTTTAAATGAAATCTGCAATGAATCTCTGAATTAACAATTCAACAGGATTTTCTATAAGGCGCCCTCATTGTACCACGATATATACGATATCTCTGAAAAGGCATATCGTGGGGACATTGTATCGTCTCAACGATATTCATCACCATATCTAGGGCTTCACGATTATGACATTTTACATGACGATCTACAAGCTTACAACGCGTCGCATCGCGACGCATTGTGAGCTTGTAGATCTGCTATTTCCACTATTTTTTAAATGTTTGAACATATATAAACATTTTTCAACTTGTAAACGATTATGACGATTATCACAAAATAATTGCGATTATGTCAAATAATTGCGATTAGACGATTAAGTAATAATTGAGACAGCCCTAACCATATCGCACCACCCCTACCTTGAAGAAGGTGAAGTCCTTGTCCATCTCCACCACCTCGTTGACCGGCTCGTTGACAAAGTCCTGGAAGGGGACGAGGGGCCTCCTGCTGTCCACGCTGCGGACGCCCAGCTCCTTCTCCAGGTAGTCGACCAGCGGGCCCCTCCTGTAGATCCTCTCCTCCCCCAGCAGCTCCTGTAGCGTCAGCTCCTCGTTCTCCTGGTCCTCGTCTTCCTCCTCGTTGTGCTCCACGTCCAGCTCTCCTCCCAGGATGCTGGCGTAGTAGACCAGCTTCAAGCACTTGGTGGCGGCCACCACGGTCTCGTCGTCGTTGACCAGATTGTCACTGTCGTAGTCGTTGCTGACGACCGTGAATGTGATGAGCTGCTGGAAGGTCTCCATCAGGTGACGGAGCCGCTCGGCGCCGTACCGAGACCACAGGCGCGACAGCTTGGCGAGCGCCGCCACCGGCAGCTTGCACATGGCCTTGCAGAAGAGCGGCATGGCCATCTCCAGGTACTCGGGGCTGTGGAGGTTGACGTTCTCCATCATGATGACAAAGATGTTGATGTAGTGGGGGTTCGCCTCGTACGCGTCGAGGTAGTCCAGGTCCAGCTCCAGGTTTCGGGAGAGGTAAACCAGCGCATTGACCAGGGCTGCCTCTAGCTGATCGTTGGCCAGGAGCTTGTCGTACATCCTCCTCACCGCCTCGAGGTCTACCGACACTTCGTCGGGGCCGAGCCTTCGTGCGGCTCCGTCCTCGTCCGCGGCAGAGGAGGCGCCAGCGCTCTCCTCCTCGAGGCCTTCCGTTGGGGGGTGCTCAGCCTTCCTAAAGCTCTTTGTCAGGGCGTCCGCGTTGGAGAAGACCCTGCCAATAACACGTACGAGAGTGGCGTGGTTTCCTTCCCCTTCGCAGAAACTCTCGATGAGGCTTAAGTTGTTCTCTGTCAGATAATGAACATCTGCACAAGAAGAGAATTGAAATGATGAACCAAAAACAGGTTTTACATATGTGTCCAAACAATTTGGAGTGAAATCCTTGTTTACCTGCAAAGTCCTCTCTGTTGGGAAAGAGATCCTTGTCGTTCATCTCACTGCTTAGGTTAGCGGCGACTTCGTTGGCACTGCTGTCAGGGTGGGCATCATCAGGTTCACTCTTGGAAGAGTTGGGATCACAGAGTTTTGCGTCAATCTTATAAAGCTCAAGCGCTCTGACAGCTGCCGCATTTTTATCCACGGGTTGAAAATTGCTGCATGATGCGCAAAACTCATTCGTGCACTCGACATTTCCACAGCCGTCTGTTAACTGCCGAAAGTAGCGCTCGATTAGATGCTTTGCAGCCGCTCTCTTCCTGCACAAGGATTTTAAGAACAGGATTCTCTGATTACCAAGACAAAAGCACACAATCATATATTGTGCAATGCAAACACGAGCTCACCAAAGGCATGTTACATTAGAGAATACAACAATAAGACAAATGCAATTGTACTATGGTCTGACATTTAGGATGTTCTGTACTAAGCTTTCACTCGAGGAAAAGTGTGAATGAATGTTCCAAGACAGAACATGTGCCTCGGGGGGTAGAGATGGGATTTATGGCTCTTTGAAGTGAGCCGGATCCGTTCCTTTCAAAGAGCCGTTCAAAAGACTGGCTCATTTGAGTTACTATAGTTACTTTGTAGATTTTGATTATAATTACAAATAACTTCAACCCTATATACTTTTATTTCTGACACACATAGGTTACATACCTGCCATTTGAAAATAGCCGATCTACAAGCTCACAATGCGTCGCAAGTAGATCTGCTATCTAATGATTTTTCTAAATTGTATTCATTGGAAAACCTGTGAAACAGGACATTCTGCATAATGACTACTATACTATTGGTACTTTGTAGACTACTTTAATTAGATTTTGATACCAATAAGTTTGTATTTTTACTCATTCCAAACTTTTACTTGTGGCAGAGTATTTCCACATTGATTGCAGTAGGCTATTGATATGTTTTTTTCCCCACCACTGTTCATTAGAAAGGAACGGCTCCCTACTGCGAACCGGATCCAATCGTTAATTTCAAAGAGCCGTTCAAAAGACTCGATTCGTTCGCGAACGTCCCATCTCTACTCAGGGGGTGCAAAGGTGAAGACAAGGATAACTGGCTGCATGCTTGTGCAGTCCAAATCGTATGAACTTACATTCGGCTTGGTTCAGATTTCCGTGTCGTAGGCCACTTTACAGTCCTCTGAAAGCAAAGCAAAATGTCACTTACACTAGCATATAATGAATCTAAATGGTGAGTCCAACATTATATATGATGATGCAAATTGCCAGTCAAGGCTTGGTCCTTCATGTAGAAAAATAAAAATGATAATTTCACATTGGTTCCACACCGGGCTTCAGTCTCCTTATCATGCAGCCTACTTAGAAACATCAGGGTTCAAATCCCATCACATGGTCTGTTTTTTGTCAAAGCTTTCTTTTTCGGAGTGGCTTTCATTATATTAACTAGCAAAACGCCCACATGGGCGCGTGCACGCATCCGCCTGGGTGACTGCAGACTACTGGCGCTTTGGCATGGGATCAACATTGACCAAAAAAGTCCACAGACCTGGTTCAGCTGGTTGGTTGTTTAAGTTGGACAAAATGTGGCCATACTTTCCCAAATATGGAGATGACTATATGGGCATAAATCATTAATATAATAACAATGATTATTCATCGTGTATTTTTAAATTAAATTACTACAGTACAGGTAGTTTATTTGTCATTCAAAACTTGCTGTTACAAAAAAGTTGTTACAATTAATCAATAGAACATGTACTGTTTAAATGTTATAATTCAATAGAACAGGTACTACCAGGCCTGGAATTTCGTCATTTTAGGGGAAGGGCCACTTGGCCTTTGGTGTTGTTCATCTTTTGAGGGCACAAAGGCAGAATGCCACTATGCCAGGTCAGGAAGGCCATCGAATGAAACAAGATTTTAGTCCATTGAAATAATTAATTGAATTTAAGGGTTAGGGATGATAACTTAATCTGCAGTGAAATAGATAAATGATGGTATTTACAGGTGCATGCTCAGCCCTGCACCAATCAAAGTCACTGGATTGATTTAAAGATGGGGACTCAGGGGAGTTAAGATTTCAGAATCTCAACAAAAGACACATGACAAGAAAGAGAGATAGGAGAAAGTGGTACAGTCAGCTGGGGCATTAAGGCCACTGTGGCCTCAGGTCATGCCATTGGTTTGAGGGGCACAAGGCCAAACTGAGGGGCAACAGGGGCCATGGCCTTCATGGCCTCCATGAAATTCCTGCCCTGGGTACTACGTTTTAAATGTTGTTACTATGCTATGAACCAATAGAACAGAATGTAGCCTACTATGTTTAAATGTTGTTACTATGCTATGAACCAATAGAACAGAATGTACTATGTTTAAATGTTGTTGCAATGAAGCAATAGAGTAACTAAGAACATTTACTCAAATACTGTACTTGTACAACTTTGAGGTAATATACTTTACTTGAGTATTTCCAATACCTTTACTTCTACTCCACTACATCTCAGTGGCACATCTTTTACTTTTTACTTCACTACAATGATTTAAAAACTTTAGTTACTAGTTACTTTGTGATTATTATTAACATACATTAACCACTTCAAGCCGGCCATTTGAAAATAGCAGATCTACCAGCTTACGATGCGTAGTGAGGCGACACATTGTGAGCTTGTAGATCTGCTATTTTCGAAAGATTTGTATACATTTGAAAAATTGAAATGGGACATTCTGCACAATGAGTACATTTGTTACATTAACATTTTTTTTACTTTTGGCAACTCATTACATTTTTAATTCCGGACTTTTACTTGTAACAGACATATTTCTACATTGCAGTATTGATACTTTTACCTAAGTAAGAAATGTGAGCACTTTTTTCCCCCACCACTGACAACATGTGTGTTTAAATTAAAATTGTGGAAATAGCAGATCTACGACGTGTTGTGAGCTTGTAGATATGCTATTTCCACTGTACTTTTTTAAGCATAAAGTTGTCAAATATGTCAGTAATGTCTTTGTATATTTAGGTTATGTGTCATATCTGCCATCCTGTGGAAATAAGCTTAGTCTTTTCTAGGATCTCCTTTTAGTAGACCTTGTACCAGTGAACTGTACCGTCATGAAACTGTACCTTTTCCTATATGCAAACTTCTAATAAAGTCTTCAATCAATCAATCAATCAATCAATCAATCAATCAATCAATCAATCAATGTGCAACTTCAAAGCCTAAAAGCCAAACAGAAATGTAATTGTCAACGACAAAAAACACAATTAAATCGTTAATCGCAATTATTTTAGTGACAATTAATCGTCATGTAAAATATCATAATCGTGACAGCCCTAGGGAGAACGTGGTGTTGCAACCAGACTGACAGCTAGCTGAGACCCCCGCGGGGACCAAAGTGAGCGAGCAGAAAACGAATCACTAAATCTTTAGATTCCAGCTTTCAGCATTCAAAATATGCTAAAACAACCATGCGATACATAGGCAAATTGGATGGGCATTGTTTAACTGAGTGTATAATCAATCAATCAGTTCAGACTGACCTGTGATTTCAACTGGGGTTGTTGTCCTTATGTGACTGTGCAAAAAAAATCACTTCTTCTTACAGCTGTTGCTGCTATGGATATATTAGTTTTGGATTACTTTCTACGTCCGGAGTCTAAAATAATATGTTTCTATACACTCTACAGACGTTATGGATTGTAATAGCCTAGTGATCAGACAGATTTGGTTGATAAGTGAGTCAAATAATTTCCTCTACCATTTTGTCAACAACACTGACTGTGTCATCTATCCCAGCATGCCGCGCGCCGCGAGGTTGTAAAAAAAATAAAAATAAATCACAAGTTCAAGAAGGAAGAGCCTGCGATCCCATAGCCCCGGAGGTACAGTCACGCCGGCTGCGATTGGCTTAGGTGTTAGATCCCATAGCCCAGAGGAGACAGTCACTGCGCTGCGATTGGCTAGTTGGTTGGTTGTCAGGGAAACTAGTGTCTCTAAGCAACTGGTTCCCAAGCAGTGGGTCGGGACCCATTTGTGGGTCACAGACCAATTTTTATGGGTCACGACTAGAGTAAAAATCCCATTTTCTTTTCCTACAAAAAAGAAAGAAAAAAAAGAAAAGAAAAGAGAAAGAGAGAGAATATGTGTGTATACACACACACACACACACACACACACACACACACACACACACACACACACACACACACACACACACACACACACACACACACACACACACACACACACACATGTTGTAGTGAAAAGTTAGATAGTCATGCAGTTATCAACACAAAATATAAATAAAGAAGCAACAAAAAAATGAGCACTAGCAGTGACAGGAGGTGCAGTTGATTCTGAAGAGGTGTGTTAAAAAAACCTTTTAAACTGGAGGAATGATTTACTACATATTGATCTATGCCAAGGGTCTTCAACAGGGGGTCCGGGACCCGTAGGGCGTAGGGGGTCCTCAGAGTTACTACAGGGGGGCCCACAAATCTTTTCTGGTAGGATTTATTTTTTAAATTAACCACATGAACCCTGGCATCCCTATTCGGAGGGGAATATTAGCTGCAAATAGCAGGTCTACAAGCTCACATTGCATATCTGCTATTTTCAGCAAAGAGGTTTGGTGTACAGTAGACCTGTAGAAGGAAAAACAAGAAAACAACAGAGCCAACGGTCACTTTTACCAATTAGGCCTATTGAGGGTTTAGGTCAGTGTTTCCCAACCACTGTGCCTGGGGACCTTTGGTGTGCCCCTGAGAACACAACACGGTGGTGTCAAATGAAGCTATATCAATGGAAAAAGTTCAATCTGACTGCAACACAATGTTGTAGTGGGGGTCCCTGCTTCATGCCTTCATCTCTCCCTCAGCTATGGGCCCTCAGTGGGGGTCCCTGCTTCATGCCTTCATCTCTCCCTCAGCTATGGGCCCTCAGTGGGGGTCCCTGCTTCATGCCTTCATCTCTCCCTCAGCTATTGGGCCCTCAGCGATGGGAACCGTGAGGTCCCAGTTCCATCCCAGGCTCCTCCAGAGATAGTGTCGAAGTGTCCTTGAGCAAGACTCTGAACCCATAATTGCTGTGCAGGTTGGTGTCTTGCATGGTTTCCTCCGCCATCGTGCGTGTGTGTGTGTGTGTGTGTGTGTGTGTGTGTGTGTGTGTGTGTGTGTGTGTGTGTGTGTGTGCGTGCGTGCGTGCGTGCGTGCGTGCGTGTGTGTGTGTGTGTGTGTGTGTGTGTGTGTGTGTGTGTGTGTGAATGGGTGAATGTAATGCACAATCTATCTATGTAAAGCGCTTTTGATAAAAAGTGCTATGCACCATTTACCATTTATCTTGAAAAGGTCCCATCACATCTTCTGCAGTCATCCACTCTTTTGCTGCACCGTAAAATCAATGAGTTAATTCAAGAAGGTGTAACTTTGAGGGTGTTCAAATGTGATCAAATGGACCCTTAGGCCTATATGGGTCCATTGGGTAACATTTAGACACTCTCATTCAGAGTTAAATTGGACGAGCTGTGTGCATTTTCAGAGCAATGTTGTTTTTGACAGCACATTTTGATTTAGTTTTAGTCATGGTCTTTTGAATAAAATGTCATTTAGTTTTAGTCATAATTTAGTCCCCTGAAAAGTATTAGTTTTAGTCTAATTTTAGTCGACTAAATATCATACGCTTTTTAGGCGACCTACGCGATCTACAAGCTCACAACGCTGTGACGCGTTGTGAGCTTGTAGATCGGCTATTTTCAGCACGCAACACCTGAGAGCAACCAAACATAAAATGACTCTCTTCTCCACCAGTCCCTCCCTTGCAACACGCAACGTTTTAGTCTAGTTTTTATTTTGTTTGACGAAATTGTCAATATATTTAGTCTTAGTTTTAGTCATCACAGCTTAGTTTTTATTTAGTTTTTATTTTGTTTTTGTCAGTGAAAAAAACGCAGTCGACAAACATTTTTCGTAATTTAGTCGACAAAATCAACACTGCTTTGAGGGTGTACAAATGTGACCAAATGGACCCTTATAGGCCTATGGTTCCATTCGGTTCCATTTGGACACTCTGAGTTAAATTCAGAGTTAAATTGGACGAGCTGTTTGCATTTTCAGAGCATGTTTATTTTAATGATCGATCAATCAATTGTGTTCCAGCATGGATCCTACTTTATGTTTCCTGTTTATCTACACAAAGAAAACTAATGTGATCAGAAGTCATTCATACAGTACTTGGTCTTATGCAATATCAAAAAATGAAGCAGGACTGGTCAGGTTTTTGATATGCTGTGTGTAGCCTATGCTTTTCTTCCTTAAAATCCATATCTTACATCTGCATTGATTCTGAATACCAGCTAGAGGTTCATTGGTTTGATTTATTTCCAAAGTCCTAGTGCCTCTAGTATACATAACATACAGGCACGTTTCCTGAATGCATTATACCCCCTCTATCACCCTCTTTCCTGAATAAACATACATATAAATACCTTAAAACGAGTTATAAATCAACTAAATCTCTTTGTTATGGTGTTCATGAGATTCATGAGTGAGAGCCCCAAGTTATAGCTGCATTCAAAATGAGGCTGTCTATTATGTGCAGTTGTTTACTTGGGTTTTGTTTCTGTCTAGCTGTGAAATAGGGCTGCAACTATCGATAATATTGTTAGTGATTATTCTATCAATCGTGGGTTTTCGAGTAGTCGGATAATCGAGAAGCGCATTTTGTTCCTCCATTTAGCAATGAATCGATTATCCACTTAAGTTTTATTGTATACTCTGTCACAGGGGCGTCACACCAGATTCTGGGCCCTGGGTACAAGGATTCACTGTGGGCCCCCCATGAATGTTAACTATTGAAAAATAGCAGATATACAAGCTCACAGCGCGGCACCGAGTGCCGCGCTGCGAGCTTGTAGATCTGCTATTTTTGAAAAATCATGGAAATGTGTGCAAGAAACCTATGTCAAGGACCCCCAAGATGATATGTATTTGGCCACGGACCCCCATCTCAAAATATTTAGTTCCAGGGACCCCCAGAAGCAAAATGTTAGTTAGAAATGTTCGCTTAAAAAATACATGTATTCAAAGATTTTCACACATTTTCACAACTTTTCAAAAATAGCAGATCTACAAGCTCGCAGCGCGGCACTCAGTGCCGCGCTGTGAGCTTGTATATCTGCTATTTTTCAATAGATAAAGTTACTAGGGCCCCTCCACCTTGGGCCCTAGTAACTCAGTCCCACTTTCCTACCCCTTGTGACGCCCCTGCTCTGTCACACATGAATGGTGTCATGCAAAAATAGCAGATGCAACACATTGTGAGCTTGAAGATCAGCAATTTTTCCAGCTTTTTGCCTATTATGACAAAACTAGGGATAGATTATGATTGATTATTTCATAAAATGATAGATTGTTTTATCAATCGATGAAATCAATTAGTTCTATTAACGGTTGCACCCCTGCTGTGAAAAGATATGTAGCCTATAAGCCCTCTGCAAAACAGCAAGTAGAATATTTGAAGAGGCTTATGAGGTTGCACTGTATTATTTCAGAAACTAATGCCATTCCTGTCTGCAATTGCTGTAGGCCAAATAGACAGCCCAGTCAGATTCATAACCTTTAAATCAGATTCGTAAACCATAAATCACAACACTGGCATAATATAGCGGGAAGTCAGAACCTTGGCAACTCGCCGTGCAATAGGGCCTTGTAAACAGGGGTGTCAAAAGGGGGAGGAAAGTGGGACTGAGTCACTAGGGCCCAAGGTGGAGGGGCCTTAATTATGTTATACTTTAGCTATTGAAAAATGGCAGAGCTACAAGCTCACAGCTTGTCGATCTGCTTCTTTTGAAAAGTTGTGAAAATGTGTGCAAATCTTTGAATATATGTATTTTTTAAGCGAACATTTGTAACTCAAATTTTGCTTCTGGGGGGTCCCTGGAACTAAATATTTTGAGATCGGTGTCCGTGGCCAAATACATATCATTTTGGGGGTCCTTCACATGAAAAAGTTAGAGCACCACTGACATAGAAACATCGTTTTTTCAAAAAACCTTAGAAGGATTTGAAATATCCAAAGACTTGCACACATATTCACGATTCTTAAAAAATAGCAGATCTACAAGCTCGCAGCGCGGCACTCGGTGCCGCGCTGTGAGCTTGTATATCTGCTATTTTTCAATAGTTAAAGCACAAAACAACGCAGTGAATCCTTTTACCCAGGGCCCAGAATATGGTGCGACACCCCTGCTTGTAAATTATGCATTATCTAATCCATGTGCATTTCTCCCATGGCGCTGGAGAATGTTTGTAATTCTGTAAGCGTGCGAGCTGGAGATAGAGTCTTACCCCTAGTGTGACATTTTGTTTCTGTAGACACCAGTCCAATCTGTCACACTAAGCAGGCACCGCCACTTAATCTTACACTGTCCGTTATGCCAGGGGTTATGACGAATTCAACGTGTGTTTGTGTTAACCACATTAAAGGGGCCACACCATGCTTTTAAAAATATATATTTTATATAACATATTGGTCCATAATACGGTTTTATACAGGTTTTAGCCTAAACAACCACTCAGATATTGAAATTCCATGTTATGTCTCTAATTCCAAGCCATTTCAGATGCAAGACCAAAATGCCCTTTGTTGGCAACGGGGCGCTGTCTTTGGGCTAAAATTGGAACGATACAGAGATGATACCATGGCACCATGCTAATCTTCTCTGTATCGTTCCAATTTTAGCATGGCACCATGCTAATCTTCTCTGTTTCAATTTTTTTAGTTACCACTTTACTTCATGGTTCCACCTCATAAATAGTACCGCCCCCTTCTCGAGGGGGCCCAATAAGAAATGAGCCCATTGCCTACCTAGGCTGTGGGAAGATTTCAAAAGAGTACCGTTCAGACACGCCCATTCAGAAAATCACTGGAATGAAAGGCAAGGCTTATAGTTAATGAATTGGGTTTTTTGGGGCTGGAAGAGAGACTGGGAAGACCAAAAAACAAGAAAAGACGGAAAAAAAAAGAAAAAAAATGAAATTCATGGTGTAGTCCCTTTAAGAATGTCAAAACAGTTCACCAAAAATCTTCCTACTGTACATAAAAAAAGAAGAAAAAAATCATAATAGCCTATAAGAACATTCATGGTGTAATAACATTCTGGACAGGTTCCTAGCTACAGTACATCTATGCTTATTTAGTTACCACTGAGGAATTTATTATGAGATCATGAGATCAGTTTCACATGCACGATTCTGTGCGTGATGAATGGACATGATGTGAAGCATTTTCATCTATACTGAATCACACTGACTGCTCTGAACACTCATTTAAACTGCATGCAGTTATCCACTATGAACACTGGGAGTCTCTACAATCACACAGAGCATCAAGTCCACTGGTAAAATTAATTATCAGGTACCTCCCCCGACGTTTACATTGGATGTGGATTGTGGATAGTGTTCCCCATCTCATAGTATAGTCCCTTCCTTTTGTTTGACCGCTTCAAAAATATGAGAATTTATTGTGGTAATGGACTAATGTCATAAAAAAGAAGGGGTGATATTGTTGTAATATCACCTCAATATAGGTGAATTCTCAAAACCTAGCTGCATGTAGTTTTGTTTACAGCAGCATACTGTAAAAACACAGTATCATAAGTTGACATGCTAACCACCTGGCACTAACTGGACTGACAACAGCTTTGACAGATTTGCATGGTGTAGAAAAGTGCTTTGAGTTAAAGCTTTTACTGCTAGTCTCTGTTATGAAATACTATATATACACTGGTGGACAGGTGTGTGTGTGTGTGTGTGTGTGTGTGTGTGTGTGTGTGTGCATGCGTGCGTGCGTGTGCGTGCGTGTGTGTGTGCGTGTGCACAGTACAGGGGCAGAGAAGTGTCCATGCACAAACTTGAGATGCCCCCCAAAATAGCTTGATTATTTAAGGAATGTTTAAAAATACTCTGGGAGACAGACAGAGGCCACTGGAACTTGTGAAACTACAGCCTCTCTCTGTTCTTTGCCCACATTTCCTTAACCAAGTGCAATAGCTGTTGTCAAATATCGTCGTTGTCGGGTGAAAACCTTGTATGTCCAAAACCATTCGTTTTGTATTTATCATCTAAAAAATGTATTAAACTAGTGAAAACAGCCGATCTACAAGCTCTTCAAGTTGTAGATCAGCTATTTTCGGCGTGCCACTCATACGTCATAGGCCTATATCAGTGTATAAACTAGAAGCAGTGCTCTTCCGAGCACAGGTCTCCACCAGGCCAGGCGTCCTGGGCTGGTGGTGCTATAATAGGCCAATGTAAAAAGGGTGGCATGTGTTCTTCACCAATCTTAGACCTTTCATGGTGCCATCATAAGGCTGATTTGAACATTTTCCAATGTAATTTCTTCCTTGGCCTTTTGCGAATGTGCGTGCACAATTTCATTACAATTGCACGCTGTGTTTGATTTGAGGCATTTTGTTCGAAACGGATCAATCCTGCAAAGTTTGGAGGCCAATCTTAGCCAATCAGGATGGAATATTTAATATGGGACAGATCTGTCTTGATCATATGACTGTAGAGATACTGTGTACTGATTTGTGTTAATTTTGGGTAAAATTTGAAGGAGTAAAGTCCAAAAATGTGTCTTACATAAGTCGGCCTCCTGGTGGCGCTATAAAAGGCTGATGTGAAAAATGCAAGGAAAGGGTTTTTCCTTGGCCTCTAGGGAGTGCGCTTACAAAGTTTGAAACTGAACGGTGGAGTTATAGGAAAAAACACGAATCAGCCTGTTATAGCGCCACCATGAGGCTGATTTCAAAAATTTGAAGTGGCATTTCTTCCTCTGCCTAGTGGGAACGTGTGTGCGCGATTTCATGTTAATTGCACTCTGCGTTTGTGATTTGAGGCATTTTGTCCAAAATGGAAAAATCGTACAAACTTTGAAAGCCAATCTCAGCCAATCAGGATGGAATATGGACAATCAGACAGATCCGTGTAGATCACATGACTGTAGAGATACTGTCTACCGATTTGCGTGATTTTTGGACAAAATCTGTAGGAGTAGTGTACAGAAATGTGTTTTGCAAACATCGGCCTCATGGTGGTGCTAGAACAGGGCCATTTGAAAAATGTGGGGCAGAGGTTCTGAATTGGCATCCAGGGAGTGTGTGTGCTCATTTTGGCAGCGACCGGGCCAACGGCGCCGGAGATTAGCTGGTAACAAACTCGGAGGATGGACGGACGCACGGACGGACAGGGGCGAAAACATACTCTCCCCCTGCCTTCGGCTGGTGGAGACAATGAAGAGGCATATGGTTACCAAAACGGTTTAATTCATGAATAAGTGACACCAATGTTACAATGCAGAATGTTGTAAAATGTCCATGCATTGGCACAAGAGCCATGAATATAATATCTCAGCACTTTTTGTTGCAGTTATGTAGGCTATGTTTATTAACTGGGGCAAAATGATCACAAAATACCAATGCACGGATACATATAAGCAGTTCCATCCCATCGGGAGAGCCAGCATCTAGTCAGCCTCGGCTTTAGCTTACATTCACAGGAACAAGTCTCATCATTTCCTTTTTTACAGCACAAAGGCTGCTCCCCGTGAACCTCCTTGCTCAGGCAGTGTAATGTTTGAATTATTCAAATGGACTGAGAGCAGGGATTTTACAGCCTCCGATTCAGGTAAATGGACCCCATGTTATACAGTAAGCCCTGGTCCTTTTGAACGCTACCGGTAAGCAGGGGCGTCAATTGGGTATGGCAGGGGTATGCAGCTGTCCAGGGGGGAACATAAAAGTTACTTTTAAATATAAATCCATGAATGTCTCTTTGTCTATCTGTTCTGGTTATTATGTTGTTAAATTACAGTAAATTAACTACAAGTGCAACATTTTACAAAATGGTCACTTTAACAAGGTATTATAATGATATTCTCCACACTTGTATTCTCCCCATCTTGACAGAATGGTATATTCCCAGGTTCTGCAGGTCAGCTGCACAGGTGCAATGCATTATTGTTAAATGTGGCACGTTTAACCTACTAACATGCCAAGTTTAGCT
This sequence comes from Nannobrachium achirus, assembly GCF_963921795.1. Lineage (NCBI taxonomy): Eukaryota > Metazoa > Chordata > Actinopteri > Myctophiformes > Myctophidae > Nannobrachium > Nannobrachium achirus. The sequence continues at coordinate 12,718,152 of NC_137810.1, read as the reverse complement.
GCACTTGAACAACTGTTCCAGGCTGCCATATCCAGCCATAGAAACCGTAGAAACGGGGGGAAAAAATAAAATGTACTTCTTAAAATAAATGTATCATGCCTGTTGCTAAGGTATGGCAACATGACTGGTGTCACCAGTCATGTTGCCATACCTTAGCTTTTTCTGAACTGACGCCACTGCTAATATAAGCGCCCATCATTTTAACTAAACATATTACCTTGTGACATTAGATGGCCACACTGTTGTCTGACGTGGACTGACTTTACATGAAACGTACATGGTCATGATGTCCTTTCCCGGAACACATCTCCATTAACCTCCCATGCACTATCATTATTATACATAAAATATGGGAATGCAACGGCGAGGATCCATAGAGCGCCCATCCAGCTGGGCGAGGGCTACTGAAGGTTGCTTGTAGGACACAGAATACAGCCTTGTTACCTCATCGGTGTTAAGTGATTCCTGGAGGCGTGCCATCCATGGCGTCCTCGTGGGAGTGGACAGGGGGGTCATCACCGTGGGAGTGGACAGGGGGGTCACTGTGGCAATTAAAAGGGAATTGGAATCTTCCGTGATCAAGATGAGTGTACTTCCTCAGTGTTCATATCTCCACTTGTAACTCAGAGATTATACAAATGTAACCACATTTGGTTATATTTTGTGCAATATGTGCACACTGTTTTTCTTTGTTTCTCTATGGCAGGGGTTTTCAAAGTGGGTGACGGGGCACCCTGGGGTGCCGTGATGGCAGTCCAGGGGTGCCCCAAGATAATGTGATAATATTTGTTATCAAATAATAACAATAATTTATTTGGACACAAAAAATATTTAGTATAATTTTAAACTTGAAGTACAAAGTTATTTTCAGTCAGTTCTAACCAAATATGCTATGTTACCAACGAGAACCTGTATGAGGGTATACCAAGGGTAAGCGAGAAAATTGCCACCAGAAGAATGAGACTAGCAGGACACTGCCAAAGACACCAGGAGCTTCCAGCCAGCAAATTGGTACTGTGGGAGCCAACACATGGGCACCGGTCGCGAGGACGTCCCACAAAAACATACGTGGACGTACTCAAGGAAGACGTAGGGACACAGAACACCAATGAGCTGGCCAGATGTATGGAGAACCGAGATGACTGGAAACAACGATGGAGGGCTCGTCTGAGGACGACCTAGATAGATAGATGCTATAAATATAAGGTGCTGGGAGTGAAAATTATGAATATAATGTAGGGGTGCCTCGGATGAAAAAATTATTTGTAGGGGTGCCCCGGCCCCCGAGCCAAAAAAGTTTGGGAATCCCTGCTGCTCTATGGGGTCTCGAAGGGTCTAGACACCTGAAGATGTTGCGGCTCCCCAAAGTTAACTCTGAGGACCACATAGGGGTCCCGGACGCCCTGTTGAAGATATCTCTCCAGCTCTTTAGTAAACAGAAAATACCTTGACAATTTGAGATACCAATTCTATCCAGTCAGGAGAGAGAAAATTGACATTTTAAATTTTATGGTGTTCCATTTACAATTGTGTCTGTTTATTTTCTGTCTCATCACTTCTAACTTCACTTGTTCATCCTGTATGTATCCCTCTAGGAGGTCTCTCTCCTGGTTGGAGGAGATTGTTATCCAAAACGGAAAATGGATTTTACTGAAGAGCTGGAAAGACAGGGAGACCCCATGTTACTGAACTCACCCTCCATAGCAATTATTCCTATCAGAATATCCTCACTGTCGGGCAGAAACCTCGTATCTCCAAGTTTCAAATTTGTATGTTTTTTTTTCGCAAAGTAAAGCCCTGCTTCCATCATACAAGGCCGTCGCACAAAGGTAGTGAAAACAGCAGATCTACAAGCACACAGGCGTTGTGTGCTTGTAGATCGTCTGTTTTCACTAGTTTAGTTCATTTTTATCTGGTGGAAACCAGATCAGTAATCACCTCACTTTCTTTGACGACCATTGATTACCTCTTCTGGATAGGCTATTCATGTCACATGGTAGAGCTAAGGGCCAATCGCAGGACAGTACCCCAGGAGCGCCCTCCCAGACAATGGGGGCAGGACTCCAGGCTATGGGGGAAATTAGCAGTGTTGGAAAAAGTACTCAAATGTTTTACTTAAGTAAAAGTATCGTAAGAGTATCAATACTGCACTGTAGATGTACTCAGTTATAAGTAAAAGTCCAGAATTCTAAATGTACTAAAAGTATGAAAGTATTGTCATCAAAATGTACTTAAAGTAGCAACAGTAGTACAGATGCGACACGTTGTGAGCTTGTAGATCGGCTATTTTCAAAAAGCCTAGGTATGAATTAGGACGGCCGAGTGAGACACACGATCTAATTAGCTGCTACAGCTCTCAGCTGCGAGTGCGCACTGCCTGTGCAAGTGTGTATGCTTCTACTTGTCGGGTGTCACGCAGCCAATATCAAAGGATGCGCGCTGCCCGGTGCCTGGCTGTCTGACCTGAGAATGAACTGGGATGATGGGTCAGTCCACTTAATGAGCTTGAGTGTTTGACACGGGGGGAGACTGGTGATACCCCCGTTACCTTGGAATAGTCCAAAATTTAGCTGAAATCTGATTGGCTCGAGGGGTTCCACCCAATCATATTACAGGTTTTGCAGCTGATCTACAAGCTCATAACGTGTCAAATCAGTGATCCGATATGGGCTTGTAGATCAGCTTTTTCGGCACAGACACCCGTTGATCAGACAGGGAGAGAGAGAAAAACAACAAAACATACACAGCGCTACATTTGAGATAGTAACGTTACCCTCAAGGAAGAAAGTGATGTATGATAACTTGGGGATCAGGTGCACCATGTGGGTGAGCAAGCAACAGAACATCTTCTTCCTGGCTTTCTTCTTTCTTATCCAACATCATTATTAAAGCATAGGTAACTTTTCAAGCACAAACTAGTGACACATGATAGCACGTTATGAATGTCATGTGTGGGCTCCCAAATCAATATGAAGAATGGTTTGGTGTGTTGCAACAATGTGTCTAGTTATCTAAAGTATGGAAATTAGTCATATGATTATGTCATGCAAAAATAATCTAAAAGCTAGCAAGTCAAAAAGTCTAGATTTACTTCCATTATAGCAATGATGCTCCCCTCAAATCCCCCAAACCAGGACACCAGAGTTAAAGTGGTTAAGTGTTATGCATCTTGCCTGGTGCTCATTGGGGCTTAAAGGACATGTATAACAATATGTAGGCATCACAATATTATTGTTTCAGAAATTCAGTCCTAGTTCTCAAAATGTTCACAGGATCATAGATGTAGTTAAAAACTCTGAATTGCTGTTGAAACAAGAATTTCCTGTAATGCCAATCTCATATAGCCTATAGATCTAGCCTGTTTGTACAGTAGATGTATTATCAGACAGAACGCTTAATTGTTTTCAATACTTTAGCTAACTAAACAAATTTCTGATTGCATGCACTCATTTTTGTATGTAATCATGTTCATTCTTCACCCATTCATAATAGCCCTACTGCTTCTTTTTGGAGCTGTGTGAAACACAGGCTCCCTATACGTAGCTTTGTGGGTCTGTCTGTCTGTGTGTCTGTCTGTGTGTGTGTGTGTCTGTATGTAGCCTGACTTCGGCACGCTACTAGTCCCACAGTTTTGCCACCACACACTCGCGCCATATGTCAAATCGACCGGCTTACTCGGGAATAGTGGGCTAGTAACTTGCTAAGAGAAAGGTTCAATAGTTTAATTGATATTAATTTATTAGTGAATTAATTTTCCCCATTGACTTATAATGGCAATCGCAAAAACTCACATTCAATTATTTGTCTCTCGCAAACCATAGGGGCTAGAGTTTCAAGACTTGGAGAGGAGGTTCATAATGGTTTCAAGGATTAAATAAAAAATAATTGTGTCATTTGGCCGCATGGTGGCGCCATAACACCCCACTTTACGTTTTGGCCTGTAACTCTTGAACCGTAGGTCGGAAAATTAAAAATATTTTTTCCCTGGATTCCTTGGGTCATGACGCATCTCCCCATATAGGCCACGCCCATTTGCGCCATGATAGATTTTCCGCCATCTTGAATTTTCTCCAAAACACACTTTTTGCTCCTTTTCCTACATATTTTCTTCAAATGTCACACAAATCGGTACACACACACACACACACACACACACACACACACACACACACACACACAGCTCCACTTCACACGGGTGTGATTTTTTCCTTTCTATTTCCTATTCCATTTCTATGTACACATGCTTGACTCTTATTGCACATTTGCTTGAGCACTGCTGCTATTGATTAGTGATTGTATATTCTGCACAACATCTCCACATATTTAAGCTGCTATTTTTAAGGTAGTGTTTGATTGTTACTGTTTTGGCTCAAGTCAGAGTAGACTATGTTGTCTCATTCACCTGCTGGTGATGATGGTGGTCTGCATGTTTTATTTGCTCATTTATCCATAGGACTGTTGTGGATTATACTGTACTAGCCCTTACCCGTTCAAAGATATGAGCTCCGAAATGATGTGCAGTGTGTGGGTTATGGGATGTGTGCACATGAGGGATGGAAAGTAACTTTAACTGGTGCTGGCATGATAATATGTAGGAGCATCAATGTAAGAAATACCCGTTTAATGGCTACAGAGATACTGTGTACCGACCTGCATGATTTTTGGACAACATCTGTAAACCCCCCCCGCCACACACACACACACACACACACACACACACACACACACACACACACACACACACACACACACACACACACACACACACACACACACACACACACAGAGAGAGCTGGTTAAACATGTTGCCTCAAGCTAGATGCAGAATAGATATGCCTCATGCTAGATGCGGAATAGATAGATACACCATAAAAATGCTAATATACAGCATATGATTTGTGAAAGTGACAAATGGGCTTCACAGTTATGTCAGGTGTGTTCATATGCTAATGGTGATGCGATTTCAGATCAATTGCTCCAGCCATTGAGGAGAAACGCTGTGACAGACACTCACTCAGACATTCGGAAAATTATAGTATAGATTGAAAGTGCATATCTGTGCATGTATGTGATTATGTAGTGATCTTGGTTAGATCAAGCTAGAATTCATCTAAACACTACAGTGTAGTGTATAGTAAGTACTATTGCAATTTGTTTTAGGTTTTTTCATATAATGACTGGTTCGTAGCCGACATTAAAGAGTACACTGTAAACACTTTCTTTTGTAATAGACTTTTTTTTACACTGTAAAAACTTTCTTTTGTAATACACTATTTTAGTGAAAAATAAAAACTACAAAAAGGAGAAAATGACAGGATGAGCATATAAGGAGGGGAGGAGGTAGAAAAGACCACTGGCCACTATTTCTGACATGGCTGCAAGCACTATAGCACAATATATTACCACAGGTCTACTACTAAATTCAGTTTTAAATAATTGTAGTTCACCACACCATTCCACCAGATTTTATATTGACTGTGTCAATTCTTGTTAAATGATAAATACAAAACTAATGTTTTTCCACCCGACAACGACGATATATAGCTATTTAACACTTATTTTTAACAAAACAAATATCACAAACACTCGGACACACACTCAGGATGTGTAGTGTAGCTACATTTGTACACTCTCCGAGTTAAACGAACGCTCAGGATTTGACAGTGTACCGGCAGGGTGTCGGCCAGTATCTGTGATCAGTCTAATTATCATGTGCTCTCAGATGTGTCTGTCTCGGAGGCCCAGCTCATTAGCTCAGCTCGTTTCACAACACCTCAGCAGTTCTCGGAGTGCGCACCTCGTCTGAACAACAACAAGAGGGCAAAACATGTCAAACTAAAACGTTTCAAAGTTGGCCGCAACTGGATTCCTGCCTCGCGGCGATGGAAAAGACTCGACGCTAGCCATACAGTTTAGCCCCGTTTAGCTCCCGCAGGACACGAGCGGATACCAGTGAACACAGTCACATGGTGCCTCCACCAACTGGGTGACAGATGGCCCTGGCCCGCGAGAGGCTTCCAGTCCCACGCGGCCCTCAACAGGCTCGCTCGCTCCTAAAGTTCACACTGGTACGCGGTTAATGCTGAAATCCACAACTTTCTTTTAGTGAATTACACATTATATTTTGACCATTGATCTGTGTGGTAGACCGTAGGTCGCAGTTTTACTATGAAACCCGGCAGATTCTGTCCGTCAGTGAGTGGGTAACACCTCGATGTCTATAGCTGACCTGTTGTGACAAAACATTGTTGACCCATATTTGGTAATGCCCATACTGTATATGGACGCTCCATATATGTATGCCCATATATGGAGATCCCTGATGTCATCAATATTACTAGAAGCTCGGCCGGTTCGGGAAAACCATGCATCGGGTCGGGCCGAGGCCAGGCACTGCACTCCGCGCCGCGGCGGGGAACGCGCGTGCCGAATCTGAAGCCGGTGGGACAAACGGTTCTCGAGATACGCAGATTACATCTACGCACGCACACTCACAGAGATTTCTCGCATTTATAGTAAGATAAAATAGGTCTATAACATAGGTCTATAACATAAGACATCTATGATGCCAGTCAGTCATATCCATATTTGGGAAAATATTTTGTCCAACTTAAACAACCAACCACAACTCGAATCACGCTTGCATTGCAAATGAATTCCGTCCTGTGCGAATTCCGTCCTGCACGACCAGTTTAGAATCCCGGTAGGACATTGAAGCCTTGAGCCCTATTTTATACTTTGCCATATAACAGTGTTGTGCAAATATAGTCGCATCCTTACAACTATTTAGCTTGTAGATTTTCACTATTTGGGAATATTTTTAAATTCCTTTTGAAAGAAAATACCCCTATAATGCTCAAAAATAGGGAAACCAGGTTGAAAATGGATAAGATGGCCGAGAGGCAGCAAGGGGTTAACTAGACCAGGTCACCTGGTCGTGCCAGACCCGCAATGAAAACTAGTATGGCACTGAACTAACACATGAACACACAGGATTTTATAGTCTCAGCAACAAAGCGTAGTGAGCTTGTAGATCGGCTGTTTTCACTAGTATGGCACTGAACTAACACATGAACACACAGGATTTTATAGTCTCAGCAACAAAGCGTAGTGAGCTTGTAGATCGGCTGTTTTCACTAGTATGGCACTGAACTAACACATGAACACACAGGATTGTATAGGCTGAGCAGCTGGAAATGTTTGTGAGCTTGTAGATGGGCTGAGGAATTTATAGTGTCAGCAGCTCGTCAGCCAACTCAACTCAGCTGGTCCTGTACAGGTGACGGCACTCAAGGCAATCAGCCCAGCAAGGGAAGGGAGGGGCAGATGAGCAGGCACACTGAGGAAAAAAGGGACAGGCACACTGAGGAAAAGAGGGACCGACAGACCGACAGACCGACCGACAAAGCCTTATGTAGGCCGACCCCCTGGGTCTGGCAAAAACACATAAACTATTCCTATAACCCAGCCTGTCAGCCAGCAGCATTGAGGCCCACTATTTATGAGGCAGCTTAGGAAATTGAAAATGTCCTGATTTCAGCCTGTTATAAAAGGATGGGCCATGAAAGCAGGTCATGACAATATTAATGACCGAGCCACTGGGGCCAACGAGTCCCTTATATGACAACATGCAAATGACTTCCATTAACTATGCCACGATCATCAGCAGGGGCGTCACACCAAATTCTGGGCCCTGGGTACAAGGATTCACTGTGGGCCCCCCATGAATGTTAACTATTGAAAAATAGCAGATATACAAGCTCACAGCGCGGCACCGAGTGCCGCGCTGCGAGCTTGTAGATCTGCTATTTTTGAAAAATCGTGAAAATGTGTGCCAAGAAACCTATGTTTCCATGTCAGTGATGCTCAAACCTTTTCATGTGAAGGACCCCCCATCTCAAAATATTTAGTTCCAGGGACCCCCCAGAAGCAAAATTTGAGTTAAAAATGTTCACTTAAAAATAATTATATTCAAGATTTGCGCACATTTTCACGACTTTTCAAAAATAGCAGATCTACAAGCTCGCAGCGCGGCACTCGGTGCCGCGCTGTGAGCTTGTATATCTGCTATTTTTCAATAGCTAATGTTACTAGGGCCCCTCCACCTTGGGCCCTGGTAACTCAGTCCCACTTTCCTACCCCTTGTGACGCCCCTGGCCACGATCAGTCTCATCTGTGTGTCTGGAGGGAGGCTGCAGGTCTTCAACAAAAGCAATCAGATCAATGAGGGAAGATGGGCGCAGATTGAAAAGGAGGGACGGGTTCACCATTCATCCCCGGGATGGAAGCCTTTCGATCATATTACTCACGTCTTACATCTCGTGAGATGAGATTTGCTAGCGTGTTTATGACAAGAAATTAATTTGGCTCATTTCGGCGTGCGGTCAACGAGGAGAGAGCGCACGTTGGACCCACAGAGGCTGCCGTTTGCCAGGAGAGAAACAAACGAACAAGAAATGACACAGTCCCTTTTATATTTGACCCTTTGTATTTGATGTTATGCTTTTTTTGCCTTTGAATTTGATATTAATCCTAGATAAAGTACTATGTTCTATCCGTCTGTCTTTCAATGTTATATGAGATACTTAAAGTGTGGTTCCTGTGGAAATAAGCCTCGGCTTTCTAGGATCTCCTTTTAGTTTAGACCTTGTACCAGTGATTTGTACTGTCATGAAACTGTACTTGTTTCTATTGCAAACTTCTGATAAATTCTTCAATCAATCAATCAAACCAGCTTGCGCCTTGGGGACTAGCCTTGCTGAGGTGGTGATGTCACTGAGAACACCGAGTAGAATGGGTGTCAGGCATATTCGCCTATAACATATTCGCCTATAACATATTCGCCTATAACATATTCGCCTACACGCATTTGGTCCTTTCGCCTGGCATTTTCGCCTTGGAGGAGAGTCTTTTCACCTACCTGTCTGAGCCATTTCGCCTACCCTCAATTCTGCTGTCAGACTGTCCATGTTTTCATATGATCTCTTTGTCATTTAAATATTATAGTGACTGTGACATTGGTGTTACATGTCAAACCTACACACGGCTATCCTATGCACTCCAAAATATATGTAGGCTATTATCCTATATAGGTCTATATAAGATATATGCTACACCTAATTTAAATAGCCTATAGAATCAACCTTGCCTGTCAACAGGCATAAAAAACTATTTTGCCATTTTTTAGGAATAAAATGTGATGTAAATAATAAATGTCAAATAAACTGTTAGATTCACTTGACACCACTGTCACAGTCACTATAATATTTAAATGACAAAGGCTCAGACAGGTAGGTGAAAAAAGGTAGGCGAAAGGACCAAATGCGTGTAGGCGAATATGTTCTAGGCGAAAGTGCTGGTGACCAGTAGAATGTACCGCGAAATCTAATAAATATATACATTCACACTTGTTTTACCAAAAAATGTGTCATATATGGTAAAAAAATAAATAAGGAGATTTTGGCATAATGTGTACTATGTGTGCATAGTTGCATACTGTGTGTACTAAGTGGCTGACGATCTGTAAACCGGCTTTGCAATCTGGTTCAAGACAACCCAATGTTACCGGTTTCTGCAAACCACTGATACATTGCATCTCAACATTGCTGTCCAGAGCAAGGTGGCCCAGAGCGAGGGCCACCACATGTCATCCCCCATCTCTCTCCCCATTTCCTGTCAGTCTACTATCCTATCAAATAAAGGCATAAAAAAGCAACAACAAAAAAATCTTAAAATACTTTGAATCTAAAAAAAAACATTTTTTTGTGATAAAAAAAGGCAGTTTCCATTTATTTTGCAATTTGCACAAACGTTTTCTCTACCAACCGGGCTGCAAAAAGAAGCCGGGCGCCGCAATGGCACAAAAGTTACACACACACACACACACACACACACACACACACACACACACACACACACACACACACACACACACACACATACACATACACATACACATACACACACACACACACACACACACACACACACACACACAGTCTGCAGAAAAAAAGGAAATGGAAAAGCAGCAGCTGATCAATCTGGCTGCTTTACACCTGGGCTTTGAACGAGAGGGAGGGAGGCAGCAGCACTGTGAGGGCAGAGGAGTCATCATTATCTGTTAAAGATGAGGAACGGGTTTTTAAAAAGTGCAGACGACGGTCAGTAATTTGGCCGGCCCATGCCAGCGGCTGCGTAACGGCAGCATCAGCAGAGCCGCGTCTCTCTCTCTGTCCCTTTCCCCCTCATCATGCCTGAGAAGAAACATTAATAACTTCTCCTCCTGGCGAGGGACCACAGATGCTCGGCACACCAGGCAAAGACAAACTGCTGCAACAACAGGCCAAAGAGCATCCATCTTCCAATGCTTCATTTATGCTGCGTTGCACGACAGCGTCGACGTGCCAGAAATAGCTGATCTACAAGCTCCCAAGACGCTGTGTCTGCGATGCATTGTGAGCTTGTAGATCGGCTATTTTAGGTGCGCAACACCATTGCACGACAACGTATACATCGGGCTAGAAAAGGGTCACACACACCCGTCTAGGTCTGTGCGTATGAGGTTGAGTACTGTATGTACATGCCGATGTTATATTTTGGAGAATTTTCCCAGGAAAGCAAAAATGGGCAACAACAACAATAATGAACTGGTGGAAGCCAGGAGAAGGGTCTGGCTGTGAGAGAGTTCAAATCAGGGACGTGCTGGCCATTGGGAAAAGCGGGACAACTCCCGAACGGCCGGTTCATTCCCGGCCGGTCCAGGCCGGCCATTAGGAAAAAAATAAAAATAAAATGATCTATTTTGGGGGCTGGGCGGCCAACAAAGTAAATCGTCACTGTCGGGCAGACACCTCGTATCTCTAAGTTTCAAATTTGTAATTTCTTTTCGCAAAGCAAAGCCCTGCTTCATTATACAAGGCCATTGAACAAAAGTAGTGAAAACAGCAGATCTAAAAGCACACAACGCCTCGCACCGCGAGGCGTTGTAGATCGGCGTTTTCACTAGTTTAAATCTTTTTTAAATGATAAATACAAAACAAACGGTTTTGGACATACAAGGTTTCCATCCGACAACGACAAAATATAACTCATGTAATTGGCCCACTGGCTTGTCACTTGTCATGATCTGAAATGGCAAATCTTTGAGTAGCAGCAGCGCTATAGAGAGAGATCTCTCTCTATAGCGCGCAATGAGGGCCTCTCCAACTCTTTTTCCCGGGCTCAATCAGGGGCCCAGCACGTCCCTGGTTCAAATGGACTGAAGCCTGCATAGATGGGAACTGGAAGGAGCAGAGAGTCTTTTCTGCCATTTCAAATGTGCTAGTGTAGAATCAATATACTATACTCTCTGACCTTGCTACTCTTTTGTCTGTTTCTTGTATAACATTTGCTTTGCTAGTCTCTCAAGTCTTAGACGATATTCAAATACTACAGAGAGTAGTAGTGCTACCTGCCAACGCAGAAACATTCTGCCTCTGCTTGTCATTTCTGCTCACAGAAATGTATTTTAAAATATATCTTCGGATTTCTAAGCAGCCAGCTATTCTAGGTTTAGAATTGGAATACTGAGTTGTACACACCCGCAAATGCAAAACTGTGTGTGTGTGTGTGCTGGCTGTGTCCTGCATGTAATCCACCCCACCTTCTACTTTGGCTCTGGTCAAGGTTATTTTATGCTAATTATTTTACCTAGCTCCATGTTGATTTTTTTCCTCTTTTTTTTTTGCTGAACATTCTAAAGGGTCATCCTGTACAACCAACCATCCAATAATAATTTGTTATTATTATATATTGTTTTACATTGGAATAGGTAATGGGGCCACACGAAAGCTCTGCTAGGGCCTAATTTGGCCCGTGAGCCGCCAGTTGAAGTAGTACAGTACAACCCAATGGTAGAACAGTACACTATAACTAGTAGATCTACATCTGCAGTGGTTGGAGAGGTGTCATCCTTTCAAATCCTCCATAAATATATAGACCCTAGTGTCGGGTAGGACTAACCTGACTACCGCCCGATGGTGGCAGATCGGGCGGTAGTCAGGTTAGGGTAGGACACCTACTGTACTGGTAGACAATGTCACTAAGGTTATTTGAAGCACAATGCGCACTGGAGTGGGAGAGTGTTTTTTGCAGGTCGGTCAGTCCGAGTGTATCGAAAAGGCAACTGGGTTAAGGCAGACCGAAGCTTGTGATTGGCTTTGCGGAGGTGCCGAAAGTCTGGGGGATGGAGATACACCTAAACCTAACCTCAGTAAAACTAACGCTGGTGAATTCTAACCTGGTGAAATGCTAACCTAACGACGGTGGTGAATGCTAACCTGGTGAATGTTAAACTGGTCGGACCAACGGTGCTTAACCCAGTTGCTTTTTTGATACACTCAGACTGAACGACCTGCAAAAAAATACTCTCCCGCACTGGAGTGGACATTATAGCCACCATCTTTATTGTAGTTTGGACATGTAGTTCCAACATCAAGGAGAAAACAGATATAAAACGTTGTAGCTGATTGTAGCTTTAATGGCTTTTAATGGGTTTGTTTACATTTTCTCTAAAGTCATTGGCTAAACATCATTGCGCTGTTGATAAGTCACAGGCATTTGAATTTTGTTCATAAATCAATCTTTTCTCCCAGGAGTCAGGACTATATTATGCTTGGCTAGACTTTTCAAATCAATCTGTGTATTAAAACACAATGAAGACACACCAACTTTGACAAAAAAGAATGTCCCATCAGCAATGTCAAGTGTAGGATCATGAGTCAGTCAGTGTGTTAACATGTCTTTGAGTGTCCTGATTAATCCCCACTGTTGGCGGTTTGCTGATTTCACAAACATCATGTAAACGAGAACATTGGTTTCCTTTTCCAGGAAAAAGGATTAAGATAGAATGTGATAACAGCTATATTTCTGTTGGACACAACAGAATACTTGCCACATACCCTCCCCTCAAAAATGGGCCTTTATGTTTGAACTTCACTGTGCAGTATGATGTGATACTGTATGGGCATAGTTTGACTCTAGAAGGCCGAAGTCTAGGCCGAAAGATATGTATGGGGATAGATTACAGCCAATACTGATTTGTATTCTTACTTTGCCTTTTTTTTTTTTACTCGTAAACAACGTTACAAACAAAAAAAATGACAGGTAAACAAATTAATAAAAAAATATCCGTAAAAAAAATATATATATTAAGTACGAATGTTTTTTTTGGAAGCTGCAGTGATTATGCCAAAAAGAAAAACAAGCCAAAATACGAATGTTTTTTTTGGAAGCTGCAGTGATTATAATGCCAAAAAGAAAAACAAGCCAAAATACGAATGTTTTTTTTGGAAGCTGCAGTGATTATAATGCCAAAAAGAAAAACAAGCTTTCATCACTCTCCACCCCCCACGGCCTCCACCCCTCTCGAATTGTTTTTAGTCAATTCAGAGTAAGGAAACGGGCAAAAATCATGTAATTGGCAGAGAGCCAATGATGTGATGCCTTTCCCACTAGCCAATCAAAAGGCTCCAGAGTTGGTATGGCAAGGTATGGCCGAGACTATGTTTCGCACCCTGTCAGTCTGTCCATCCGTCCTTCTGTCTGTGAACAGCTAATCTCCGGCACAGTTTTATATTACACCGACAAACTTTATCCAAACATCTGGAAGGCATTCACAACCAATCCGGGCCTTCAAACCAGGTACACGGAGGAAGTCAGGAAGCGCTTTCGGCAGCTTGATAGGGGAGAGGAGCCCAGCCGTGAATATGGGAGATTCATCACAGCGAATGAGGAGGCGACCAGACTGTGCGTACCAGTGCTGAACAGAGTAAGAGCACCACCACGGTCCAGACATCCGAAGGTTGTAGCAGCACGAGGCAGGATGGAGGAAGCACGACTCAACTTTGAGCGTGAACCAACAGAGGAGGGTCGCGAGACACTGAACGAAGCCAAACAGTCTCTCTTCAGCACCTACGACACCATCAAAGGGGAGGAAGTGATGGAAAGTGCGAAGAGTGCAGGCAGCGCAAGGTGAAAGGCAATACGGGGAGGCCTGGAAGGTAATAAATGAGATGACAGGGCGGAAGAGGGCCAAGGAGGGCCAGGTTGAGGGACACAGCCCAGAGGAGAGAGTGGCAACATGGTTCGACCACTTCCAAAGGCTCCTGGGAACATCAGTGGAAGAGGGAGAGGAGGAAAATATACCAGCAGTCCTCCAGGGCCTGAACATCGACGATGGACCCTTCACAATCAGCGAGCTCGCCAGGGCAAAATCCACCCTGAGAGAGGGAAAAAGCGCTGGGCCGGATGGCATACCTCCAGAGGTCTTGAAGAACTGCGACCTAGACAACCTCATCCTAGACTTTTGCAACAATGCTCTACAGCACAACAAGCAACCTGAAATATGGTCTCTGTCTAACATCATCCCGGTGCCTAAAGCTGGGGACCTCTCAAAGCCAGACAACTACAGAGGCATCAGCCTGACATGTATCACTGCTAAGGTCTTCAACCGAATGATACTGAACAGGATACGGCATGCCATCGACCCTCACCTGAGAGAGAACCAAAATGGTTTTCGAGAGGAGAGAACAACCGTAGCACAGATCTAAGGAGATTAATAGAGGAGGTAAAAAAGGACAACCTAGCAGCTGTACTGTGCTTCATTGACTTCAAAAAGGCTTTTGATTCTATCCACAGAAGCAAGATGGTGAAGATCCTTGAGGCCTACAATGTCCCTCCCAACATTCTCCGGGCTATCGAGACCATGTACGCAAGAACAAGGGCCAAAGTGGTGACCCCAGATGGCAGCAGTGAGGTGTTTGACATCCGAGCTGGTGTAATGCAAGGAGACACCCTAGCCCCCTACCTCTTCATCATAGTTCTAGATTATGCGCTCAGGAAAGCCATAGGTGGACGAGAACAAGAGCTTGGCTTCACGCTAACACCAAGGAGGTCAAGGCGGCATCCCGCAGTAGTTCTGACAGACCTGGACTATGCGGACGACATCAGCCTGCTCTCCGACAGCATGGAACAAGCACAAGAACTCCTGAACAGGGTGGAGATAGAGTGTGCCAAAGTTGGTCTCAGGCTAAATGCTAAGAAAACTGAGGTTATCACCTATAACCTACCTGATCACTCACCTCTGACAACAACAGAAGGAGCTGTGTTGAAGGAAGTCAAGGACTTCAAGTACCTGGGCGCATGGGTCGACTCAACTGAGAAAGACCTTAAAGTAAGGAAGGCACTCGCTTGGAGGGCCCTGAACGGCATGAACGTGTATGGAACTCTAGCCTCCCCTGCCAAATCAAACTTAGCTTCTTCTTTGCAACAGTGGAGTCTGTTCTCCTCTATGGCAGTGAATGCTGGACCCTGAAGCCAACCCTGCAGAAGTCTCTAGATGGGTGCTACACTAGAATGTTGCGTGCAGTACTCAACAGGAGTGCACATGTTACCAACAGGAGCCTGTATGAGGGAATACCAAGGGTAAGCGAGAAAATTGCCACCAGAAGAATGAGACTAGCAGGACACTGCCAAAGACACCAGGAGCTTCCAGCCAGCAAATTGGTACTGTGGGAGCCAACACATGGGCACCGGTCGCGAGGACGTCCACGTCCCACAAAAACATACGTGGACGTACTCAAGGAAGACGTAGGGACACAGAACACCAATGAGCTGGCCAGATGTATGGAGAACCGAGATGACTGGAAACAACGATGGAGGGCTCGTCTGAGGACGACCTAGAGAGAGAGAAACATCACAAAGTTCATTGTCGGTCGCATTGACCTGATGAATGTCAGTGCAACCGAAAAACATTGGCTGTTCATTCCTACGCATGGGTGTCTTTGCTATAATGACACAGCCAAAGTTTGGAATGCCATGGTTATTGATGGAACTGGGAATATTATGAAATGTCCATTCAAGACCATAACAGGTGAGCAAGTATGCATTCGCTGGGAAACACAAGTCTGCTTTTATCAAAGCATACAAATTCAAACACTAGAGTGTTCCAGATCTGTTTAATCACACTATGCCATCTCAGACACACAAGGTCCAGTAGGGTCAAAAGCCTCTGGACACTCCTATTACAACAGTTTAATCCCTTACATACGTAAAATCATTAATACTGAGAAAGACCTCTGTTTGCAGAGGCATGGAAATGATTGCCCTCAAGTCTCCCTGGCTGGCATGAGTAATCGATAGAAAAAAAGTCATTTTGGGGGTGAACTACTCCTTTAAACTCTATAGTGGTTCCCAAACGGTGGGCAGAGGCTGGTCCAGATGTGTCTTGGGATTGTTCGACAGCCACAGATTATTAAAAAAATAAAAGAATAAAAAATAAAATAGTTACCTACTCCTCCCGCGAGGGAAATTCAGATATCGCAGCCCAACACAGCTGCTTTTTTCAGCTTAACCCAGCTTAACCCAGCTGAACCCAGTGCTGCCCACAAGGAGCGCGAGGGGGGGAGCAGTGACAGCTGGAGCGGGGAATCGTACCTGCAACCTCTGGAACCTCCGGAGTCCTAGGTATGGACACTAACCACTCAGCCATCACCGCTATTGCGGCATATACATAACTATTCAAAAAACATATAAATTATATTTACATTTAGTACATCATATTTTGTGCACACATCCAAATGCAGAGGGAAGATATTTTCAATGTTAACGACTGAACACTTTGGCAGCAGCTCATACATAATGAGTGATGTGTCCAGTCCTGGCTGTAGAATTGTTAATTATGGACTTCCTCTCCGTGCTTATGGGCTCCACAGGGGCAGGACTGCAGGAGACAGGCGTGTCACACCAAATTCCGGGCCCCCCCTGGGTACAAGGATTCACTCACATTTTGTGCTTTAGCTATTGAAAAATAGCAGATATACAAGCTCACAGCGTGGTACCGAGGGCCGTGCTGCGAGCTCGTAGATCTGCTATTTTTGAAAAGTCGTGAACATGTGTGCGGAGTCTGAATATTTCAAATCGTTCTAAGGGTTTTTGAAAAACCTATGTTTCTATGTCAGCGGTAACCTCGCCTACCAGGCTTTCTGGGGGAAAGCCTGGTGTTCGTTCACTACAGGCCGTTTGGTTTCCGCCTAAAGTGCGGAAACCACTAGAAGAAGCGGCATCGCTTTGATTAAGTTCCCTCCGTTTGTTTCCCCAATCCCTATAAAAATGCTCGAGTAGCCTAGTGTAGTCTTGCCAGTCGCTAACAGTTGGACAAAAAGATGCCAAACAAATCTTTCAAAAGCAAAACTACTCCGAATCAAGGGGTTTATTAGGTAGGCTCTAAAAGTATGTCCTTGAGCGCAGGGGAATATTTTGGGTTAAAACTGAATCCAGTTTGATCTTTCCGGCAAATTGTAGTCCTTTGAGTACTACAACATGACGTGTTGTGGTTTCCGCTCCAGACCGGTTACAACCCCGAAAAGTGAAGTGATCCCAGACTAGTCAGCAGTGCTCAAACCTTTTCATCTGAAGGACCGCCCAAAATTTTATGTATTTGGCCACGGACCCCCCATCTCAAAATATTTCGTTCCAGGGACCCCCAGAAGCAAAATTTGAGTTACAAATGTTCGCTTAAAAAAATACATTATATTCAAAGATTTGCACACATTTTCACCACTTTTCAAAAATAGCAGATCTACAAGCTCGCAGCGCGGCACTCGGTGCCGCGCTGTGAGCTTGTATATCTGCTATTTTTCCAATAGCTAAAGTATAAAATAATGAAGGCCTCTCCTCCACCTTGGGCCCTAGTAACTCAGTCCCACTTTCTTTCGACCCCACGCCCCTTGTGACACCCCTGATGGACTTCCTCTCTCAGTGCGTGGGGCTCCACAGGGGCAGGAGATGCCCTGCCCCGACCTCAGCAGGGCAAAACATCCATCTCCTGAGGACACGCTCCCAGCTGTTCCCTCTTTAAGTCAGCCTGGGGAGCTGAAATTTCCTGTTAAATCAGCCGGTTTCTAGACAGGCCCTGGCTGCTGGATACATCATTCACAGAATGCAAGAATGCAATAAAAGAAAATGAGTGTTCTTGAATGTTATGCTTGATATTACAAAAAAGTAAAATAAAATTACAGCATTTTTCCTGTATCAAATAGTGTACAGAGATAGAGAGTATTAACAGTTTTACTGCCAGATGTTGTTATTTATTTATTGGGTTTTGTGCCAGCAAAAGCACCTTACCTTTGCGATGTTATAGACAAAGATGTATTCATTTTTTTTCATCATTATTATTTTCTTTTCTCCTTAAATATGTGTACTTTCGCTATACTAGCAGTAGAGGGCAGCCTCATGCAAGAATTAATGTGAAATGGCCGCGGTAGGCTACCGTCCGTCAAGACAGCTCAATCGCTACAGAGCAATAGACCCAGAGAAAATAACAAGGAAGAGTGTTGTTACTCCATTGATGCTAACGTCCAGTGGGTTTTTGAGAGCACTTTTACGGGAGCTGTCTCTACGGTACACACCCGCGCGACCCCTCATCAGTTTACAGACATCAAAACAAGGTACAAAAGAACGAGCCAAAGAACGTACAATTGGCATCGCGCCGCCGGGAAAAATGGGGCGAACGGGAACGTCCAAAGCGGTAAAAGAGTTAAATAGGGCATGGCATCCTGTGACAACACAGGACTCAAGGCCTGTCCATACTTTGACCGAAACCGGAGTTTTCGGCCAAGGGGTCCGGCTCGACGACAAAATGACGTCACTCGCAACTTCCGAAAAGCATTAGACCGAAAGAGTTCGGAAAGGTGGGAAGGTCCTACTCACCGAACATTTCGGTCAAAGTATGGACAGGCCTTTAAAGGAGTAGTTCACTCCCAAATGTATGAATTTTCTTCTATTGATTACTCATCCCATAGAGACTTGAATTCAATAAAATAAAAATGTTTTTGTCGCATTCCTAAGACAAAAATGTGATTTTAGTCAATTTCACCCCATTGATTCCGGATGAGGACCCAAGTGCATTCGGGTCCCCATCCGGAATCAATGGGGGTAAATTGACTAAAATCACATTTTTGTCTTAGGAATGCAACAAATTCTAAAAAATATTATTGAACTCAAGTCTCCATGGCGTGAGTAATCAATAGAAACAAAGTCATTTTGTGGGTGAACTACTCCTTTAATCCCGATTCAGCTCCAGGAAGTTATGATCATGCACTGTCTAGTTTGAGCCATCAGAGCACCCTGTAAGCTCAGTAATATATCTATATGAAGCCATCATGCAAAACAAATTATTTATTATCAAATCAGATTTTTCAATTTTGTTGCTATGGTTGTGATGGGGTCTTTCCTGTTTACATAAAACACAATGAAATCCTCTTGTGCTGTTAAAGCTGGAATTTATTGAAGACATAATGTACAGGAGCCTTAAATGAGACAATGACAATGCATCACCCAAAGGCCAAAGGAGGCAAGCAGCTTGAAAAGTGAACCATGTGAAGGAAGTAGTTGTAGATGATATTAAAAGACAGACAGAACACAGAACAAACAGTACTGTACCGTAGGCCTATGTTTTAAGTAAAAACGCCCAAAGATGTTTGATTGAGGAATGTCTCTGAATGTTAAAAGTGGCTGGAATGGAATGCTTCAGTGAAGAAGGCTGAACTTGGTTCTTCGGGCAAACGGGATGCCATGCCAAGGCAAGGCAAAACAACAACAACAACAGAGAGTGGACCACACAGTATGATCTGAATAGATCAAAGCAAGAACATGGACCGGAAATTGACTGAAAAGAAAAGTCAAGCCTGATTTATGCTTTGGTGACGGTGTCGTGCAACAAAGAAACGCATTGAGGAATAAAAACACACTCAACATCATTTTTAACCCATTTAGGCCTAGAATTATTGAATGCTTTAACCAGTGAAAAATAGCAGATATACAAGCGCACAGCGCGCTGCGAGCTGGTAGATCTGCTATTTTTGAAAAAGTCGTGAAAATGTGTGCAAAACTTTGAATATCTGTATTTTCAAAGCGAACGTTTGTAACTCAAATTTTGCTTCTGGGTGGTCCCTGGAACTAAATATTTTGAGATGGGGGTCCGTGGCCAAATAAATATCATTTTGGGGGTCCTTCACATGAAAAGGTTTGAGAACCACTGACATAGTAGTCTCTCAAGAACAGACTAACTGAGCTCCAGTTAAGTGAAAAGGACCTTTTCTTTGACGATGGCTGGCCAGATTGCTGACAATAGAAACATAGGTTTTTCAAAAAACCTTAGAAGGATTCAAAAGACACTTATAGAATCGGGTCAAAATTCTAATTTTCACGATTTTTCAAAAATAGCAGATCTACAAGCTCGCAGCGCGGCACTCGGTGCCGCGCTGTGAGCTTGTATATCTGCTATTTTTCAATAGTTAAAGTATAAAATAATGATACACAATAATGTGTAAGGCACAACACGTTGTTGCCAAAGTATAATTCAGGCTTAACCGTACATAATGTCTCATAAATATCTTCTACAAACACAAAATGTGCTCCTTGCCTGGTGAGCAATGATCCCCCATTATCGTTTAGATGAACAATATCTTTATCTCTCAAAGGCAAACTCTTCCATTTGTAGTCTCTAATCCAGTGTTAAGGCACATGCTGTTGCTTAGAAAATACATTTGTATAAAAGAAAACTGAAATACTACAATATATATATAGAAATGATCTTTGGTAAAAGGTATACTTTACAAAATTGACAATCACATATTCAAGGTGCTGCTGCAAATTCTTTGGAAAATAGAATAAAAGTGTAGCATGCGATGCCAATTCTCCATGTAGTGTTTGACTCGTTATGTTGTGCATCACAAGCACAGGTCTGCAAAAGTGCCTGCAATTAGGGCTGGGAAATATATAGATATTATGATATTAGACTAGATATCGCCTGGGATCTTGGATACTGCAAGATTGTGATAAGGCGCTTTGTGTTGTTTTTTAACCACTTAAAGGGGCACTCCACCACTTTTCAACCTATGTTCATATAATTGGTCCTCACTCAAAAATAGCTTTTTTTTTTTCCTCAGAGGAGGGCTGTGGGCAGGTCAGAAACCCATGCTTTCTATTCCTGAAAAGTTGCAATTTTAAAGTGGAAACCATTGTTCTCGCGATAATAAAAATCTAAATATTTTTTTCAAAAATATTGATTACATTTTTTGGGGGGAAAATGATGATGTCACAAGACGATGGATTCTGAACTTCCCACAGCTCTCCTAGGAGACTTGGACCGAGTAGATTTTTTTTTGTGATATTTTATCATGAACATTAGCGAGGACCTATTATATGAAGACAGGTTGAAAAGTGGTGAACTAGTCTTATTTCTCTCTGAAATGTCTGAAAATAGCCAAATACTTTAGCATGAGTATGAGTGTTATCACCCAGAAAACCTTTGTCTTTGACAGTCCAACCAAGCTCAGCTCACTAACCAACCGGACAACTATAGCCCTATGAATGTTATTTAACCCCCACAACACCTTTGACAGAGACAAGCTCACAATGTGAAGAGTTTCTGCCCACAAAAAAACAACAACTATATTATCGTCACAATACAATATTAGCATCACAATATCAAAAAGATATTGTGATATTTTATCCACATTGCCCAGCCATACCTGTGACTGTGACACCCTTTTTGGGTTGCATCAGTGAGCACAAAACATCTCCCTAGGAATAATGTCAACAGCAACTTCAACACTCTCTGGCAGCTCTGAATCAATGCTTCATAGTGCAAGAACATGCATCTTAAAGCATCCGAGTATTAATGACATTGACGTCCATTGAGCTCTGCATTACAGCTCAACAGCACTGGACAAATAGTAAACAAACGACTGACTAGGGATGGGACGATACGATATTATCGTTTATTGTGATTAAAAACACTCACGATAATCGTATCGTGGAGATTTAAAGGAGCTATAGTCAACTTTTTCTTGAAAAACGGATGCTAACATAAAAATAATGTTTCGAAAATATTTTATAAAAAAATAATCTTCATATATGTGTTTCTATTAAAGAATGACCTTAAAAAGCGTAAAATAATGATAAAATAATAATTTTGGCCATTGTCAGACTGACACTTTGTTTACATTCTAGTCAATAGATTAGGATGTAAACAACAGTGTCGGCCCTACAATGAAAAAGTTGACTATAGCTCCTTTAATTTATCGTGATATCGTCCTCCGTCATGCACTGGGATCAATTCACCTTTTATTTGCCGAGCTGCATATCCGGTACCACTCAATAATTGGTAAAAGGTACTTATAATATATGTACTTGATACAGTCTTTTTTTCACTCTATCAAATGTCTTTGCCAAAAAATAGCCGATCTATTGTGACGCGTTGTGAGCTTATAGATCTGCTAATTTTTGGCAAATGTTCTTCCCCAGGATAACGGATTTTGATAATATCGTGATATCGTAAATCGCGATTTCTTTTGTCACAATAATCATGATATGAAATGTTCATATCGTCCCATCCCTACGACTGACTCACAACATGTTGGAGCTGGAGAGACAGAGTGATCCCAGTCAGTTTGGTCAGACAGCATGGACTGATGGACTCAAAGCTTTTTTTTGGTTTGTTGAATTATTTTGGTTGGTTCATATGGTTACTCATTATCAGCATAACGACAGCTTAGAACATGAACTGGAACAGCTTAATCTCACACACACACACACACACACACACACGCGCACGCGAGCGCACGCACACACGCACACAATAAGGCAGTATCAATGTTTTCAGGCATGTGATTCTGTTTTCTCACGATATTACACCTTAGACCTTCTTGGTTAATTGCTGTGAAATGTAACTTCCTTAATGTAACTTCCTTTATACTGTACGCCTGACACAACTATATATTTTTATTTATATAGTCTATAGCTTATGTAGCCACTGGAATGCACTGAAATACAGAACAGCTAGAATGAATGAACCTAACAAAAGTATATTTGCAAAATGTATTTTCATAATCCAGCAATGAGGCTGAGAAATAATGCCCTCAGACTCTGTGATGATAATCCATGTCAAGATAAAGAGCCCTGTTATCCTTGGTTGTGCACCAGTGCCACGCGAAAACAGCCCATCTATGAGCGTCGCGTTGCACTTCAACGTAGACTGAACATTTTGGGGGTTCGGGTTGCGAGACACCACGCGCCCAACCAACTACAACCCTTTAATACCATTTAGAATGGGTACACATTATTGTGTATCATTATTTTATGCTTTAACTATTGAAAAATAGCAGATATACAAGCTCACAGCGAGCTTGTAGATCTGCTATTTTTGAAAAATCGTGAACATTTGAATTTTGACCCGATTCTATAAGTGTCTTTTGAATCCTTCTAAGGTTTTTTTTTGAAAACCCTATGTTTCTATGTCAGCAATTTAGTCTGTTCTTGAGAGACTACTATGTCAGTGGTTCTCAAACCTTTTTAATGTCAAGGACCCCCAAAATGATATTTATTTGGCCACGGACCCCCATCTCAAAATATTTAGTTCCAGGGACCCCCCAGAAGCAAAATTTGAGTTACAAACGTTTGCTTTAAAAATAAATGTATTCAAAGATTTGCTTGTATATCTGCTATTTTTTTATAGTTAAAGCATCCAATAATTGGGTTAATACCTGGAACGCATTATTATTACACATTATTTTATGCTTTAACTACCAAAAAATTGCATTGAAAAAACGTGAAAATGTGTGCAAATCTTTGAATGTATATAATGTTTTAAGTGAACATTTGTAACTAAAATCTTTCTTTCTTGGGGTCCCTGGAACAACATGTTTTGAGATCCTTGACAAGAAAAAGTTTGAAAACCACTGACATATGCCTCATTCACACTACAGATATATAGTTGAACGTTTTGCTTGGTAATTCAATGTAATCTCAATGGAAACCAGCTTTAAAGATGCAGGACACAGAAAGAACAAAGCTTTGAAAGCTTTAAAGCTGGTTTCCATTGAGATTACATTGAATTACCAAGCAAAACGTTCAACTATATATCTGTAGTGTGAATGAGGCAATAGACATAGATTTAGAAGACATTTATAGAATCGGGTCAAAATGTTGAAAGACGTTCGCAATTTTTCAAAAAGAGCAGATCTACAAGCTCGCAGCGCGGCGCTGTGAGCTTGTAGATGTGCATTCCAGGTCTTAACGGTTTGGGATAAATGGGATAAGTCAAGCCATAGATTCAAGTAGGTACTGTACTAGGGCATTAAGGAACAAGTCGACAAGTCGACTGAGTCGACTTCATTACACAAGTCAACTCCCACCAGAGAAAGTCGAAAGTTTAAGTTGAAAAAAAGAATCCTTTGAATTTATTTCTATCATTATTTTTGCTCCGTGTGTGCGTCTGTACAGCATTCAAACAGTAGGATTGCTTATTGTCAAGTTAGAATGATCCAATATTACAGTGCTACATTACATTTGGTATATTATGGTTCTATTGTGAAAACAGCAGATCTACATGCTCACAACGCCTATTTTCACAATTTAGAAATGTCAAGACACACTTTAGAAATGTGAATATGCCCTCTATATACTTAAACTTTGTTTGTTTGTTTACAGTTGAGTGAGAAAACAATGTTGCACATTAAGTTAATCATCTGGGGACCCCCCCAAAATAATTGGGGGGGTTGTGTGATGTGATGACAACATCAAACGATAAAGTCGACTTCAACTAAACGTTTTACTGAGTCGAGTCGACTTGCAAAAATCACAAGTCGTTAATGCCCTAGTAGGTACTGTTAGGTAGAACGTGTTTGCACGGCAAATCCTGGCGTTCTGAGTGCAGGACGATTCTGGAGGAATACGAGAAAACCCATAAAACTCTCCCAAGGAAGGCCCACTCATACCTTGTTCCAAAGGCCAAATAGGCCGTTTTTACTTTTGACACAAGAAGTCAGAGTGGATTTACAGGCTGAAAGAATGTGCGCAGTACCTTATCATATCAGAGAGAGAGAATGTATGCAACTCCCCAAATAACCCAGTTAATGGAATGTCTGCGATCTGCGAAAAACAAAAACAAAACAAAACATTGCTCAAGTACTGAGATGCATCTTTTCAGAATTAAAGTCTTCCAGAGTTCTAAAAAATACGAGGAGATAATCCAGTTCTTCCGTCTCCCATCTCTCCGTTTTTTTTTTTTAACTTTAGCTAAAATATAAGTACCTATTTTGTATTTTTTATTATAAAACAATCCTCTCAAAGAAAAAAAAGAAAAAAGAAAATATATATAATAAAATTTTATAAAAACTATCGTGCAAATTGGAGGCAGAGTAACATGTTTAAGACTATAATACGTCATAAGGTGGTTTGGCGCGAGTGTTCTTCCGAACAGTTTGGCACGGGTGGTGCCTCTGTCCTGGGGGGCGCGGGACAAACGGCGCCGCCGTCGGCCTCCAAGTTCCTCTTGTAGGTGACCCACTGGGGCCCCCCGGTGGCGGGGGGCAGCTGAACACTGTCTCTGTGTGCGCTCAGCGGGGTGGAGGTGATCCAGTTGGACAGGCTCAGGTCCGAGAGATCCAGGGTCCTGTCGGGGTCCTCGGCCGGAGGCGCCCGCGGCCGAGGAGCCTCTTTGGTAAAAGGAAGCGTGTCCCCTTCCGTCGCGGCTGACGCGAAGGGGTCCGAGAAGAGGCCCTTCTCGCTGTCCGTGAACCCCGAGCAGGGGCTCTTCTTCTGTCCCTTGGAATGGGGGGACTCCCCGACGTTGCTGGCCCTTAAGAGCGGCCCCCGGCAGCCGGTCGGCGCCGCCGCTTTGGAGTCTTTCTGACTGCAGTCTTTGGTGAAGGACAGGAAAGGAGGCTTGGGGCCGAGCTGCTGCGACCCGACCTTGACCCTGCTCAGGCTGAGGATGTTCCTGCGGATTTCGCCGGGGAGTTTGTCCAGCTGCCTGCCGACCTGGACGGGGCTGGGGAACAGCGTGCCCTGGCACGCCCTGTAGAAATATCTGCAAGATAAAGACGGGAGCAGACATGACGTGCAGAGAATGTTAGAGAGGCAGGGGCTGAGATTTCCAAAAGGGCCTTTTGGTGGAAATATCGAAAATAGCAGACCTCCAAGCTCTCAACGCGTCGCAGGGCGACGCGTTGTGAGCTTGGAGGTCGGCTATTTTCGGTACTTGATACCATACTAAACTAAGCATACAGAGAGTACAGAGAGTGCAATTCAACAGAGAGTACAATTATTTCAACATAAGATGCTGCATTCAAGTTCAGGAGAGTTTGGACATGGCAATTATCTTTAATGCTGCCTGCAGGTATGGCAGACAGTTTGCCCTCCTGGCCCCCAAGTTGTGGAATAAACTCCCTGTCGCACTTAGAACAACGGACTCACTCGCTAGCTTTCGCCGTGGACTGAAGACTCACCTTTTCAGACTCCACCTAAACCCATAGCACTACTGAAAAATCAATGACCAGTTGACCACACATGAAGCTAGTTTGCATTTGTTTTTTAGGTTTTAGAACTTTTTTTCTTTACTGATTATATTGTGTTTTTTCTAGATAGATATCCATTTGCATTTGTTATATTGCTGTTGATGTACTGACATATTATCTTGTTTATTATTGTGATGTTTTATCTGCTTATTGTAAGTCGCTTTAGATTAAAAGCGTCTGCTAAATGCCTAAACTGTAAACTGTAAACTGGCATGGAGAGGGGCGGGGCATTTGCATTCCTTTCACCATAGTAAAAACTGCATTCATGGTCTGGAGAGAGGGCACTTTTTACAGACAGATCAAAGGGCAGGGGCTCAAGCCCCCTTTGATGTCTATGTGTGCACATGCCTGAAAAAAAAAACTATCTAAACCCAGGCCCGGGGAGGAAGGTGAAAGGCATCTGGTATCTATAACAGGCAAAACTGCAGTAAAAAAAAAAAAAAAAAAAAAAGACTACTTGAACAGTGCCGAGACGAGGACGCTTGTGTTTGTGTATTCATGCATCTGTGCAACCTCTTGATGGTGTACTGTAAATAAATAGCCATGAACAGATAACACACTCCATTAAACGACACCCAGGTCGCATGTAAAAGTCGGCCTGATGGTGGCGCTAAATGGGACAGATCCATGTTGATGACATGGCTGTACACATACTGTGTACCGCTTTGCGAGATTCTAGGGCAAAATCTGTAGGAGCCGTGTCCAAAAATGTGTTTGAAAAAATCGGCCTGATGGTGGCGCTATATGGGACAGATCCATGTATGTTGATGACTTGAGTCTAGACATACTGTGTACCGATTTGCAGATCTACAAGCTCGCAGCGCGGCACTCGGTGCCACGCTGTGAGCTTGTACATCTGCTATTTTTCAATATTTAACTAAATACCTTATTCTCAATCTCAACTCTCAATTCCTATACCAATCGAGTCCAAAGGAAAATAGCAATAGCGCTGCTGTGCTGTTTTGACGAGAGAAGCTGCGTCTGCGGTTGCCAAACTCTGTGAGTGAAACAAGCGACCAGGTCTATGAAAACAAGCCCAACAGTTTCACCACTTGAGCTCCATTACATTAGCTATTTTCTTGAAGAATGTTGAAGCAACTAAGTTCAGAAACAAGCCCAAACAAAAGCAACACCCCAGTTTAGAGCTGCAGGCTCATGTGCGTCTCGTCTGAATGCAATCTTCCGTCGCCCGACTTTTAAATGCCAAGTTTGCCACTAAAATGTCACCGACTGCAAGTCTGCCAGGAGTTGGAAAGAGTTTCTTGTCGGCTGTTTGGTGTGGAGACACCTTTACACCAGGGGTTTTCAAAGTGGGTGACGAGATAATTTGATAATATTTGGAATTTATTTGGACACTTGAAAAAATATTTAAACTTGAAGTACAAAGTTATTTCAGTATAGTCAGTTCTAACCAAAATGGCTATTATCGTAACGTTTTCCTCACAACATAATCACTAAAATATCGTCACTGTCGGGCAGAAACCTTAGGCAGAAACCAAATTACTGGACCGTCGCACAAAAACTATTGAAAACAGCCGATCTACAAGCACACGCCGCCTCGCGATGCGAGGCGTTGTGTGCTTGTAGATCTGCTGTTTTCACTAGTTTAGTACATAAATACAAAACCAACGGTTTCCACCCGACAACGACGATATGCTCTAAATATAAGCGGTGCTGCAGAGTGAAAATTATAATGTAGGGGTGCCTCGCATTAAAAAGATATTTATGGGGTGCCCTGAGACAAAAGGTTTGGGAACCGCTGCTTTACACACACACACACACACACACACACACACAACCTGGGTAGCAGTGCCACGGCGGGGGTGATGACACAGAGCAGGTAGAAGAGGGGGTCCTGCAGCAGCCTCTGCATGGTCCAGTAGGGGTTGGAGGGGGAGTAGCAGGTGGGACAGGAGGCGTTGTAGCACAGAGCCACCGTGAAGAACAGGGCTATGCTGAAGCAGATGGACAGCCAGTTCATCCACGTCTGCAGGGGGGGGGGGGGGGGGGGGGAGAACAGGCTATTGAGAACAGGGGTGGGACGATCATTGCTATTATCGTTTATCGTGATTAACCCATTTAGAACGGGTACACATTATTGTGTATCATTATCTCAAAATATCTAGTTCCAGGGACCACCCAGAAGCAAAATTTGAGTTACAAACGTTCGCTTTGAAAGTACGGATATTCAAAGATTTGCACACATTTTCACAACTTTTTCAAAAATAGCAGATCTACAAGCTCGCAGATCTAAAAAAAAACTTTTTTCTTTTCTTCAAAAACTGCCGTCGATGACGTCAGCGACAGCAGCAAATCTGGACAGCCTGTTTTGAGAACCCGTGGGATGCTTTTAACCTCCGCCTTCCCAAAACCAGAGAAAGACACAATGGTCAGAAATGGGACTTTGTGAGGATAGAAGGTGCTAGTGGGACCCCAAAAAAAGGTTTTAAAATAGGAAAAGTGAAATTTCATGGTGTATCACCTTTAAAGCTATACTGTGTAAGTTGCTCAACTAGTGGTCAGTAGCGCTATAGCAAACCGCGGTCGCGTCTGCTTTTTTCGGCCGTTTTTCGCCGCGGACCGGGCCTTCAGACCCCCGTGTCCGCCTCGCCAAGTCACCACGCATCCGTAGTGTCCCTCTGCGGACCGGCGTTGGGGAGATTTACAGGCTAGACTTCTAGACCAGTGTAAACAAAGCTGTTGAAGCAAGCTATTTCCTGAAGAGACCTCAAGATGCACTGTCATTGGCCGGTAGTGTATCATGTGTGTATGATCTGCAATGTGATTGGCCAACGTATACACAACGTATACGGATGATGCAGATGACGTCATTTTGCCGCGAAATCCCGCCCGTCATGGCTAAGTAGAAAACATATAAAGAAAAGGCTTTTGGGGCTGAAATTAACGGAGTGGGGGTTCTAAAACTTTAGCGATTTAATAGTTAGGACAATTTTAAGATATGTTTTATAAAAAAAGTTACATAGTATAACTTTAAGTTCCATCCTGAGCATAATATTTCAATATGAATCTAATCTAGTACCAACCAATTCGTCTGCGAATGACTGACGCTCTCTAAAGAGCATCTTTTCTATAAGCTTTCTCAAAGATTGCCTGACAAAGGAAAAAGAGGTTCAAAGCAAATGCAAATGGACTCCTGACTGGACCAGCACGATATAACTGTACGAAGAAGGAGAAGAAGAAAAGACTGCATACTTTATTTGTCAATGTTTCGGCCAGACAAGGACATTGTGACATGAAGGACATAAACGTTGACAAATAACACAGGGAACAGTGTGGGTAGGAGTACAGTAGGCAGATTTTATTTTGTGTAAAAGTCCTTACATAAGGGGATTTACACCCAGCACCACAGACATTTCTGAGTCTGCATATTGATCTACCTTTACATACTCTGTCATTCTCGCCTTCCTAAAAATACAGGTTACTTCATCAAAAAGTAACTAAACCTCCCGAACTCTAGTGTCCCAACTCTGGGCTGTTGCAGTTGCTTTGTGCTAGTCCAGGGGTCTTCAATGTTTTCATGCCAAGGACCCCTTAGTTGAGAGAGAGATGAAGCAGGGACCCCCACAACCTCTTCATAGATTCCATAGTTTCATTGTTTGACAGCACAATCATCAGTTTATTTTGGATTCATGTCAATTTGTGTTTTCAGGTATTTAACCACTTGAGCAGTCATTACCTTGACCTTTCACTCTGTACTTAGTCTGCTCTTTTTCCCCTCTACACCAAACCTCTTTGCCGAAAATAGCCGATCTAGAAGCTCACAACGCCTCGCAGCGCGAGGCGTTGTAGATCTGCTATTTTTGGCTACAGTTCTCAGAATATGGACACTAGGGTTCAAGTTGTTAATATAAAAAGGATAGGAAGATTTGGAGGACCCCCTGTAGTAACTCTGAGGACCCCCTAGGGGTCCCGGACCCCCTGTTGAAGACCCCTGTGCTAGACTGACTATTTTCCATGAAGAGATTTGGTGTGAAAGGAAACAAGGAACAGACAAAGTATAGACCCCTGGGGGAAGTATATTGGGTTTAAAATAAAATTAGAATGTATATGGAAAAAGATATACAACGATATAAAAACGGCAGTACTTGTCATTTCCACCCTTGCTATTAGTGATATTGATGCAAGGTCCTCAATCGAACTGAATCGAAAACTCGATTTTAATTTTCAATGATCTACTATATCGATATGCAAAAGCATATATCGTACCGATTTGGCTTTGAATCGGATCGGTATCATTTTACAATGCAAATAATCGGTATCGAATCGTTTTGCAGTGCAAATAATTGATTGTATGGAAACTAGGTATTTGTGCCTTGTATTTAGCAATTTTAACTCATTCCCTGCCAGGCCCGATAGTCCCGAGATTATTCCAATGTCTTTCCCCGCCAGGCCCGATAGTCCCGAGAATTAAAAAAAAAAAAAAAAAAAAATCAAAAAAATTTTCTGACCCCAAAAAATGGAGTAGACATGATAGCAATCGCGAAATTGCATGTTTGACCCCCATAGCAACCCCATCTTTCAAGCATGGCAGCCATTTTGGCAGCCATCTTTGTTAAACATAGTGGCTGTTATCTCATGAATGCCTGAACGGATTTCCATTCGGATTTTTTTGTTTGAAAGCTGTGAGCAATGTGGACACACGTGGTGCATTATCTAGGCATGGGTGTGCATGATCCGTGCACTATGAATTACATGGAAGTCTATGGAGACGAATGGCAGGTGGGAGTACGGAGGTATGTTAAAATGGCGGTCAATGTGTTAAGAAGGAAAATGAATAAGAAGGGTCTAATTACATTTCCATTCCATATAGCTACTCTTGGTCTATCGATTAATGTGTGTAATCTCTGTGTTCACGTCAAGGTGCGGGCTTGCCCATATGTGTTGAAATATAATGTCCATGTATTTGCTAGAGAATCACAATGTTTACTTATTTATATCCATAATAATAGATTTTTCCCCTTAAAAACATGCACTATTATTGACACGTTTCACACAGATTTAATTTCTTTGCCAAATAGTTACTATATCGATTTTAAATCATCGAATGGAATCGTATCGTATCGCCATGATGAACCAATATCGTCCATGTATCGTATCGTCAACCGTGTATCGTGATGCGTATTGTATCGTTGTTAACACATTTAGAATTATTGAATGCTTTAACCAGTGAAAAATAGCAGATATACAAGCTCACAGCGCGGCACCGAGTGCCGCGCTGCTAGCTTGTAGATCTGCAATTTCGTGAAAATGTGTGCAAATCTTTGAATATACGTATTTTCAAAGCGAACGTTTGTAACTCAAATTTTGCTTCTGGGTGGTCCCTGGAACTAAATATTTTGAGATGGGGGTCCGTGGCCAATTACATATCATTTTGGGGGTCCTTCACATGAAAAGGTTTGAGAACCACTGACAGAGTAGTCTCTCAAGAACAGACTAACTGAGCTCCAGTTAAGTGAAAATGACCTTTTCTTTGACGATGGCTCGCCAGATTGCTGACATAGAAACATAGGTTTAAAAAAAAAAAAAAAAAGACACTTATAGCATCGGGTCAAAATTATAATTTTCACGATTTTTTAAAACTAGCAGATCTACAAGCTCGCAGCGCGGCACTCGGTGCCGCACTGCGAGCTTGTATATCTGCTATTTTTCAATAGTTTAAGCATTCAATAATTCTAGGCCTAAAACATGTATGGTTACACCCCTAGGCAAGGACATTAGCTCTGGCCCCTGATAGAGATCTTGACATTCTTCTGTTCCTGTTAGCTGACCCTTTTCCGCTGTTCATTGTTCTCTAACAAGCTGCAGAACAAACATCCACATCTTTAGACACAAGACTCACTAATACTGACCACACTGTGGTGGTCAAACTATCCTTTTTTAACTCTTAACTAACTTTCTTAAAGGCCATATCCAATATTTCAAAACAAAACTAATCTTGAGATTAGGGATGTCCCGATCAAGTTTTTTTTTTTTGCTTCCGATCCCGATCACATATCTTTGCTCCCGATCCGATCCCGATCTTTCCCGATCCAATATTTCGGCAATGCATTAAGATATAAGAAAAGAAAAAACACATTCACAATGTCACTGGATATCCATGGATATAGCTTCTTTTTTCACTTAGTGCAGCATTGGATCAAAACAAAAATAAAGCTTATCAGCTTATTTTTATATATACTGTATATATGTATTAAAATAAAATCCCGATCTTCCCATCCCAATTCCGATCTTGTTCTTGTACCCGATCACCGATCCCGGTCGGGACATCCCTACTTGAGATTCATTATTATGTCAATATTTTGAAATTGATCTGGTTACCAAATGGACTTCTACTATGACATCTTGTTTGAAGTGGGGTTCATTAACTCTTACCATGCCACAGAGGTAGATTGACGTAAATGGGCCAAAAGCCATCAGTGCCAATGACGTATTTTGACGTATATAATAAAAAAAAATTTTTTTTTTTTTTTATATTTTTTTTTTTCATTTTTTTTTAAAGATGTCAAAATGACCTGAGATCAGAGAGATGCTTTTCTCTGTTTGTGTGTTGGCTCCCTCGTTTAGCTGATTGAGAAAATGTGTGTCCATTCTAGTGGATGGACACTTTTTTTGATTCAAACAGCTCTATCTCTGGAACCATTTGTCTGATTGACAAAATTATTTTTGCCACTGAATCACAACAACTGTGTCTGTTTCTGTGGGGGAAAACAATCTAAAAAAAAATCTTTTTTTTTTCATTGCATAGTAAAGAAAAACATACAAAATCCTGGCACAGGGACCTTGGGGCCATTTTGGCCTGGCATGAAAAGTGTTAAAATGTTGTCCTTGTGTTTTATCCGTCTGTGTTTTTAAATCGCTGCCGTCTGTCTTATTAGCCAGGCCTCCCTCCAAAAAGAGATTTTTAATGAGATTTATAATCTCAAAGGTGACTATCCTGGTTAAATAAATACAAGTGTTATGTTTAGCCCATTGACCAGGACTCACCCAATACATTACTGCTGTTCATTTTCCAGAGCATACCGTCATTCAGTCATAAATATCCCAAAACACAAATACAGATACTTGAATACTGTACTTAAGGCCATGGCTAGACGGAGCTGGATATTTCATATATCCCGGTTTTTCAGATATCCACATAGAAAAATATCTAGGTCCCCACGGAGCTGGATATTTCATATATCCCGGTTTTTCAGATATCCACATAGAAAAATATCTTGGTCACACACTTCTAGCTTCAGAAATATCCAGCTCCGTGTAGCCATGGCCTAAGTAAAAGTAAAATACTCAGTGCTAATTAATACATTTGTAACTCTGAGTGGGTCCATTTGGTCACTCTCAGAGTTAAACTAACACTGAGATGTCTACTGTGTGAAAGCACTAGAGTACACACACATTTGAAACATGAGACACATAATTAATTTCAGGCCCACAGTGCGAGGATCAGAGAGAGAGTGTGGTCCGTTCTCACCTTAAATCCCCTTAACCCATTCAGAACAGGTACACAGTATTGTGTATTATTATTTTATGCTTTAACTATTGAAAAATAGCATATATACAAGCTCACAGCGCGCCACCGAGTGCAGCGCTGTGAGCTTGTAGATCTGCTATTTTTGAAAAATCTTGAACATTTGAATTTTGACCCTATTTCGACGGGGTCCGCTCAATATGCCGACGGGCCGCTGTTCCGACTAGCGTCGGCAGGTTAGTTACTCGTCACGGTTACTGAGGTTAGGTTTAGGGTTAGGGTAGTGTCGGCATACCGGTCCGTCGGCACACTGATGCGGACCCATTTTGACCCGATTCTATAAGTGTCTTTTGAATCCTTCTAAGGTTTTTTGAAAAGCCTATGTTTCTATGTCAGTGGTTCTCAAACCTTTTCATGTGAAAGACCCCCAAAATGATATGTATGTGGCCACGGACCTCCATCTCAAAATATTTAGTTCCAGGGACACCTCAGAAGCAATATTTTGAGTTACAAATGTTCACTTTAAAAATACATATATTCAAAGATTTGCTCACATTTTCATGACTTTTCAAAAATAGCAGATATACAAGCTCACAGCGCGGCACTCGGTGCCGCGCTGTGAGCTTGTATATCTGCTATTTTTTAAAAATCGTGAACATTTGAATTTTGACCCAATTCTATAAGTGTCTTTTGAATCCTTCTAAGGTTTTTTGAAAAGCCTATGTTTCTATGTCAGTGGTTCTCAAACCTTTTCATGTGAAAGACCCCCAAAATGATATGTATTTGGCCACGGACCCCCATCTCAAAATATTTAGTTCCAGGGACCCCTCAGAAGCAACGTTTTGAGTTACAAATGTTCACTTTAAAAATACATATATTCAAAGATCTGCGCACATTTTCATGACTTTTCAAAAATAGCAGATATACAAGCTCACAGCGCGGCACTCGGTGCCGCGCTGTGAGCTTGTATATCTGCTATTTTTCAATAGTTAAAGCATTCAATAATTCTAGGCCCTAAATGGCTTAACTGACTTTCACAGCCATTTACCAGCGCGCGCATTATTTTCCAGAGCGCCCGGGGCAATGGATGGAGTACCTGCCAGCCCGGGCATTTGGCAATGTTTACTTTTAGTCGACGCCGTTCGTTCGCCGTGAATATGGGGGCCCCCCTCTCTCTCTCTGCCACAGGAGGAGGCCACGGTGTCCAGGAGGGAAAGGCAGTCACGGCGAAAAGGACATTTTTCATGTACAAGAAGAACTTGTCAGGCTAAAAATTTACAGCCGCGGCATAATGGAAACCGACCCCTATAATCCAATGCGGGGGCCATAAATTTAAAATGGCTCCATGACCAGGACTGCCTTGTTGTGTGAGATAGGCGAAAAGACACACAAAAATTCTGTGGGACGTAAAAAATAAATGAAAAAAGACGAGAGAAAAAAAGACAAAGACATGTATTTTTGGTCACTACTGTGCTTGTGTCAAACGGCGGAGTTGTTCTGTGGCGTGGACGGTTTGCAGAAGGCCCTGGACAGAGGCAGACTTAACTGTCAGGGTGATGTATAGGCCCTGGTTCCGCGCAGCCTTCTGGCTCAATGTAATCAGCCAGAGCTTAATGCAGAAGTACAGCCCTGTCAGCCTGCGCACGGCTACACTCGCACAGCCAACACGCTGATTGGAGAGGGCATGAGACAAGAATATAGATGTAAATGTAAAGCGTGATTTATGCCGCGATGTTGCTGTCGCCGGTGTCGCGCGTGGAAAAAGCTTGTAGATCGGCTGTTTTCGGTGTATAAATTAAGCATAGGATTCAGGCTGAAGTGAGTACAATGATCGGTTCCATTCTTAACTCATTTGTAGCCAATCCCGAGAATACTCGTGAAAAATACTCAAGTATCATATGGTGCCGATCCCGAGTATACTCGTGAAAAGTACTCTATTACTGTAATGGCGGTTCTCCTACCCTGTAGCTGCGCGGAAGGTCCTGGCACAATCGCCCTCGCCGATTCATCATCATCACGGATCCACGTGCACAAAATAGTAATCCCATAACATTGAGGCAGACGGGGAATCTCATCTTTAATGTCCATTATCTCCAAACAACACTTTCAAAGGGGAGGATGGCAGTAGATTCTCGCTAATAAAACACATGTTGAAAAGCAACGATCCGCCATTACACAACGGCATGTTGACGACGAGCGATTCGGGTGAATGACGTGATGACGTCAAACCGGAAGTGTTTACGCAATCGACTTCTGGGCTTCAAAATAAGAGACTGGCCGCTTATGGAGAAAGCGAGAGGCACGCTGGACATTTTAATCCGTTAATTTCAGGAGCACAAAATGAGTTAAAGAGGTATACAGATTGATCTGTGCCTATGAAAATGCATCTCCAACATAGCTGCAACATATTTCAGCTCATTATCTTATACAGTCCTAATGTTTCTCACCCAGGTTTTGGTCTCAATGCCCAGGTGAACCAGGATGGTGAATAAGGCTAGTGTGGTGATGGGAGTTCCCCATGTAAACAGATCCACGTCAGAGTCTGCGTAGGCCTGGAGGAACGATAGACAGAGAGAGACAGACGGGGACCAAGACAGGAGGGGGGACAGCGATGGAGACATCAGAATGGCTCGAGCAACACAAGGCATTATTTCACCACAATCTGCAATGTTCAAAAGGACTTGAGAGAAGCAAAGTGAACTCACAAAGTAAGGAATGAAGAAGCAGACCAGGCTTTGGTAAAAGGCATCAATCATGTTCATCCAGAACATGTATGGCTTGTATTCCTGCAAAGACAACACAACACAATATGAGCCTTTCTCATACAAACACGAGTGGACTCGACTAAGTAAAAAGTTGAGTTGAAGTCGACTTTATTGTGTGATGACGTCATCACATCACACACGACCCCCCAATTATTTTGGGGGGTCCCCAGATGATTAACTTAATGTGAAACATTGTTTTCTCACTCAACTGTAAACAAACCAACATAACGTTTAAGTGTATAGAGGGTATCTTCACATTTCTAAAGTGCCAATTTAAGGACTTTTTTTAATACCTCTAAAATGACAAATTAAACATTGGCCAAATTGTCAAATATATAGAGGCAGAAATTGTGAAAATAGCAGATCTACATTCTTCCAACTTCGACTTTCAACTTTCTCTGGTGGGAGTCGACTTGTCGACTTTTTCATTAATGCCCTAAAACACACACAGCACCTGTGGCTAACTGGAGAGTTAATATCTCAGAATATCGTTGCCGTCAGCGCTTATTTTTGATACTTTTGCGTCTCACTCTTGTATGACAATCGGGTAATGTATTAATCAATGGAAAAACATAAAAAGTTGAAACACAAAGGTTTCTGCCTGACAACGAAGATATACAAAAAGAATCACACCAGAGTGAACTGAGCGGTGTTGTCCATTACGTTCAAGGCTGTGTGCGTGTGTGTGTGTGTGTGTGTGTGTGTGTGTGTGTGTGTGTGCATACGTGCATGCATGTACATTTCAAGGCTGCTCAACAGCACCTCTCTGGTCACCCAGCGGTACTCAGGCTACATACAGACACACACGCATACTGTACATACACGGATACACGCATGCACACACGGCCACACTATGGAGACGGCGTAACCACCGCTCAAAAGCGGTGAAATGAAAAATCTATTCATATGATGAGATTATGGATTATTGATGAACTGTGATCAATAATAACTTTGTCTTTGAGGCGCACATGGTTCTTATGGACAGTGCAGTGACATGAATGTGATGAGTGGATTTAATAAGCACTGTGCCTGTCCTCAAATGATTCCATTTCCTAGGCCCTACACTCCTTTTAGTGCTGTTTAATACACTCACTGTAGGACAGGGGTCTTCAACAGGGGTCCAGGACCCCTAGGGGGTCCTCAAAGTTACAACAGGGGATCCTCCAAATCTTTGAGTGATAGAAACTTTTTTTTCTCCTCCTTTTTATATTAACCACTTGAACCCTAGCGTCCATGCATATTCGGAGACATTTTGCCAAAAACAGCAGATCTACAAGCTCACAACGAGCTTGTAAGAGCAGACTAAGTACAGAGTAAAAGGTTACGTTTATTAAGTACTGTACTAAGTGGTTAAATATCTGAAAACACAAATTGACATAAATCCAAAATACGAAACTATATGGAATCTATGGAAAGGTCGTGGGGGTCCCTGCTAGGGATGGGACCACACGCGATATTATCGTTTATCGTGATAAAAAACACTCACGATAATCGTATTGTGGAGATTTAATTTATCGTATTTTATTTGCCGAGCTGCATATCCGGTACCACTTAAACCCTCTATAATTGGTAAAACATACTTATAATATACGTACTTGATACAGTCTTTTTTTCACTCTCTATCAAATGTCTTTGCCAAAAAATAGCCGATCTACGAGCTCACAACGCATCGCGTTTTGTGAGCTTGTAGATCTGCTATTTTTTGGCAAATGTTCCGCCCCAGGATAATGTATTTTGATTATCGCGATAACATCGTAAATCGCGATTTCTTTTGTCACAATAATGGCGATATATGACATTTTCATATCGTCCCATCCCAAGTCCCTGCTTCATCTCTCTCTCGACTAAGGGGTCCTTGGCCTGAAAACGTTGAGGACCCCTGCTGTAGGACATAATACCAGGCACAACTCCCACACAAACCTCTGTGCAGTTGAACACCAACAATTACGTGGGGGCTGACAAACAGCTTTACAATGGTGCGGTGAGACGGAGGCATTCAGAGCGCCTTCAGAACCCGCTGTTCAGCCCCACTATTAGGGGAAGTGAGTGGGACTTTTGTATCCCATTATGCCAATCCTGTGCTTAACCCATTTAGGCCTATAATTATTGAATGCTTTAACTATTGAAAAATAGCAGATCGGCTATTTTTGAAAAATCACGAAAATGTGTGCACATTTTTCAATATATATTTTTCAAAGCAAACTTTTGAAACTCAAATCTCTGCTTCTGGGGGGGGGGGTCCCTGGAACAACATATTTTGAGATGGGGGTCTGTGGCCAGATACATGTAATTTTGGGGGTCCTTGACATGAAAAAGTTTGAGAACCACTGATTTAGAGGAAGGATTTAGAAGTCGGGTCAAAGATCGTGTCAAAGATATTCAAAGACTGCACACATTTTCACGATTTAAAAAAAATAGCAGATCTACAAGCTCACAGCGCGGCACGGTGCCGCG
This sequence comes from Nannobrachium achirus, assembly GCF_963921795.1. Lineage (NCBI taxonomy): Eukaryota > Metazoa > Chordata > Actinopteri > Myctophiformes > Myctophidae > Nannobrachium > Nannobrachium achirus. The sequence continues at coordinate 12,679,048 of NC_137810.1, read as the reverse complement.
CTGTGAGCTTGTAGATCTGCTGTTTTTCAGTAGTTAAAGCATAAATAATGGTTAAAATCTAAATCGACCAGGTCTTTGAGGGTTAAAATACGTGGAATAATTAAAGTGGAGACGATGACGGAGCAAATTACAGCATTTGATAAATTAACCAGTTTCTACAGTTTTGGAAAAGATTTGCCAATCACATGCCTAAAATAGGGGCTGCCAGGCTTAAAAAGCAGTTAATCCTCCAAAATCCTTTCAAAAATAGAAATAAATACTTCGTTATTTGAAAATGTTCGCCTATAAATACCCAATAGGGACGCCAAGTTGTAATGTATTGATCGCAAGACTAGATTTTTACAATATGTCAAACAATTCCAAGTGCTTATCAGGGTGGGGGGGTCACGGCCTGAAAAGGTTGAGTAGCACTGATCTAAGGCAGAGGTTCTCAACCTGTGGGTCGGGACCCCCAGGGGGGTCCCCAAATTATTTTTTGGGGGGGGGGGTCCCCAGATGATTAACTTAACGTGCAACATTGTTTTCTCACTCAACAGTAAACAAACCAACACAAAGTTTAAGTGTATTGAGCGTATCTGCACATTTATAAAGTGACAATTTAAGGACTTTTTAAATACCTCTAAAATGACAAATTAAAGACCCAATGAAATTACTATTTTGGGTATTTTATTTTTAAGTTTCAGTTTGAAAAGGAAGCCTGTGTGTTTCTGAACCAATCCGAGGGGACCAGCCCTTCAGGCGATGGGATTTAAAATCTGAGTAATGGGAGTAATGGGAGCCAGCAATGGGAAACAAACAGGTGAATGTAATCAAAGGTTCATTTATATGCAAGCGGACCTGTCTATGTCATCACTTTTTGAATTTCTGTTCACAGGAAGTAATTAAGAATGGCCTATTTAGGGACCTTTGATATAAATATACACAAAAATTGTTTATTTTCTATTGTTTTGGCATCTAGTGTTAGGTATGGCCATATTATCACTACAGATATGCTCTAAAAGTGTGAAAAACATGTTTTTGATTTCACCCTGTCTTTAAACATCGGCCAAATTGTCAAATATTAGAGGCAGAAATTGTTGCGAGGCGTTGTGAGCATGTAGATCATGTAGAGCATGTAGATCGGCGTTATACAAAATGTAATTCCTCAACTCGTAGTGCTGGTCTGGGTGGGGAGGGGGGGTCCCCAGTTAAAATATGATTATTTTGGGGGCCGCAGCCTGATCTAACGAGGCTGAGTAGGGGTGGAGGACAGACCTCTGAGTTCTGGCCGTTCATGTAGAGCTGAGGTAGTTGCTGGAGCGTCTCGGCGCTCACGTCCTTGTCCAGAGTGCCGGTGATGAGTTGTGGGAAGGCAGAGAACATCAGGTTGAAGAAGATAAGATACCACTGGTCCACCATGGCCGAACCTGAGAATCCACAGTAGAACTGATACCAGAAGATGAGGGCCACGAACATCTGTGTGGGAAAAACCAAGGCCAAAACAAAGCAGGGAATGAATACACAGAACAGCATGACAAGACAGATCCAAAACAAAAAACACTAACACGGTACACAATCGTTCCCATGCTCTTGTCCAGTGGCTTCCACTCCTTAAAGGAGTAGTTCACCCCCAAAATGACTTTTTCTATTGATTACTAACGTCATGGAGACTTGAGTTCAATAATATATTTTTGTATTTGTTGCATTCCTAAGACAAAAATTTGATTATAGTAAATTTACCCCCATTGATTCCGGATGGGGACCCAAATCCATTTGGGGTACATCACAAAACGTCACATTACACTGAGCTTAAAATGAGTGAGTGGGTTGACTCTCAACTCAAGGCTGTGCTGGAGTAAAGGTTTGACATGATACTGTACACATGTCTGCAGCTGGGACGCAACTTGGAACCTCTCCATTATTAAACATGACACCCAAATATGAACAGCCTTTGTTCACTTCGTGTTATTGTTAGCATGATGCTAGCCATGTCCACAGTGAAAGAATGATGAAGCTGCTAGCTGCATCGCTAGCGGCTAGCACCCCTATAAGGGACTGGGGCTCCTGTATTATCTATGGAAGTATGCTGTTTAGAATTGTTAGATTATTTCATGCCACGGGGAGCCACACAGGGAGTAGGTATGACATACATGCAGATTCAAAGTCAAACAGAGCTCAGGCATTCTGGTCTAGATCAGGGGTTTTCAAAGTGGGTGACGGGCCACCCTGGGGTGCCGTGACGCGTGATTGGAAAGGACACCCGGGCTCCAGGGAAACCCCGCCCACCGAAGCTTTTGATTGGCTGAAGCGGAGCTAGGGAGCGCTCAATTGTAGTCGCTTGGACAGGGCGTTTATCGTGGGCTTGACCAGGCCTTACGGCCTGGGCATAAATATAACGATTGCATTCACCACGGCTTCGTAACTCGCGCGGCCGGCGCTGGCCCGCTGGCCTTCGCGCCGCTTGCAGTGTCGTGGACAATCGAGCGGCTCCGTCTGGAGCCCGGGTGTCCTTTCCAATCACGCTGCCGTGACGGCAGTCCAGGGGTGCCGCGAGATAATTTGATAACTTGAAAAAATATTTAGTATCATTTTAAACTTGAAGTACAAAGTTATTTTCAGACAGTTCTAACCAAAATGGCTATTATCTCAACGTTTTCCTCGCAACATAATCACTAAAATATCATCACTGTCGGGCAGAAACCTCGTATCTCCAAGTTTCAAATGAGTACGTCTTTTGGTAAAGTAAAGCCCTGCTTCATCATACAAGACTGTCGCACAAAAGTAGTGAAAACAGCCGATCTACAAGCACACAACGCCATCGCGAGGCGTTGTGTGCTTGTAGATCATCTGTTTTCACTAGTTTAGTACATTTTATAGACGGTAAATACAAAACGAACGGTTTTGGACATACAAGGTTTCCACCTGACAACAACGATTTTGCTATAAATATAAGGTGCTGGGAGTGAAAATTGTAGGGGTGCCTCGGATTCAAAAAATACTTATGGGGTGCCCCGAGACAAAAAAGTTTGGGAACCCCTGGTCTAGATGTCCAGTCAACATTGGCTGAACACATGATAGGACTTCTCTTGGTATGCATATTTAGCCACTTGTACGCATGCCCCCATGCGTACGGATGCCCTACATTTTAGCACGGTAAATGCGACAAAACAATAGAACGAAGCAACTGAAAACATTTTAACACTCACTTTTTCCTTTCTCTAATTACAATCTAAAATATGAGCGGTGGTCGTGCTTGCATAATGTCTTCAGACTAGGATTTGAGTCTAGGATGTACAGGCTATGCTACACACACACACGTTTTGCTATGGCAAAACGCTGAGGAAAAAGGCTACAGACACACGCACAGCCACTCTATGGAGCGGTATGCTACACACACACACGTTTTGCTATGGCAAAACGCTGAGGAAAAAGGCTACAGACACACGCACAGCCACTCAATGGAGCGGTTTACCACCGCTCAAAAAGAAAGAAAAAAAGAAAGAAAAAAATCATTGGGAACCACTGGCTAAAAGGGAACTTACAGCGTTCTTGTAGAAGAAGTAGAGGATCATGTTGGTTAAAAGGGAACTTACAGCGTTCTTGTAGAAGAAGTAGAGGATCATGTTGGTTAAAAGGGAACTTACAGCGTTCTTGTAGAAGAAGTAGAGGATCATGTTGGTTAAAAGGGAACTTACAGCGTTCTTGTAGAAGAAGTAGAGGATCATGTTGGCTAAAAGGGAACTTACAGCGTTCTTGTAGAAGAAGTAGAGGATCATGTTGGTTAAAAGGGAACTTACAGCATTCTTGTAGAAGAAGTAGAGGATCATGTTGGTTAAAAGGGAACTTACAGCGTTCTTGTAGAAGAAGTAGAGGATCATGTTGGTTAAAAGGGAACTTACAGCATTCTTGTAGAAGAAGTAGAGGATCATGTTGGTTAAAAGGGAACTTACAGCGTTCTTGTAGAAGAAGTAGAGGATCATGTTGGTTAAAAGGGAACTTACAGCATTCTTGTAGAAGAAGTAGAGGATCATGTTGGTTAAAAGGGAACTTACAGCGTTCTTGTAGAAGAAGTAGAGGATCATGTTGGTTAAAAGGGAACTTACAGCGTTCTTGTAGAAGAAGTAGAGGATCATGTTGGCTAAAAGGGAACTTACAGCGTTCTTGTAGAAGAAGTAGAGGATCATGTTGGTTAAAAGGGAACTTACAGCGTTCTTGTAGAAGAAGTAGAGGATCATGTTGGTAAAAAGGGAACTTACAGCGTTCTTGTAGAAGAAGTAGAGGATCATGTTGGTTAAAAGGGAACTTACAGCGTTCTTGTAGAAGAAGTAGAGGATCATGTTGGTTAAAAGGGAACTTACAGCGTTCTTGTAGAAGAAGTAGAGGATCATGTTGGTTAAAAGGGAACTTACAGCGTTCTTGTAGAAGAAGTAGAGGATCATGTTGGTTAAAAGGGAACTTACAGCGTTCTTGTAGAAGAAGTAGAGGATCATGTTGGCCAGTCTGGAGTAGCACCAGTGGCCGTGAACCAACAGGAGCTTCTGAAGGTACTGGAAACGAGGCAGAGCAAAGTCACTGGCCATCACCGCCTGCAGAGGAACAGAAGGAAGCCATTATTATTCTCACACAGTGTTCTAAGTTCCATCTACCTAGTTGTTCCTTCGTTTGGCCACAGCATTGTTTGTTGCTTTTCTGCTAGAATTATTGAATGCTTTAACTATTGAAAAATAGCAGATACACAAGCTCGCGGCACTAGCTCAAGCTCGCGGCGCGGCACTCTTGTATATCTGCTATTTTTGAAAAGTTGCGAAAACGTGTGCAAATATTTGAATATATGTATTTTTAAAGCGTACATTTGTAAAGGTCTTTGCACACTGCTGCGTTTTTCGGGCCGAATATCGGAGTGAATTTTGGAGCGCACAAATAAAAAAATCAACCTCACGTTATGTCAGTCACGTTTGCACACTGCCGCCCGTTTCGCGCACCACTCCGTCCCTTTCTCTCTCTATCTCTCTCTCTCTCCTTGCCCTGAAAAACGCATTTCGCAACGAAAAAACGCAGCAGTGTGCAAAGACCTTAACTAAAATGTTGCTGTAATTTTGTAAATATTCTGAGATGGGGGGTCCGTGGGCAATTACATGTCATTTTGGGGGTCCTTGACATGAAAGAGTTTGAGAACCACTGACATAGAAAAATGTAGAAGACAGGTTGAGAACCACTGAGCTCTAAAGTACTACCACTGAAGGAGCTCACCACCCAGCTGGCCATACACGGCTGCCATGGATGGATTAGGAATCCTAGCATCCCTAATTCCTTCTGGGAAATGTCAAAGTGGGTGAACCAGGGTTCCCACACATCTTTACCAATTCATTTCCAAAACTTTTCCAGAATATTTAACCCAATTTCCAGGACTATATAACAATAATTCAGCTCAATAACAGGTCGCTTACTCCTATGCGCAATGCCCAAAGACAGGTAGTCTATGCCAGTGGTTCTCAACCTTTTCAGGCCGTGACCCCCCGAAATAATCATGTTTTAACTGGGAACCCGGCACCCTGACGAGCACTAAGAGTTGAGGAATTTTGTACAACACGGTTCTATTGTGAAAATAGCAGATCTACATGCTCACAACGCCTCGCAACGGCTATTTTCACAATTTCTGCCTCTATATATTTGACAATTTGGCCCATGTTTAATTTGTCATTTCAGAGGTATTAACAAAATCAATAACCAATGACAATGCATAGCTATTTTTTCCAGGACCTTCCAGGACCCTTGATAAATTCCAAAACTTTTCCAGTACTGGATTTTTTTTTTTCTAATTTCAAAATATTTCCAGGAATTTCATGACCGTGGGAACCCTGGTAAACATTCGGCAGAAATTGGGTGACAATAGCCCGCCTATTTTCGGTGAAGAGATCTGGTGTAGAGAGAGGGACACCAGGTCCAACAAAGTATATCAAGTGGTTTTAATTCACAGCTGAGAAGACACTGGAGTTTTCCCAGGAACAAAGGAACCAAATTACAGAGCAGAGAACGGTGACCATCGACTGTTCACAGAAAGGCCGGTTGTCCGTGTTTTCAGCCAACCCCCCCACCACACACACACACACAGGGAATCCCAGCGGAATTTATTTTTGCCAGGGCAGTTCCTCATTGACCGTAACGTTAATTTATTCATTCAATTAAAGTGGTGGTCAAATACTATTCTCTCCTGGTCTTTGTGAATAAATACGGCTGTAGTGTGGGTAGTATGTTATAAAGGAAGAATTATCGTCCAGAATTTGTCATTGCCATCGTTTATCCAACCTCGGACTCTGGCTGCTTTTGATATGCCGGCGAATGCCCGGGTTATAATCTGTATTTATTATCATTATTATTACAATAATAAATCTTTTCTCCATCCCCCATTTCTCTGTCTCTCTCACACGCGCTCGTCTACTTCTATTTATCACGGTATGGCCGTTCAAAATGGCTGCTCCTGCCGCATTTGTATGCCTCTATTTAATAAATCTATTTCACGAGAATAATCTCCCATAAATGGAGCTGTCTGGCTTTGGAGGATTCATGGTTGCAAATAGCAGCGTGTTTGTGGTTGTCAGCGTGCATCAATCAGGATGCAAAACAAAAAGTCTCCCAGGAGTCTACTCGTTTAACCCATTTAGGCCTAGAATTATTGAATGCTTTAGCAATTGAAAAATAGCAGATCTACAAGCTCACAGCGCGGCACCGAGTGCCGCGCTGCGAGCTTGTAGATCAAATTATGCTTCTGGGGGGTCCCTGGAACTAGATATTTTGAGATGGGGGTCTGTGGCCAAATAAATATCATTTTGGGGGTCCTTCAAATGAAAAAGTATGAGAACCACTGACATAGTAGTCTCTCAAGAACAGACTAACTGAGCTCCAGTTAAGCGAAAAGGACCTTTTCTTTGACGATGGCTAGACAGATTGCTGACATAGAAACATAGGTTTTTCAAAAAACCTTAGAAGGTTTCAAAAGACACTTATAGAACCGGGTCAAAATTCTAATTTCCACGATTTAAAAAAAATAGCAGATCTACAAGCTCACAGCGCGGTGTGAGCTTGTATATCTGCTATTTTTTAACAGTTAAAGCATGAAATAATGATACACAATGATGTGTACCCCGTTCTGAATGGGTTTAATAACCTGCATTTCAAAAAATGATCCCCGTAACCTCTGATGAAACGGCTCAAACTGTCAACCTTAACTGTCGACAAGAAAGATAACAGCAGATGCCTCATTGTACAGCAATTTAGTTTCTGCTGCGCTCCAATAAGGGAGCCTAAACGACTACATGGGGATGGGAGCGCCTAATAGAAAGCGGGGCCTGTTAATCCATTTAGAACGGTTACACATTTTGTGTATCATTATTTTATGCTTTAACTATTGAAAAATAGCAGATATACAAGCTCACAGCGCGGCACCGAGTGCCGCGCTGCGAGCTTGTAGATCTGCTATTTTTAAAAAATCGTGAAAATTAGAATTTTGACCCGATTCTATAAGTGTCTTTTGAATCCTTCTAAGGTTTTTTGAAAAACCCTATGTTTCTATGTCAGCAATCTGGCCAGTCATCGACAAAGAAAAGGTCCTTTTCACTCAACTGGAGCTCAGTTAGTCTGTTCTTGAGAGACTACTTGAGAGACTACTATGTCAGTGGTTCTCAAACCTTTTCATGTGAAGGACCCCCAAAATGATATGTATTTGGCCATGGACCCCCATCTCAAAATATTTAGTTCCAGGGACCCCACCCCGAAGCAAAATTTGAGTTAACAAACGTTCGCTTTGAAAATACATATATTCAAAGATTTGCACACATTTTCACAACTTTTTCCAAAAATAGCAGATCTACAAGCTCGCAGCGCGGCACTCGGTGCCGCGCTGCGAGCTTGTATATCTGCTATTTTTTACTGGTTAAAGCAGTCAATAATTCTAGGCCTAAATGGGTTAATCATAATGCGACATTTTGCTGGGGGTTTGAGTGCGGGGCGGGGGGAGAAGGAAAAGTGCATCTCAGCACACTCTGGACTCCCAAGGAGGGAGAGAGACTGCCGCCTCATTAAGACCAAATTTTATTAACAATGATTAATCTAGCGACCCAGTTAAGGAAGGGATATTGAGCCTTAACCCATGTAGACCGGGAACAAATAATTCATTACGCATTATCTTATGCTTTAACTATTAAAAAATAGTAGATATACTAGAACTGCTGTTTTTTTTCCAATCGTGAACATTGTAAGTCTTTGAATATTCCTAATTCTATAAGTCTCTTCTAAATCCTTTTTTCATACTGTAGGTTTTCTGAAAAACCTACAGTATGTTTCTATGTCAGTGGTGCTCACACATTTTCATGTGAAGGACCCCCAAAAATGATATGTATTTGGCCACGGACGCCCCCATCTCAAAATATTTAGTTCCAGGGACTCCCCAGAAGCAAAATTTGAGTTACAAATGTTAACTCAAATACATATATTCAAAGTTTAGCACATATTTTCACGTCTTTTCAAAAATAGGAGATCGACAAGCTCGCCGCGCGGCGGTGAGTATATTGTATATCTGCTATTTTTTCAACAGTTAAAGCATAGAATAACTCCCGGTCTTGAGGGGTTTAAACAGATGTGCCACGCTGCGGCTTCGCCCCTGGAAAGCTCCCGCCCGGGGAAGTTTAATTGGACGGCTCCATCATTGCTATGCACGATCACCCTTCCCCCGGAACATTGTGTTATGCGAAATGTTCAGTTGGAGGAAGGGTCGGCGGCGCTGCCCTTCCCACCGCCCGCAGAAGCGGATACCTCAGCAGTGGCATTGGAGGGTGGCCTTACAGCGCTGGGCCAGTGGCGTCAGTTCAGCAAAAGCTAGGGTACGGCAAAGATGGGAGACCTCATGGAAAAGAGGCATTACATTTTGTATAACACGGTTCTATTGTGAAAATAGCAGATCTACATGCTCACACCGCCTCACACAATGTCTGAAAAAAACTAGTATTTTCATTTTTTTACACAGGTTTCTAAGGTTTCTTGGGCTGGATATGGCAGCCTGGAATGGTTGTTCAAGTGCAGCTAAACTTAGCATGTTAGTAAACGTGCCACAATTAACAATAATGCATTGCACCTGTGCAGCTGACCCGTGGAACCTGGGAATATACCATTTTGTCAAGATGGGGAGAATACTAACCTGACTTGCGCCAGATGGTGGCAGTAGTGCGTAGGCTACCGCCCTACTTTACCATCTGAGATCTCTCGGTGGGAGTTGATACCGCTCGTAAAACCCCGGGCCGGACCAATCAGCGGCAGCTACGGGCGGGCTCTGAGCGGCTCTGAGCCAATAGAGTCTGATTGCAGACCACGTGGATGCAGACAGGCCAAATGAGTGGTTGGAGTTGGCACTCCCAGACTGTGATAGAGAGACGGCCACATCCAATCACCTATTTATTACATCGAGTCTGCCCGAGAGGTCCCAGATGTAAGGCAGAGCGTTACGCACTGCTGCAATTATCTGGCGCAGTCAGGTTAGGAGAATACAAGTGTGGAGAATATAATTATAATACCTTGTTAAAGTGACCATTTTGTTCAATTTTGCATTTGTAGTTATTTTAACAACATAATAACCAGCACAGATAGACAAAGAGACATTCATGGATTTATATTTAAAAGTAACTTTTATTTTCCCCCCTGGACCCAGGGTATGGCAGCTGCATACCCCTGCCATACCCAATTGACGCCCCTGCGATGGGCAGAGCGCCGCCCGCGCTCTCAGCAGGACACGGGCACGACCAGGGAGAGCCCTGACCCTCCTTGATACGCGGGCATAAAAAAGGCGATCCAATTTGGAGTCGTGTGTGTGAACGCCTATTATAGAGGCAGGTTACATTAGGGATGGGGGGGAAAAAAACAAAAAAAAACACAGCTCAGGGGAAATGAGAGCCGTTTGCAATTCGAGAGAACGGCTGAATGCGCTTTTTTCGAGAAGATGCAGCCTGCGCTTCCTTTTAACTGTTCGTGCGTTCTCTTTATTATGCGTTCAATTTCAAGGACACTGGCAGATGCCACGTTACAGCATTTACGTATACACACAGACATGGATGTAGGTGTTTATAACCTAGTTAGAACCTTGTGCACAGCTCCTTCAAGCACCGTAAGAACCGAGACAAAAAGCACCGTAAGAACTATGACAACAGAAAAAACTGTTCTCTTTCTTACTACGGCTGCAATTAGCCTGTAGCTATGCCCCTCCCAAAAAGCTTTTGACCAATGCTAGCTTAGAATAACTTCCTGCTTGCCAAGGCTAACTTCCTGCTTGCCAAGTACTGTCCGCCACGGCTGGGTTTCTCCTCACCTGCATCCCCTCCTGTCCCGAGATGCCCACGCCCACGTCAGCCACCTGGATCATGCTGACATCATTAGCCCCGTCACCTGAGATTAATGGGTGGAGGGGGGGGGGAGAGGGGAGACGGAGAGAGAGAGAGAAAATGTCCTCAAGCAGGGAAAACTGCTTTCACAGCGCATTGCAACCCATATGTCACACAGAACAATAAACCGCACCAACCACAGTATCAAGTTATTGTTTTTCACGTTATTTATTGCAGTTGGGGTATGATCTCTAGAGTCATTCTCAGCTAATATTAAGAATCTATGACATTTAATTAACGTTGTAAGGCCGAGCACACTGTTCACAACATCTGCAGTGTTTTTACAATCCCTTTTATGTCCCTGAACATCTGGAAGCTGAAGTCAAACGTTTTAATGTAAACGTTCCTTTTGCTTCCGTATCTGTCCTACGCTCTGCTTGCACACCACTGCTCCTGTACGCCAGTGGTTCTCAACGTGGGGTCCAGGGACCGGCAGGGGTCCTTGAAGGGTTTCCAAGGGGTCCCCCGCTAAATGATTGATAGGTTGATAGGTTGGAACCAAATCGACCCTTAAAGGGGCACTCCACCACTTTTCAACCTATGTTCATATAATTGGTCCTCACTCAAAAATAGCTTTTTTTCTTTTTTCTTTTTTTTTTCCTCAGAGGAGGGCTGTGGGCTGGTCAGAAACCCATCGTCTTGTGACATCATCGATTACCAATCCAGCTTATAGAAACTGCAGGCTTTCTATTCCTGAAAAGTTGTAATTTTAAAGTGGAAGCCATTGTTCTCGCGATAATAAAAATCTAAATATTTTTTTCAAAAATATTGATTAAATTTCTTTTTTGGAAAATGATGATGTCACAAGACGATGGATTCTGAACTTCCCACAGCTCTCCTAGGAGACTTGGACTGAGTAGAAAAAAATGGTGATATTTTATCATGAATATTAGTGAGGACCTATTATATGAAGACAGGTTGAAAAGTGGTGAACTACTCCTTTAATGCTTCGGTTACTCTGAATGCGTACAAAATGTAACCAAATATTTGTACACATTCAGAGTTACGTTAACACTGAGGATGTTACAGTGTAGATCGGAGTCCCAGAGATAAAAAAAACAAGACGGTATAAAAATGGGGGTCCTTGACCTAACACTAGTTGCGTTTCCATAAAGCCTGTTAAAGCGCATTAAGGGTTTTTGCGCAAAAATCTTTTTATGGAAACACTTCAAAATTCGAATAAACTTTCATTATCCGCAAAAACTTTTATCCGCTTGGAGGAGGTGGATTTTGAGGCTTTATCGAATAAACTAAATGCGCATAGTGAATGGAAACGGGTCAGCCAATAAATGCTAATAAATGATGACGTTCTGGTCCATTGTATTAGCATTAGCCCACAAAACAAACCCTCTGTGTGTAAATTCCTCCCGTTTTCACAACGTGCCAGCTCAGTTGTAGCTCTTTACAGACTGTTGTGAAAAGACAACCTCCGACAGAACTTAAAACTAAGATGTGTCCAAGCTAAACTTATAACAAACTGTCTCAGTATCACGTTCAGTCTCTGTTTATGTGTTGTTTGTTCGTGTCGCTCTTCTGCGACCTGGCGTTTCCCAAGGACCCTAAGCACAACGGTGGGGGGCAAGGAGGTAGGGAGCGCTACACTAATTCAAATGACACCCGCAAATGGAAACAGGCTAAATTCGCTTTGTCTTAATGAGCATTTCTGATAATTCGCTTCCTATATTCGAATACATTTATGGAAACATGACTGCTGGTGGTCCTTGAAATGAAAGGAAAGAAAGAAAGAAAAGAAGAAAGAAAAAAGGTTGAGAATCACTGCTACCACTGCAAAAATTAAATTTTAAATGTCAACATCACAAGAAATAAAACATGATATCAACTGCAAAACCAAACCTCACTATGTACCAAAACCCAAGCTCGAAGTTTCAGCATAATTAATCAGGGAATCGGTAACCACAGAGCACAGAAAAAGATATAAATGATCGATAAATATTGAGCACAGGGGAACAATACTATAGTGTATCATCAATGGGATGTTAGCGATTGGTCAAATAGCCTATTCACAGACTGATGTCCACATTTATCATGGAATGATACCAATGATGAGGTCATTAGATACAAATTCTATTTTATTTTTAGTATTATGACATTTCTTTTTTATATAATTTTTATCCCACGATTTTGTAACCCATTTTCACCCAGTGCCGATTGCCTATGTAATCCTGGGACTGCTCTCCCTCTGCCGCGCCTGGGGAGACAACGGACTGACCTCATGCTTCCTTCTATGCATGAGGAGTCCAAGTTGCTTCTTTTCACCTGACAGTGGGGATTTCCCTGGTTTGGACGTAGCGCGTGGAAGGAACACGTTATTCCAACCAGTTCCTTTCTCCTCCATCAGGCGCCCCGGCTGGCCAGGGGGAGGCATTATTGAGACCAGGATTACTGCATGTTTTTGTGAGGGTATCAATCAACCCAGATCTACAAGCTCGCAGCGCGGCACTCGGTGCCGCGCTGTGAGCTTGTATATCTGCTATTTTTCAATTCAGTTCAGTTAAAGCATTCAATAATTCTAGACATAAATGGCTTAAGGATGCGCATGTGTTGTGGAAAGATTGTGCTTGGGTTAGCGGCATCCAGCATTGCTGGCATGGAAAACAGGCTCTCAGGGTACAGCTGGTGCTCAACGACCATATTTACCACCGGCATGTCAGTAATACTCAGGATACTCAATTTCTCAGTCCATAAGCTGCTGCATGTAAACACAACATCCCATTTACAGTAAACTGGGATAATATGAGCAACATTAAAGTAGCAATGTCATCTGGTGAGTCTGCCAGAAGAGAGGAGGAGTCTAGGAAGATGTTCGTAAGCTTAAAGCTGCAATACGTAGCTGTAAATGTATTTTAACCAATATGTTACAGCGTGGAAATGTATCAGTCAGTATGATACTGATTTACTACGAGACTGTGGCATTTTATGAGTTCAGTAGTTTACAATCTAGGCATCTAGCAGACGTTCTTAATTCAGAGCGACTGTGGTTCTCAAAACCTTTATTTTGACCATCATAAACCTCATAACATAACTACGGCCATACTCTACCCTGATTGGTCGAGGACTGGCTGGCCACCTCTGAAACCCGAATCTAGCTATGCTCGTAACACGGGCCATGGTGGAAGTCCTTATATGGTCAGCACACATTCTAGTGAGGAGAATGAATGGAAAATGTACCAATTATATTTGTATTTGAATGAAATACAATCACTGAATATACCTTTAATATAATAATTATTAAGGGAAGAGCAGGGAGACCAGCTCCTCCAACCACTAAGTTTTAGACATTTTAGACCCCGGTGTCGGGTAGGTTACCTACTGGTTGAGACATTTTAGACCCCGGTGTCAGGAAGGTTATCTACTGGTTGTGCATGAAGCTCAAAGGTGTAATACTGTATCTCTCCCCGGGCCAAGTGGGGATTCTGCCTTGGAGGTAATTGGAAGAAATTTGGTCTCCCACGCGGGAGACCCGAGTTCAAATCCCGGGTAGAGAGATTGCTTTAATTTATATTCAAATGCGTGGAGGTGTCGCTTGCAGAAATGCTGTCATACTATTTATGACAGACGGCGACAGACGGCGTTTTTCGGGCCGAATTTCGGAGCGCGCAACAAAAATAAATCAACTTCACATTATGTTAATCACGTTTTCACACTGCTGCCCGTTTCGTATTTATTTTCGGACCAGGGTTGATTTTTTTCGATTTTTGCAGCTGTCGCACTGAGTCCCTTGCTCTCTCTCTCTTTCCTCTCTCTCTCCCCGGCCTCCGGATTTCCAAAACGCAAGGAAAGACCGCAGTGCAGTGTGCAACCAGCTTTAGGCTAATAGGCTTTGGGTTATTTTCATTTTGTTTTGAACAACTAGGAGCCTCTGCCGACAGTCTCTAGAAATCTCTGTGGTTGTCGAAAGATCACTATCCCCGGGTTATCTATCAGTTTGCTCGTCTCTCCCGTGATGGTGTGGTGTTTTGGGTGCTGGTTTTCACTCCACTCTGAGCTGGAGATGGTTTACTGCAATAGCAGGTGGTGATGTGGGAGACGGAGTGCGTGTAGTGAGGGAGGGTGTTATTGTCGCCACATGAGTTAAGTATTGCCAGAGCCGTGCTGGTCACGCATTTGTATTTCTTATTGAAAGGAGAGTGGGTGAGTGCCACTAACTACCAGGGATGAGCAAAGAATGTTAGAGAGGCAGGGGCTGACATTTCTAAAAGGACCTTTTGGTGAAAATATCGAAAATAGCAGACCTCCAAGTTCACAACGCGTCGTGAACTTGGAGGTCGGCTATTATCGGTGCATACACTGAACTAAGCATAATCTAGTCAATACTGGAGATGTGGCGTATGGCATGGATTTCTACACAGAAAGGGCAATTCTTTCAACATAAGATGCTGCATTCAAGTTCAGGGGAGTTTGGACTAAGCAAGTCTCTTGAATGCTGCCTTCAGCTACGGCATGGAAAGAGGGCATTTGCATTTCTTTCACCATAGTAAAAACTGCATTCATGGTCTGGGAGAGGGCACATTTTTACAGACGGATAAAAGGGCAGGGGCTCAAGCTCCCTTAAATTTCTATGTGTGCACGTGCCTGGTCACTACCCTTAATATTATTATTTTTTCTTTTCTTTTATTGAGACAGACAGACAGAAAGCTGCAAGGAAGACAGTGCATGTGAGGAACAGGAAAGAAGGGCTCTGGAGGGATTTGGTCCCCGTCCAGCCCTGCATGGCACATGTGGTTTCTGCCCGAGATGGGAGCCTTTAGCTGAGCTCCACTACATTACACTACAGTAAGATGGAAGCCTTTTAGCTGAGCTCCACTACATTACACTACAGTAAGAGATGGGAGCCTTTTAGCTGAGCTCCACTACATTACACTACAGTAAGATGGGAGCCTTTTAGCTGAGCTCCACTACATTACACTACAGTAAGAGATGTGAGCCTTTTAGCTGAGCTCTACTACATTACACTACAGTAAGAGATGGGAGCCTTTAGCTGAGCTCCACTACATTACACTACAGTAAGATGGGAGCCTTTAGCTGAGCTCCACTACATTACACTACAGAAAGATGGGAGCCTTTAGCTGAGCTCCACTACATTACACTACAGTAAGATGGGAGCCTTTTAGCTGAGCTCCACTACATTACACTACAGAAAGATGGGAGCCTTTAGCTGAGCTCCACTACATTACACTACAGTAAGATGGGAGCCTTTAGCTGAGCTCCACTACATTACACTACAGAAAGATGGGAGCCTTTAGCTGAGCTCCACTACATTACACTACAGTAAGATGGGAGCCTTTTAGCTGAGCTCCACTACATTACACTACAGAAAGATGGGAGCCTTTAGCTGAGCTCCACTACATTACACTACAGAAAGATGGGAGCCTTTAGCTGAGCTCCACTACATTACGCTACAGTAAGATGGGAGCCTTTTAGCTGAGCTCCACTACATTACACTACAGTAAGATGGGAGCCTTTAGCTGAGCTCCACTACATTACACTACAGAAAGATGGGAGCCTTTAGCTGAGCTCCACTACATTACACTACAGTAAGATGGGAGCCTTTAGCTGAGCTCCACTACATTACACTACAGTAAGATGGGAGCCTTTAGCTGAGCTCCACTACATTACACTACAGTAAGATGGGAGCCTTTTAGCTGAGCTCCACTACATTACACTACAGTAAGAGATGTGAGCCTTTAGCTGAGCTCCACTACATTACACTACAGTAAGAGATGGGAGCCTTTAGCTGAGCTCCACTACATTACACTACAGTAAGAGATGGGAGCCTTTAGCTGAGCTCCACTACATTACACTACAGTAATAGATGGGAGCCTTTAGCTGAGCTCCACTACATTACACTACAGTAAGATGGGAGCCTTTAGCTGAGCTCCACTACATTACACTACAGTAAGAGATGGGAGCCTTTAGCTGAGCTCCACTACATTACACTACAGTAAGAGATAGGAGCCTTTAGCTGAGCTCCACTACATTACACTACAGTAAGATGGGAGCCTTTAGCTGAGCTCCACTACATTACACTACAGTAAGATGGGAGCCTTTAGCTGAGCTCCACTACATTACACTACAGTAAGATAGGAGCCTTTAGCTGAGCTCCACTACATTACACTACAGTAAGATGGGAGCCTTTTAGCTGAGCTCCACTACATTACACTACAGTAAGATGGGAGCCTTTTAGCTGAGCTCCACTACATTACACTACAGTAAGAAGGGAGCCTTTAGCTGAGCTCCACTACATTACACTACAGTAAGAAGGGAGCCTTTATCTGAGCTCCACTACATTACGCTACAGTAAGTCTGGCACGGCCTCCTCGGAATACTGGCGGAGGGAGGGTGATGCTGGCGCTAGCACACAGTGAAATCCTCAGTGTTAGTTTAATGCCAAACATATTTGTACACGCTCTGAGTAAAACGAACACCGAGGACTCTACTCTGCAGAGACTCGCATTAAAAGCAGTTGCAGACAGAGTTGGCTTTTTTTGTCAAGTCAAAAAGTCCACACTTGCTGTTAATTTAACCATCTTTTTTTCTTAATTTTACATATAGATTAATGATTTGGCCATCTAAATACATAGCTACAATCACCGTCTCTTACAGAATATTAGCAGCTGCAGTTATTACGTACTGTATACATAAAAACATTGATATTGCTGAAGGCGGAGACCCCTTTAAAGGACAACTTCCTTGAACAAGGGTTCATATTTTAGATTGTAATTAGAGAAAAGAAAAGATGAGTGTTAAAATGTTTTCATTTACTGCTTTCTATTGTTTTAGCAATTTTAGTCATTTGATTTCAGTGGGTGGGGGCATGCGTCCCAAGAATCCATTGGCACACCAACATGATACGGGGGTGTAAATATCGTCACTGTCGGGAAGAAACCTTGTATCTCCAAGTCTCGTTTGTACGTTTCTTCGCAAAGTAAAGCCCTGCTTCATCACACAAGGCTGCCGCACAACAGTAGTGAAAACAGCAGATCTACAAGCATACAACGCCTCGCACAGCGAGGCGTTGTGTGCTTGTAGATTGGCTGTTTTCACTAGTTTAAATCATTTTTAAAATGATAAATACAATACTGGCTTTCAAGCAGTTTCAAGGGGCACACTTGGCCCTTCTCAGGGGCTCACCAAAGGTCCCCAGGCACAGTGGTTGATAAACACTGGTGTAGAGTGCATACATACGCACTCATCTCCTGGCCGGCATATTGTGCTTATGTGTGCGCTGCTCCCCCGCCACCATCAGAGACACAGAGCAGCAATTCATAATTCAGAACACCCTTCGCTGCTGTTCACTTTGGCTTAATGACACGGCGGCATAATAGAGGTGTCATCAAGTGACTTATGGCTGTCTTTCCTGTGTGTTTGCTGTGTGTTTGTTAGCAGGGGTGTCACGGAATTCTGGGCCCTGGGTACATGGATTCACTGCGGGCCCCCTATGAATGTTAACTATTGAAAAATAGCAGATCTACAAGCTCACAGCGCGGCACCGAGTGCCGCGCTGCGAGCTTGTATATCTGCTATTTTTGAAAAATCTTGAAAATGTGTGCAAGAAACCTACGTTTCCATGTCAGTGGTGCTCAAACTTTTTCAAGTCAAGGACCCCCAATATGATATGTATTTGGCCACGGACCCCCCCCCCCCCCCCCATCTCAAAATATTTAGTTCCAGGGACCCCCCCAGAAGCAAAATTTGATTTACAAATGTTCGCTTTGAAAAATACATATATTCAAAGATTTTCACACATTTTCACGACTTTTCAAAAATAGCAGATCTACGAGCTCGCAGCGCGGCACTCGGTGCCGCGCTGTGAGCTTGTATATCTGCTATTTTTCAATAGCTGAAGTTACTAGGGCTCCTCCACCTTGGGCCCTGGTAACTCAGTCCCACTTCCCCCACCCCCCTTGTGACGCCCCTGTGTGTTAGCGTTGCACTGGGGGACAGTCCTGTGTTGTTGGGGTTTCTTTTTTTGTCTGCCAAGCGCTTTTCCTGTCATTGCTGTGTTAGCATTAACTTGGAGTGGCTTAGAGGAGACACACGGGAGAGCTAGCAGCACGCCCACACAGTAACATTCTGTGTTCACATTGGCTCTGATAAGAGTACTAATGGAACCAAATGGACCTGTGTTCGGGTCCATTTGGTTCTAGCTCTGTCACGATTATGAACATTTTACATTTACGATTAATTGTCACTCAAATAATTGCGATTTAATTGTGTTTCTGTCGTTGACAATTACATTCCTGTTTGGCTTGTAGGCTTTGAACTTGCACATGGCAGATATGACACATAACCTAAATATACAAAGAAATTACTGACATAATTTGACAACTTTATACTTGATAGTGGAAATAGCCGATCTACAAGCTCGCGATGCGACGCATTGTGAGCTTGTAGATCTGCTATTTCCACTATTTTTGGAGCGGTGAAAGCGCTCCCAATAGACAGGTATGTCCGTGGGTATGTGGGTGGCTGGGTGGCTGGCTGGCTGGCTGGGTGGCTGGCTGGCTGGCCATGTCCGTAGCCTGGCAATACCTTGAGTGGCCACACACAACACACTAGTTAAAGGAGGGGCGCTGTTTTGTGCAGGCCAGGCACACTCACCACTCACTCACAGGCACAGTTTACTCACTCACTCACTCACTCACATAGGGTACAGCTGCTCAAATTCACCGCTCCACTTCGAACCGAGGTTTGATTTTTTTTAAATGTTTGAAAATATGATAACATTTCAACATGTAAACGATTATGACAAAATGATTGTGATTATGTCAAATAATTGCGATTAGACGATTATGTAATAATTGATACAGCCCTATTTGGTTCCGTTTGCACACTATAGACCTTTTTCCACTGACATGGCCCAGCACCACACCACTCCACACCACCCACTTGTGCCAGGTTTTCCACTACAAGGACCTGGGTAGAGTGGTGTGAAAGTGGTACTAAACGTGGTACTAAAAAGTATCCACTACAGAGTAGGTCTGAGCTAGGCCAAACAGGGCCAAACACACTTTTCATTTTAGACCACCAGGATATAGTTTTAATACATGATAATAGATTCTATTGTGTTATAAAACCACCATTATAATCTATTATAGTTTATTATAGTTATCATAGTAATACATTAATACTTTATATTGTATTATCATCACAGTTATAATCCATTATAGTGTATTATAATTAGGGTAGTTGTAATACAAACCTATATTGTATTATAATCACAGCTAATCAATTTGTTTCTTATAGATAGGGGTACTTTTGTGTAATGGAAAATGTAGATTTTTTTTTATGTGGTGTGGTGTGGTGCGGTGTAGTGTGGTGCTAAAGCTGCAGTCGAAAAGGGGCTTTTTCAGAGTTAAATGAACGCTCAAGATTTTACTGTGTAGCTTCTCTCTCTCGCTCCCTGGTGGCTCTTGTTTGCTCTCAACACACACTCTCCCACCCCCCAGAACCCCCCCCCCCCCCCCACCCCCACACACACACACACACGGCAGGCGTAATGAGAAGCGCCATTATTCACCATGTTATTCACATGTGCACAGTAAAATCCTCTGTTACTTGAGCTCTTGATAGTATAGACATTAACCTAAAGGGTCCATTTAGGACCCATGTATACTATACATGACTTGGGTCTCTGGTTTAAACATGTATGCCCAGTACACACACACACACACACACACACAGACAGACAGACCGACCGACAAATAGACTCGGATATTTACAGCTATAAGGCCTACAAAGAAAGTACTGTATGGACAGCCTGGTACAAAGTCAGTACAGTATGGGACAGTATTTTTTTTAAATGAATGAATAATATATATATATATAATATATATATTTAAATGAATGACAGGCTGTGGCTGTGTGTTAGATAAATAGATAGATACCTTTATTATCCCAAGGGGGAAGGGTTTTCAAAGTGGGTGACGGGGCACCCTGGGGTGCCGTGACGGCAGTACAAAGTTATTTTCAGTCAGTTCTAACCAAAATGGCTATTATCTCAACGTTTTCCTCGCAAAACATAATCACTAAAATATTGTCACTGTCGGGCAAAAACCTCGTATCTCCAAGTTTCAAATGTGTACGTCTTTTGGTAAAGCAAAGCCCTGCTTCATCATACGAGACTGTCGCACAAAACTAGTGAAAACAGCAGATCTACAAGCACACAACGCCTCGCGATGCAAGGCGTTGTGTGCTTGTAGATCTACTGTTTTCACTAGTTTAGTATATTTTATAGATGATAAATACAAAACGAACGGTTTGGACATACAAGGTTTCCACCCGACAACGACGATATGCTATAAATATAAGGTGCTGGGAGTGAAAATTATAATGTAGGGGTGCCTCGGATTAAAAAGAATATTTATGGGGTGCCCTGAGACAAAAAAGTTTGGGAATCCCTGTGTTAGATTTGCAAGTGAGAGATGATCCACTTTCTCCTCGAAATCTGACAAGAGAAGCTTGGCAACGAACATAACAGGCTCCTTTTCACCAACTTTGCCTTTTAACACCATATGGAGCCACACGAGCTTCCAGAAACGGTGCTGTTTCCATGATTCGCCACCAATCGTCAGTTGGCTTGAATGCTTTTCCTGGCGGAGACCGTCAGCCTGTCGAGAGCCACCTTGCTCTGTGTGGTGAACAGCGGGTCCCAGGGCTGCATCCAGAGGGCTCTTCCCTCTACTTGCAGTGTACACTAATAGTTCATACTTGTTTTTTCTCAAGAAACTACAAACGTTCATATCTCCTGACCACTTTATGCTTTTAGCTATTGAAAAATAGCAGATATACAAGCTCACAGCGCGGCACCGAGTGCCGCGCTGCGAGCTTGTAGATCTGCTATTTTTGAATATTTTTGATCCGATGGTTCTCAAACTTTTTCATGTCGACCCCCATCTCAAAAATATTATGTATCAGGGACCGCCCCCAGAAGCAAATATTTGAGTTACAAATGTTCGCTTCAAAAAATATATATACCGTATTTTCCGGACTATAAGGCGCACTTAACTCATTTAGTGCCACCCTAGTCACCACTAGAGGGTGCCCAGTGGCCATAGAAAATCCCATAGAGATATGCTGGTATATGCAGAAGCCCTGCATGACTTGCCTGAACACTTTCCTTTGTGCATGTACAGGAAGAGGATGAAGTTAGCTTGAAGTTAGCTATTGGCTACCAAGCATTTTAGAAGCCTTATTTTCGTCAACTTAGCCATGATTAAACCTTGCACACCTTATGCATGGGAAAAAACAGAGAAGAATGAGCTCTAAAAAATCCAATGCAATCCTGGATTGCATTGGAGTGGATTTGTGCAGTTTGTTCACAGCTTTCAAACAAAAAAATCCGATTGGAAATCCGTTCAGGCATTCTTGAGATAATCGCCATTATGTTTTACATGTTATGTAAACAAACATGGCTGCCCTGTATGTTAGATGGGGTTGTATGGGGGTGGAACATGCAAAATCGCGATTGAAATCATGTTCACCAGATTTGATGGGGTCCCAAAAAGAAAAAGAAAAATTCAAAAAAAAATTTTTCAATTTTTTTTTTTTTTTTTTTTTTTTTTTTAAGCCGAACTTGTTCGGGATCGGCACTCTGCGATACGATAATAAAGCCGAACTAGTTCGGGATTGGCACTCAATGAGTTAAAAGCCTTTAATTTTCTCAAAAAACTACAGTGCGCCTTATAGTCCAGTGCGCCTTATATATGGATCATTCATTGACATTGACATTCCCTTTAGCACAGCTCCATCTGTTGGATGCATAACGCAACGGTAGCGTCTATTATGTGCGCCTTATAGTCAGGTGCGCCTTATATATGAAAACAGTTTGAAAATAGACCATTCATTGACAGTGCGCCTTATAGTCAGGTGCGCCTTATAGTCCAGAAAATACTGTATTCAAAGATTTTCACAAATTGTCATGATTTTTCAAAAATAGCAGATCTACAAGCACGCCGTGCGCCACTCGGTGCCGTACTTTGAGCTTGTATATCTGCTATTTTTCAATAGCTAAAGTATAAAATAATCCCAGGTCTAAATGGGTTAAACCTCTATATACTTTGTTCGGCGACAAAAGTTCTGACGTCCAAGCTCACGACGTGTCAAAATGCGACTTCTTTGCCGTTTTAGCTAAATTCGAAAAGTTCCGCCTATAATTACATTAAATAGGGACAGCAGGTAGGAAGTGGTGAAAACGTGTGCGCGGGAACATGTTGGGTGTAAGTCAAGCAGGGGCGTCACACCAAATTCTGGGCCCTGGGTACAAGGATTCACTGCGGGCCTCCCATGAATGTTAACTATTGAAAAATAGCAGATATACAAGCTCACAGCGCGGCACCGAGTGCCGCGCTGCGAGCTTGTATATCTTCTATTTTTGAAAAATTGTGAAAATGTGTGCAAGAAACCTATGTCAAGGACCCCCAAGATCAGTAGCGCTTTGGAGGCCGGACGCGACCGAACGCCGTGTGGTCGGAAAAATTCCCACACGGACGCACCGAACGGTGCACGACCGTGTAAACGCGTGCGTCAATAAATGACCGTCCGCCCGGAAAAGAAAATCCCAAAGCACCACTGCCCAAGATGATATGTATTTGCCCACGGACCCCGATCTCAAAATATTTAGTTCCAGGGACCCCCCCAGAAGCAAAATTTGAGTTAGAAATGTTCGCTTAAAAAAATACTATTATATTCAAAGATTTTCACACATTTTCACAACTTTTCAAAAATAGCAGATCTACAAGCTCGCAGCGCGGCACTCGGTGCCGCGCTGTGAGCTTGTATATCTGCTATTTTTCAATAGCAACTTTTCAAAAGTCATTAGGGCCCCTCCACCTTGGGCCCCAGTAACTCAGTCCCACTTTCCTACTAGTCGAGGACCCACATGGCCACAAGCTCAAAGAAAAGAGGGGTACCTGTGATTTTCTGCCGTACTTTTTATTTCAGTTTTATCCATTAGGTTGGTCATTAAGGTCCACAGAATGAGAGGCCTGCTCTGCCGGAAACATCGCGAAAAAATGTTATGGCCATTTGTATATTCACTGTCCCATTGACTCCACTAGAAATATTAAAAAAAGAAAAAAAGTCTGCTTTAATTAGCATGTGAGGGGTCAAATTAGGGATTCTTCGTGATTCTGAATCCATTGCAAGCATTTGTTTTGCATGAAAAACATTCCTTGGGCAAGATATCAACCCCCCAAAACAGTCAAAAGTGATGAGTCATCACTTTTTTTTCCACTTTTCACAGTTTTGGGCTGCCGAAAAGTAACCCAAGCAATGTTTTTTATGCAAAACAAATGCTTGCAATGGATTCAGAATCATGAAGAACCCCTAATTTGACCCCTCACATGCTAATTAAGCAGATGTTTTTTATTTTTTAAATATTTCTAGTGGAGTCAATGGGACAGTGAATATACAAATGGCCATAACTTTTTTTCACGATGTTTCCGGCAGAGCAGGCCTCTCATTCTGTGGACCTTAATGATCAAACTAATAGATAAAACAGAAATAAAAAGTACGGCAGAAAATCACAGGTCCCCTCCCATTTTGAGGACTGGGTCCCCGACTATACCCCTTGTGACGCCAGTGGTGTCAAGTGACAAAAGAGTTCTAGAGATAATATGTAACCAGCTGCTGCGCCACTTCCAGTCCCATGTAGCTGACATCTGCCCAGACACATTTAAATGATGCCCTGCAGGAAAACAAGAGGTTGACGATGACACGCCGCGCGTGTCAACCTGTGACATTCACAAGGTGGCTTGGCTTCCTCGTGTCTTTTGACAATATGCTCACGTCTTCTCCTAACGCTGCGAGCTCATCTCATTTAGCTAATGTATTTTCACTTGAATAACAACATCGACATGGTTACTTCCAGGGACGTGCTGGGCCCCTTATTCAGCCCGGGAAAAAGAGTTGGAGAGGCCCTCATTGAGCGCTATAGAGAGATACAGTATCTCTCTCTATAGTGCTGCTGCTACTCAAAGATTTGCCATTTCAGATCATGACAAGTGACCAGTGGGCCTATTACACAATATTTTGTCGTTGTCGGGTGGAAACCTTGTATGTCCAAAACCGTTTGTTTTGTATTTATCATTTAAAAAATGATTTAAACTAGTGAAAACAGCCGATTTACAAGCACACAAGTGTGCTTGTAGATCTGCTGTTTTCACTACTTTTGTGCGATGGCCTTGTATGATGAAGCAGGGCTTTGCTTTGCGAAAAAATGTACAAATTTGAAACTTGGAGATATAAGGTTTCTGCCCGACAGTGACGATTTACTTTGTTGGCCGCCCAGCCCCCAAAAATGGAACGAAGGCCCACATTTTATTTTAATTTTTTTCCTAATGGCCGGCCTGGACTGGCCGGGAATGAACCGGCCATTCGGGAGTTGTCTCGCTTTTCCCAATGGCCAGCACGTCCCTGTTTACTTCAATATGTCGCCTTCTGGTGTCTTGCAGGTCTGCATTAGAAAACAACGATGTCAGCATGGGTATAAAGGAATTCTCCTTGTGCACAAAGTAGTGCAATGTAAGATAGAGGGCGCCAGATCCCTTTGAGTCACACCCTACCACTACTTCCTGTTCATCCACAGAGCATTGGTTCTAGTTGTTTTCTCCATTAGATTGAAGTGCTTTCTTTTCACTTTCAACTTTTATTACTTGTCAAAATACATTTTATTTGTCTGCCTCATCTTTTTACCATCCCAAGTAATAAAAGTTGAAAAAGGTGAAAAGAAATCTAATGGAGAAAACAACTAGAATCAATGCTCTGTGGATGAACAGGAAGGATGGTAGGGTGTGACTCAAAGGGATCTGGCGCCCTCCATCTTGCATTGCACTACTTTGTGCAAAAGGAGAATTGCATGACCCGATTGGCATTTGTAGATAAGACGACATGTGGGCCTCTTAACACGTCCACGGCCCCGTTATCACGTCCAGGGACGTGTTAACTGGTTACCATGGTAACCGATAGCCCCCGCGCTGCGGCACCGTGAGTGAGCGAAAAAGAAAAAGAAAAAAATCAATTTCCCATGATTCCTCGCGGAATATTATTCCGCAGACTTCAGGTTCCCATTGCATCCTAGCTGCAGAAACATGTATCCGCTTCTTTTCCCATATCGCTTGTTGGTCAAAATGGCCTGTTTTCTATGGGACATAGCTTACATAGCTGTATTTTTCTTCTCCGCATGAAAGAAAATACTTTGAACAGCCATAAACCGGAGCTGCCGCGCGCACTGCGCCACCGAAAATCAGGTAAAATTCAATATGATTTGCCTATGACCGTCAAAGTGTTAAGTAGCCCCCGGCATATAGAACAAACAACACATTCCTTCACTTAGAGCCCGCCAGGGGTGTCACACCAAATTCTGGGGCCCGGGTACAAGGATTCACTGGGGGCCCCCCCATGAATGTTCTTTATAGGGGGAGGGGGTTTAACCCATTTAGACTGGGAACGTATTGTTATTTGTTACACATTATTTTGTGCTTTAACTATTGAAAAATTGCAGATATACAAGCTACAAATGTTCGCTTAAAAATACATATATTCAAAGATTTGCACACATTTTCATGACTTTTTAAAAATAACAGATCTACAAGCACGTTTAGCATTTTTCAATAGCTAAAGTATAAAATAATTAAGGCCCCTCCACCTTGGGCCCTAGTACAGTAAAGCCCTTTGCACACAGGACAGTTGCGTTTTTTTCGTTTGCTGCATGAATAAAACGCATTGGATTTGGTGTGCAATGCTGTGCGGAATCGGCGCTGCGGATCCCAAAAGGAGTCATAAAAGGAGTGATGAGTTTTTTACCGCATGCGACACGACGCACGAATCGAACTGGGTTCGATCGAGAAAAAACGCACGGCCGCAGCCACTCGTCGCACGGCTAATTCGGATCCGGTGTGCATGAGGTCGTAGAGAATCATTGTTTTCTTAAAAAAATGAAATTGTCCGTTTTATCCGTGCGGATAAACGCGCCTGTGTGCAAAGGGCTTAACTCAGTCCCACTTTTCCCCCCTTGTGATGCCACTGAAGCCCGCTACTCATATTTATGGACCTTAAAGTACAGTATGTGGGCCAATACATTCTGCAAAGTGATTCTGTGGTTCTATCTGTATTATTTAAACCAGTGATCCCTAATGTCCTTTCCCAACAGACAGAGGTAATTGCAACTGTAACACCAAAGATGTGAACTGGGGGCCTCCCAGATGACACCACATCAAGGCAATTAACTTCTTGTTAGAAAGCCAGTAGCAGCAGAGGTCCCCGAGGACCACTGGGTGAAGGACACAGGGGGAACCAATTTAGCCCATATCTACTCATAAAACAGTGGACTGATTAAAAATCCTTCCATCCACTGCTTTCATTGTGGTTGGAGACGTAAGCAGTGGTGTAAAGCAGTGGTTCTCAACCTTTTCAGGCCGTGACCCCAAAAATAATATTTTTTTAACTGGAACTAAGAGTTGAGATATTAACTTTTGTATGACACAGTTCAATTGTGAAAATAGCAGATCTAGCAGGCGTCGTGACCATGTAGATCGGCTATATTCACAATTTCTGCCTCTAATATTTGACAATTTGGCCAATGTTTAATTTGTCATCTCAGAGGTATTAAGTCCTTAACACATCTGGTGCCAACCCCGAGTTTCCCGAGTTTGAAAAGGTACCACCCCTGTGCCAACCCAGAGTTTCCCGAGTTTGGGACGTTTTTTCATTTTTTTTTTTTTCAATTTTTTTTCTTTCAAAAATGTTTTTTGAACCTCCAGAAATGTATTAGGCATGATCGCGATCGCGAAATTGCATGTTTAACCCCCATACCAATCTGAAGAAAACATAATGGCTGATAAATCATGAATGCCTGAACGGATTTCCAAGCGGATTTTTTTGTTTGAAAGCTGTGAACAGTGTGCACACATCTAGGCATGGGCGAGCACGATCCGTGCACTATAAATTACATGGAAGTCTATGGAGACCATGGCATCTTGGGACATTGAAGAGAATAAATCACTGCAACTTAAGTGTTAAATTGTCACTTTAGAAATATGCTATATACTTTTTATGTTGGTTAGTTTACTGTTGAGTGAGATAGCAGTGTTTCACATTAAGCTAATCATCTGGAGACCCCCAAAATACTTTGGCGACCCCCCTGGGGGTCCCGACCCACAGGTTGAGAACCACTGGTGTAAAGTAACAATGTACATTAACTCGGCTGTTTTCGCTAGTTTTGTGCGACAGTCTTGTATGATGAAGCAGGGCCTTGCTTTACCAAAAGACGTACACATTTGAAACTTGGAGATACAAGGTTTCTGCCCGACAGTGATTATTTTGCGAGGAAAACGTTGAGATAACAGCCGTTTTGGTTAGAACTGACTGAAAATAACTTTGTACTTCAAGTTTAAAATGATACAAAATATTTTTTCAAGTGTCCAAATAAATCCCAAATATTATCAAACCCCTGGTCTACAAGAAGCACATTTCTAAGCATTCACCACCTAAAATTGCACGGCCATTAAATGTTTCAGAGCAATAGCAACATTCTTTTGCGAGGCACAGTGATTTATGGCAGGAGGAGTCTAAGGTTAAATGTTTGGAGCTTTCCTGATGCAAACCACCTGTTCGGTCCCATCATCCGCTTTCCTGGAATCGCTTAATAGTTCAAACTGCGTCGGCCTCCAGAAATCCTAGCAATGTAACCTCAGGTGATCCTTTATGAAGCTGAGCACCGTCCAGCACTACTGTCACCACTTCACCAATGGCAAACAGCTGATGCCTTCCAAATATTCACTCTTTCCTTACAATTCACAGTATGTTTAATATTATTACTATGTATGTACTAGCAGTAATATTGCACTAATTAATAAACAGACTGATCAATTAACTCATTCGTAGTTTACGGCCATAAAGCCCGTTAATTTCTCTATGTCTTTCACTGCCGGCTTCTCCAAGTCCTACCTGTTAACGTGGGCGCTCGTCCAGTTCCCATCGTGCGTGATCGGACACTGCTCGTGTGTTCGCGTATTCCATCAGCTTCTCAAATCCGTTGAAACTTTTTCAATTGATCAATAACTTCTCCATCTGTAAGCCGCGGAGCTCAGACAGTAAGCTGGGCCAAAATAGAGGACGGACTTCCGCTTCCGGTTCAGGGACTCCAATGTTAAATTTGTCCGCTCAATAATGTGTCTGTGTAGAAACCGATCACGGAGCATTAGTTCCGACCTATTTTAGTTGCGCTTCGATAAAAAAATGATTTTTAATTAATTTTTATTACATTTACGGGTTCTACGGGCATGGCAGAGAAGGGGTACAAAGGGGTATTTTGATGGCAGAGTTTGTGTTAAAGGAGCTATAGTCAACTTTTTTCTTGAGAAACGGATGCTAAAATAAAAATAATGTTTCAAAAATATTTTATTAAAAAATAAGCTTCATATATGTGTTTCTATTCAAAAATGACCACAAAAAGCGTAAAATAATGATAAAATAATAGTTTTGGCCATTGTCAGACCGACACTTTGTTTACATTCTAGTCTATAGACTAGGATGTAAACAAAGTGTCGGCCCTACAATGAAAAAGTTGACTATAGCTCCTTTAATACTTTAAACCAGTATTAATCACCATGCTATGGTGTTGCATGGCAAAAATAGACTACAAACTCGATGTACTATTTTCACTAGTTGGAGAGTGGTTAAATGATCAATACAATTCTAAACACCATATTAATCTGTAAGACAAATATGATGCCAGAAATTCAACACCAGCCAGGTGAAATGTTTGGTATTTGGGGAGTTCAGCATGTGGAGTGGAGCATTGGACACAACAACAGAGACACTGCCGGCTGTTAAAAACACATTGGATGCCCACGACACGCCATCACGCCGAACACTATGATATCTCCCGGTGCCCACGACGCGTTTGACACGTTGTACAGTAAGCTTACTGCAGGAGTTTTCAAACTTTTTGGACCCAGGTCACCCCTGTAAATAACTTTTTCATCCACGGCACCCCTGAATTACACTGTTAACTTTTTGAATCTTCACATCATATTGAAGAAATATCCGTTTCCATCAGAACTGACTGAAAATAACTTTATACTTGACGTTTAACTAGTTCACAGCCAAATCGCCAAAAATCGCCATTTGGGGGGGGGGGGGGGGGGGGGGCTGAGGCAGCCAGATCGCCAAACGTCGCCTTGCTGATGATTTTCTGATTTTTTTTGGTATTTTTTTGACATTTTTAGAGCAAAAACTGACCTTTCTAGCTTCATTTCAGTCTAAAGAATGATTTTGCGATGGAAATGACATCATCAATGACGTAACCCGGAAATTGTTTGCCCATAACATAACATAGGCCTTTTTTTAGCATGGAAAGCTAACGTTTCTTTATCAAACTTTACCATATTTAAACGGATTTTCATTCGGAAAAAAGTGGCTGGGCTGACAGAGTGGTCACCCAGGAGCAAAAACGATTGTGCACGGCGTGCGCACGACATGCACGGCGTCCAGGATCGCTCCCGTTCGCCCGAACCGGCCCCTAATGGCGGCGCCCATAGGCGGCCATTATGGTCCAGGCTGGTCCAGCCCATGGTCCAGCCTGGAAGACCTAATCGTTGGGCACTCTCTAGTGGTATAGTACGTGTACTACAGTCTGCAATCATAATTATGCCTGCTGGGTTTCTGTACTCATAACTTGGAAATTAATAATATTCCTGGCAGTATAGGCGCACAAGCATATTGTAAATGGCTGTGTATGTGTTAACCACCTATTCTGGGAGGGAAGGTTCACCACAAATAGCCGATCTACAAGCTCACAACGCATTGTTGTGAGATCTGCTATTTTTGACTAAGAGAGTTGGGCGTAGATGGAAAAAGAACTCATCAAGTACAGTGCAAATCAGGACTGTTTTACTAAGCATAGTGAAGTGATATTTATGTAGTGATTCCAAATGTTATCAAAGTATTCTGAGGCACCCCTAGACTGGCATCACGGCACCCTAGGGTGCCACGGCACCCACTTTGGGAAACCCTGGCTTACTGTACGAGGCACCCGTGGCTGAGGAGAAACACTCCAATTCCCGAAATGCAACAGGGTATCACGTGACCGGGAGGCCCGGTTTCCTTATAGACAGCAGTGTTATGAGATCAAAATTTTAATTCACGTTCATGTTTAAAACGAGCCCTTCTCTACCGGCCGTTACAAAAGCACTGATGCCCGCGATTGTTATTTTTCTGTGAAAGAAAATACTATCGCAAAAGAAAACAGGACATTCGGATTACATCTACTCAGATTACTTTTACTCTTAGCCTCAAAATAGGGTAAAATCAATGAAGTTTTGGGCACTATGGGATTTTTGTTTCATCTTGTGCACTCAATGTGTTAAGAATAGTCAAATAACTTCATTACCGGGGAAAATACACGTTTATCGGACTCGCTAACGTACCTATGGCGAGCGTCATGACCTTCAGCTTGTTGCGCACCAGCTGGACGACCATGCTCTTCTGCAGCGGCGTGGAGCGGCAGCAGAGCACCGAGCGGCAGCTCCGCGCCACCGCCAGGAACTTGTCCTCCAGGCTCCGGTCCAGCGCGTAGGCCAGCGTCCGCCCGTCGATCACCAGGCCCAGCCGGTGCACCAGGAACGGAGGGGAGGAGGGGGGAGAGGAGGGGGGGTAGAAGGCGAAGGCGGGGAGGTCCCCGGGGAAGGCCTTGGCCGCCGCCGCCTGGTCCATGGAGCCACCGCAGGGCGAACCAATGAACTTGGCCTGGATGTAGTGGAGGCTCTCCTCCAGCAGCAGCGCACACGCCTCCTAGAGAGTTCAGAAAGAGCACAGATAGGGCTGTCACAATTATTACAATTATTAATTGTCAACGACAAAAACACAATTAAATCGTTAATCGCAAAATAATCGTCATGTAAAATGTCATAATCGTGACAGCCCTAAGCACAGAGTTAGAAGCAGTGGTTCTCAACCTGTGGGTCGGGACAGCATTAAACCCAGGGGGGGTCCCCACATTATTTTGGGGGGTCCCCCAGATGATTAACTTATTGTACAACATTGTTTTCTCACTTAACAGTAAACAAACCAACATAAAGTTTAAGTCTATAGAGGGTATCTGCACATTTCTAAAGTGGCAATTTAAGGACTTTTTAAAATGGCCAAATTGTCAAATATTAGAGGCAGAAATTGAGAAAATAGCAGATCTACATGCTCACAACGCCTTGTAGATTGTCTATTTTCACAATAGAACCGTTAAAATATGATTATTTTGGTGGTCACGGCCTGAAAAGGTTGAGGACCACTGGAGTAGAGTACTGTCAGAGTGACATTACTACAATTTACAATTTAGGCATTTAGCAGACGCTCTTAATCACGAGCGACTTACAATAAAGGTAACACATCAGTACATCAACAACAATACATCAAATGGAAAGAAATAGAAGGCAAATCTAAGAAATCAGACCATGCAGCTATTCAGAAAAACTGCTATCTAAATGACATGTATGGTCATTGAGGGTAGGCAAGTGCTACGCTAAGTACCATGGGCAAAGGTGGAGTCTGAATCGGTGAGTCTTCAGACCATGGCGGAAGCTAGGGAGTGAGTCTGCAGTTCTAAGTGCAACTAGGAGTTTATTTCACAGTTTGGGGGCCAGGAGGGTGAAGAGTCTAGGGCCAGTGGATCGTTGTCCTGGTGTTTTTAGCAAAGGTTCTGTCAGCATCACAGTGTTAGCTGATCTGAGTGCACGGGTGGGTGGGGTTGTAGGGCTTGGAGCGCAAAGGTCGTGAGTGAAATTCTCGGAATTTTAAAGGACAACTTTCCATTGATTGTAATTATTTTGTTAAAAACAATATGTTTAAGCAATCTATGCTTAACTCTTACTGTGCCAATCCCGAACTAGTTCGGCTTTATTTGGACCTTATCAGGGTGCCGATCCCGAACTAGTTCAGCTTTTTAATTATTTATTTATTTTATTTTATTTTTTCCGAGCCGGGCCGTCATCTGTTTACACGGCCCGCGAGAGCGTCGCGCCGCCGATATTTACCATCCACTCCAATGCAATCCAGGATCTTTAGAGCTCATTTTCTCTGTTCCATGCATATCCATGAGGTGTGCAAGGTTTAATCATGGCTAAATCGCCGAAAATAGGGCTTCTAAAATGCTTGGTAGCCAATAGCTAACTTCAAGCTAACTTCATCCTGTCCCTGTTCATGACACAAAGGAAAGTGTTCAGGCGCGTCATGGCTGCGCACGGCTTGTGCATATACACCGCTTGTCTATGAGAGATTCTATGGCCATTGGGCGCCCTCCAGTGGTGAAAAGGTGGCAATGAATGTGTTAATATAGATTAGGCTTCAATGAATGCATTTTAAAATATACATTTTCATTTTTTAATCAAATTGTTACAATCAATGAAAAGCTGTCCTGTAACATTTAGAAAATGTCACTTACAACCTTTGCGCTCCAAGCCCTCGATTATGGGTGTAACAGGTGATCAAGCTAATCAATTAAATCCATTATTAAAGGGGTCAGAAACCCCGCCTCTTTATTTGTCTTATCAGACTTATGAGAATATGAAAAGATTTCTAAAATGTAGGCGTGGTTATCTGCCATTGTGGGGGGAGGGGGCTGAGTAATGCAGGCATATCATTGTGTTCTATCAGAGAGAGACAGAGCGAAGCTGTCGGCAGTGGGCACTTGTTGCTGTTTGCATTTCGGAAACAATTTTTAAAACCAGCCATTGGAGGTGTAAAAAGTATAAAGATTCGGCAACTTTATGTTCTATAATAACCAGTTATAATGTGCAAGTATTTTACAAACAAGCTGTCTGAGCTTTTATCCACGGACAAACTTTCTCCAGCTCTGGACTGTTTACCGCGGAACCGGAGCAGAATGGACGCTGCGCTGTTGTTGGCTATGTTCTGTGTAGTGTATGTGTGTGGGTGTGCGTGCGTGCGTGTGTGTCGTGACAGTGCGCGCACACACACACAACGTCCACATTCACGAAAAATGGCAGATCTACAAGTATGTATATCGGCTATGTAGCTATCGGCTATGTAGCTATGTAGCCGAGCTATAGCCGTAGCAACAGCTTCTCTCATGTAAACACGGTGGTTTCGGCTCTGAACGACACAACGAGACAACAAGCCATGGCTAAAATACTCAAATTTAATATATCCGACTAAAACCATTGAAAATACATACCCTAAACTATACCCAAGAGTCCGAATTGAGAGAGAGAACCAGGAAAGACAGCTGCAACTCATGTGCGTTTCCAAAGGCGACTCTCTCTGGTCAGTACAATGAAACCACGCCCCCCTTGATACAACTCTATATAAAACAAACGTTAATATTAATTAGATATGCCTACGTCACGTCGCAGAAATAAAATAGCATGAGCTAATATTTAAAGAGTGGCGCCAAATATTTCTTTTCTACCCTGAGACTGGAAGAACACAGAAATAGCTACAGAGACAGCAGAAAGCTCTGAATCCACAAGCTTATGGACAAATTGAACCATATCATTGCTCTCTATCACACGTGACTCATTTATATAATATATATTTATAGAAAAAGTGATTTTGTGTTTCATGACTCTTTAAAGACAACCTATATTGATAAAATAATTGATTTTGGTAGAAATAAATACAGAGAATATAAGAACAATATGTGATTAGTTATATATAACTATATATAGGCCTACAGTAAATCAATTTAGTAAGTTATAAAAATCTAATCGAATAGTCGCCAAGAAAATAAACCATAGTTGCAGCAGCCCTAGAGGATATGTCAATAATCAATATGGCTCACACTTCTGAATAAGATGAAAGGGGACGTACAGTAACAGAGTTAGCAGAGATAAGAACGATGATTTTGCTGAATTATTTTCCCTTACACTGTTGAAAAGCAGTAATATTTTTAACCCATTTAGGCCTAGAATTATTGAATGCTTTAACCAGTGAAAAATAGCAGATATACAAGCTCACAGCGCGGCACCGAGTGCCGCACTGCGAGCTTGTAGATCTGCTATTTTTGAAAAAAAGTCGTGAAAATGTGTGAAAATCTTTGAATATATGTATTTTCAAAGCGAACGTTTGTAACTCAAATTTTGCTTCTGGGTGGTCCCTGGAACTAGATATTTTGAAATGGGGGTCCGTGGCCAAATAAATATCATTTTGGGGGTCCTTCACATGAAAATTATGAGAACCACTGACATAGTAGTCTCTCGAGAACAGACTAACTGAGCTCCAGTGAAGTGAAAAGGACCTTTTCTTTGACGATGGCTGGCCAGATTGCTGACATAGAAACATTGGGTTTTTCAGAAAAATCTTAGAAGGATTCAAAAGACACTTATAGAATCGGGTCAAAATTGAAATTTTCACGATTTTTCAAAAATACCAGATCTACAAGCTCGCAGCGCGGCACTCGGTGCCGCGCTGTGAGCTTGTATATCTGCTATTTTTTTATATTTAAAGCATAAAATATTGCGTCATAATGTGTTCAGGCCTAAATGGGTTAATGTCTTCACTCTGAGTTCTTCCTATCATTCATCATGTTGTAGAGTTTGGTACGTTGCCCAGCCTCGGGTCAGAGTTTAGGATTTGGACTAAAGACGGTCCAACCCACACAGCGTCTGGCTGCCAGGAGAACTGGCAACACAGAACCAGACAGACCTTAGGTTTCAGTTTTCAGGAGAATTATTATTATTATATTAATACGGCAACACACAATGGGACCATTGGCTCACCAAAACTGCAATACAAACTCACCCAACATTAAGTAGTTATAAACTCGATAAACTCACAGGTGCCAAATGTTGGAATGGAAATGATGTTAAGGGCCTTAATTAATTTAAAACAGTTCTGACTGAACTGCACCCTAATTCGCATGATTTGCTTTTGCTGTAATTATTATTCGCTTGCAATTAATTTGATGCTTGGATGGAAATGTAGCTACAGTCACTCCCTGGGAAAACTAGTAAGACACCTCAGGGTGACATGCGACCTCAGGGTGACATGCGACCTGTTGCGCCAATTCTTGGCCATCTGGCCAGTGATGTATATGGGACCAGTTACTCATATATGGAGACCCCTGCATGATAGTCAACAATGTTATGTCAAAACGTGCCCATATATGGACATTACCAAATATGGGCATTCCCAGATATGTCCTTAAAGTTATACCATGTAACTTTTTTATAAAACAAATCTTAAAATGGTCCTAACTGTTAAATCGCTAAAGTTTTAGAACCCCCACTCCGTTATTTTCAAAAGCCTTCTCTTTATATGTTTTCTATGACCCTTGAGGGGGGGAGAATTCCGTGGCAAAATGACGTCATCATACTACCGGCTAATCACAGCGAGGGTTATACACTGCCGGCCAATCACAGCGCATCTTGGAGTGGGGTCGCTAGGGCGGCCATATTTGTAGTCTCCCGTGTGTCTCTATACTCGGGTGCACGGTGAAGCATGGGTGAAGGAGTGTATCTCCGGAATGGCTGAACGCACAGGAACCAGGGACCCCTCAAAAGATAGATCTCGGCGAGGTGGAGGCAGACACGGGGGTGTGAGAACCGAAAAGCGGACGAAAGACGCGGACGCGACCGAGGTTTGCTATAGAGCTACCGATCACAAGTTGAGCAACTTACACAGTATAGCTTTAATATTGATAACATAATATCCTTATTAATGTCCTTAACCCATTTAGGCCTAACCTATAGTTAGGGCTAAATCAGAAATTAGCCTACAAAAACAAATATGTTGCTACATACTGTACATACTGTAAGCCCCTCCCAAACAGCAAAATGTGTTCCCGGCCTGAATGGGTTGACAATATAGGAATCTACATATATGGGCATAAAACGTATGTTAATTGGTAAAGCCAAGCAGGGCCTTGG
Source organism: Nannobrachium achirus (assembly GCF_963921795.1). Taxonomy (NCBI): domain Eukaryota; kingdom Metazoa; phylum Chordata; class Actinopteri; order Myctophiformes; family Myctophidae; genus Nannobrachium; species Nannobrachium achirus. Next base: position 12,642,744 of record NC_137810.1, on the reverse strand, counting down.
CGAGTTAGGACCTGGGTTTGATGCCTGGGGATCTCCATATATGGGCATATGGGGGTACCCTAACAGGGCATCATCTGGGAATGCTGAAAAACGAAAAAAGAAAAAAAAAAGAGTCATGGACAGCCCTAGTGGGAACAGGTGTGATAACGAAGCTCACACCTGGGAGTCTGCGTTGAGGGTGATCATCTCCTCCTCGGGGTCCAGCAGCTTGCAGGCGTAGGCGATGTTGACGGCCGTCTCCTGCTTGTCGCCCGTCAGCACCCAGATCTGCAGGCCAGCCTTCCGCAGCGAGGCGATGGTCTCCGGGACCCCGTCCTGCAGCCGGTCCTCGATGCCCGTAGCTCCTGCACACACGCAAGCACACGCACACGCACACGCACACACACACACACACACACACACACACACACACACACACACACACACTAATGTTAACCCATTTAGGCCTAGAATTATTGAATGCTTTAACCAGTGAAAAATAGCAGATATACAAGCTCACAGCGCGGCACCGAGTGCCGCGCTGCGAGCTTGTAGATCTGCTATTTTTGAAAAAAAGTCGTGAAAATGTGTGCAAATCTTTGAATTATATGTATTTTCAAAGCGAACGTTCTTAACTCAAATTTTGCTTCTGGGTGGTCCCTGGAACTAGATATTTTGAGATGCGGGTCCGTGGCCAAATAGATATCATTTTGGGGGTCCTTCACATGAAAAAGTTTGAGAACCACTGACATAGTAGTCTCTCAAGAACAGACTGAGCTCCAGTTAAGTGAAAAGGACCTTTTCTTTGACGATGGCTGGCCAGATTGCTGACATAGAAACATAGGTTTTTCAAAAAATCGTAGAAGGATTCAAAAGACACTTATAGAATCGGGTCAAAATTCTAATTTTCATGATTTTTCAAAAATACGACAAAAGTCGACAAAATTAACACTATCACACACCCACACCGTCACACAATGTCTGACGCTCGCATGCTCGTTGCTTGTATCATCCGACAACGTTGTCAAATTTCCATATTCTATGGAAATCAAAATGAGAACGGTTTTCCGTCTTTGACAACGTAATCTTGTTTTCTGATCTTATTAAAAGTGGGATATCGGACTGACAATATTGATTACATTGTGATAGATGGATACAGAAACAATTTATGTAAAACCTAAAGGAAGTCCATTTGTTTCATTTGATTTCATTTCGGATCCAAGTAAATCCCCTGAAAATAGTACATTTGAAATGTTTGTTTAGTATCTGCAGCCCATAAAAAATGTTTCATTCATTTTCACATTTTGTATTGTTTTGACCAGCTTTTATTTCCATGTTTTATGTCCAGTCCTTGAGGTTGCATCTGCACTGATTGACTTGATTTGCTAATGGTTGAACCCTGCCTGTCATTGTGTCCATTGTGTCCCCTGGTGGACTGAGAATGCTGTCGTCTGCCACCAGAGGTCAAACACACCAGGGACGTGCAGAGAATGTTAGAGAGGCAGGGGCTGACATTTCTAAAAGGGCCCTTTGGTGAAAATATCGAAAACAGCAGACCTCCAAGTTCACAATGCGTTGCTCTCCCGGTTGCGGCCCGCACTGAATACAAAACACTGATGCTGACCTTCAAAGCAGCCAAAGGTATGGCTCCTCCATACCTCCAGAAGCTGATCAACCCCTACACCCCCACCCGGTCACTTAGATCAGCCAACACAGGGATGCTGACAGAACCCTCGCTCAAAACTCCAGGGCAAAAATCCACTCGTCCGAGACAGTTTGCCCTCCTGGCCCCCAAGTTGTGGAATAAACTCCCTGTCGCACTTAGAACAACGGACTCACTCGCTAGCTTTCGCCGTGGACTGAAGACTCACCTTTTCAGACTCCACCTAAACCCTTAGCACTACAGAAAAAGAATCAATGAATACATGAAGCTAGTTAGCATTTGTTTTTGTTTTTTAGGTTTTTTCAGAACTTTGATTATATTGTGTTTTTTCTAGATAGATATCCATTTGCATTTGTTATATTGTTGATGATGTACTGACATATTATCTTGTTTATTATTGTGATGTTATCTGCTTATTGTAAGTCGCTTTGGATTAAAAGCGTCTGCTAAATGCCTAAACTGTAAACTGTAAACTGCGACGCATTGTGAGCTTGGAGGTCGGCTATTTTTTAGGCTCGATTTCTACACAGAGAGCGCAATTCATTCAACATAAGATGCTGCATTCAAGGTATGGCATGGAAAGAGGGCATTTGCATTTCTTTCACCATAGTAAAAACTGCATTCATGGTCTGGAGAGGGCATTTTTAAAGCCTCTATCATAGTCCAAGGTGAAGAGCTATCCACCCCAAATTTTAGGTGGAAAGCTTTCCACCTCAAGTCAGAAAATAAGTGGAGGCCATCATAGTCAGTCACGGTGAAGTCCTATTCATCGTGACTGACTGGTCCAGGTCGACCAATCAGTGAACGGGGTGAAGAGCCTATCTGTCTGAAAGTAAAAACAGAGAGATGTGTCGAGACTCGCGGTGGAAAGCTCTTCACCGCGAGGAATGACCTAACGTTGTAGTTTTATGACTCAAAAAGACTACACCGCGGTGGATAGCTCTTCACCGCCGTACCGACTCTGATAGGGGCTTTACAGACAGAGAAAAGGGAAGGGACTCAAGCCCCCTTTGATCTCTATGTGTGCACGTGCCTGAAACAGACTCACCCAACAGTTGAAGGTTGGTCTCCAGTCGCAGCGCCGATTCAAACAGCAGCTCCTCTCTCCCCTGGATGGCCGTCTCAGCCTGCAGATGGCGCTGCAGCCAGCATGCATATTCCTCCTTACTCAGAACCTTGTACGCGCACACACACACACGCACACGCACGCACACGCACACGCACACACACACACACACACACACACTTATATTAAATCCTGGGAAAACCCCAGTGGAGAAACCTTTCAGACTTCTCCTCCGTGTCGGTAGGGGACTCATAATAACGCAGCAGTCTATAGGAGCATGTGAGACCTTGAGATGGCGTTTTATCACATGAGCTTTTACACTAGGCTAGGGTATGCAAAAAAGGGATATAATGAGCCTGGCTGTTGTGTTGAGAGTATAAATTAGCAGCCTTGGAAAGTGGCACAGATTGTGGGCTGAGTCACAAAGAATGTCACTTTGGAAGGCGTGCTCCATGTCATCATGCGAAGCCAGGCTTTGTGAAAACACCCTATAGCCAACTAACCACTGCAGAGATACAAATAATCATCACCACCCTGCACGTATTTTTGGGTCCAAAATAAAAACCAGTAGATGGTAAACATCCTCATGTGTCAGATTTAGACTAACTCTTGAGAGCTAAATTAACACTGAGGGAATTTGGCTGTGAATAGGACATTTGTCAAGCCGTCCTTGAGGGCTGGTACGATATGGAAAAATACAATATCACAATATTTTCCCAAGCCGTATCACGATATACACGATTTTTACTTGACAAAACTAGACTCTCTGGGTTCCTTTTGGGAGGTCTAAATTGAACTTTACAAGTATGTAACTCTGACAGTATACAAATGGTTTCATTTGTATACTGTCAGAGTTAAGTGGAGACCTTGACATTTTAACGTTTGAGAACTACTGATTTAGACCAAAATGCAGGTTTAAATGAATTCTGCAATGAATCTCTGTATTAACAAATAAACAGGATTTTTTTACAAGGCTCCCTCATTGTATCACGATATATACGATATCTCTGGAAAGGCATATCGTGGAGACATTGTATCGTCTACAACGATAATTATCACCATATCGCCCACCCCTAGCTGGTACCGTTCTGTGTAGGGGTGTAACGATGCATTTAATAGCGATTCGATACATATCACGATACATGGTTGACGATACGATACATGGACGATATTTGTTCATTCATGGCGATACGATACGATTCAATGATTTAAAATCGATATAGTAACTATTTAGCAAAGAAATTAAATCTGTGTGAAAGGTGTCAATAGTGCATGTTTCTAAGGGAAACATGTATTATTATGGATATAAATAAGTAAACACAGTGATTATCTGCCAAATACATGGACATTGTATATTGACAAACCTGCACCTTGACATGAATCCAGAGATTACACACATTTATAGCTTTCCATAGCTATATGGAAAGGAAAAGTAAATAAACCCCACTTTTTCATTTTTTCTTCTTAAAAATGCTAAATACAATGCACAAGTAGGTAGTAACGATACAATTGATTCTTTGCACTGTCGATTCGATACAATACAAAATAAAATGATACGATTCGATTTTAGCTGTTTTCATTTCGATATACTTTGATTATTTAAGTTAAAAACTATATTTCGATACAGTTACTATATCGTTACACCCCTAATTCTGTGTTACCTTTTTGGCAATGCACAGTGTGCGCAGGCCATCAGCAGCATACAGGTTCAGGTAGTTCTGGGTCTTGTAGAGGACCTTCCGTTGCCGTTTCCCTTTGGAGTTATCTGGTGAGAAATAAAGAGAGAAAGAAACGCACAGACGTATAAGGCAGGGGGCTTCAACGTTTTCAGGCCAAGGACCCCTTATTAGTTGAGAGAGAGAGATGAAGCAGGGACCCCCACAAGCTTTTCATAGATTCCATATTGTTTCATTGCTTGACAGCACGATTATCAGTGTATTTTGGATTCATGTCAATTTGTGTTTGCAGATATTTAACCACTTGAAGCGTCAATACTTAATAAACTTGACCTTTCACTCTGTACTTGGCAAAAATTGGTCTGCTCTTTTTCCCCTCTACATCAAACCACTTTGCCAAAAATAGCCGATCTACAAGCTCACAACGCCTCGCTTGTAGATCGGCTATTTTTGGCTACACTTTTCCGAATATGGACGCTAGGGTTCAAGTGGTTAATATAAAAAAGGAGGAAAAAAAAGTTTCTATCACACAAAGATTTGGAGGACCCCCAGCCAGTAGTAACTCTGAGGACCCCCTGTTGCAGACCCCTGGTATAAGGACCAAGACTAGTACATTCTCCATCTTGTCAGGGAAAAACAGACAAACCACGATTCACCAGATTTTCACACCAGAAGATTCTTCCAAGAGGCTTATGAAGGCCATCTGTCTTTCACACCTAAACTGAGCCACATGCTGCTGCCTCCAGGGGCGTCACACCAAATTCTGGGCCCTGGGTACAAGGATTCACTGCGGGCCCCCCCCCCATGAATGTTAACTATTGAAAAATAGCAGATCTACAAGCTCGCAGCGCGGCACCGAGTGCCGCGCTGCAAGCTTGTATATCTGCTATTTTTGAAAAATCAGGAAAATGTGTGCAAGAAACGGACCCCGATCTCAAAATATTTAGTTCCAGGGACCCCCATAAGCAAAATTTGAGTTAGAAATGTTCGCTTTAGAAAAATACATATATTCAAAGATTTTCACACATTTTCAAAATGTTCAAACTTTTCAAAAATAGCAGATATACAAGCTCACAGCGCGGCACCGAAGTTATTAGGGCCCCTCCACCTTGGGCCCCAGTAACTCAGTCCCACTTTCCTACCCCTTGTGACGCCCCTGGCTGCCTCCACCCTTTTCACGTTCGCTCCCCTTCGTTGCTGTGTCTGGACCAAATCGAGCAAAAAAGAAGGAACGCTTCAACGAGTTCCTGGTTCATTTTCAACTTTCTGTCACGATGCAGATTTCCACATCACAGGAAATAAAAAGTCACCTTGAACGCAATTCAAAATACTGTTTTGATGGATTTTGATGGAATAGAGAATGTTGTTTGTTTTTGGCTACTTTTGAAGTGCCTGGGAGAAAGGAAACACACGGGGGCCAGATTCTTATTAGCGAAAATAGCCAATCTACAAGCTCAACAATGAATACAGGAAAACTCGACCTAAAACAAACTCGACCTCATTCGCGCGACCGCGTGTTTCCCAACGAGTCTGTGGCCTTAACTCTCTCCCAGCCATTTACAATAGGCTTGTGCGCCTATACTGCCAGGAATTTTATTAATTTCCAAGTTAGCTTTAATCTAACCCAACAGGGATCATATTGTTGTAGAATGTAGTACTAGTACTATCCACTAGAGTGTGCCCAACGATAATCTCCTAGAGTCTGGACTAGCGAGTGGACAGCAGTAGACCCATAATGGCGGCGCCCATTGGCGGCCATTATGTCTCCCGGTCCGCCGAACGGGAGCTATAAAACACGATCCGAACGTCGTGCGCACGCCATTTACACTCGTTTTTGCTCTTGAGTGACCAATCTGTCAGTCCAGCCATTTTTTTCCGAATGAAAATCGGTCTAAATATGGTAAAGTTTGATAAGAAAAACGTCAACATTCAATGCTGTAAAAAGGCCCATTCTATGTTATGGCCGAACGACTTCCGGGTTACGTCATCGATGATGTCACTTCCTTCGAATATGTAACTTTAGACTAAAATTAAGCTAGAAAGGTCATTTATAGATCAAAAAATGTCAAAAAAATACCAAAATGATCAGAAAATGATCCCCAAGGCGACGTTTGGCGATCTGGCTGCCTCACCCTCCTCAAAATGGCGATGGAAGGCGATTTGGCTGTGAACTAGTTAAGCTGTAGATGCAGAATAGACCAAAATCTAATCTTTGCTTTTGGGGGTCCGTGGAACAAAATATTTTGAGATGGGGGTCCGTGGCCAAATAGATATCAGTTTGGGGGTCCTTCACATGAAAAGGTTTGAGAACCACTGACATAGTAGTCTCTCAAGAACAGACTAACTGAGCTCCAGTTAAGTGAAAATGAGCTTTTCTTTGACGATGGCTGGCCAGATTGCTGACATAGAAACATAGGTTTTTCAAAAAATCTTAGAAGGATTCAAAAGACACTTAATAGAATCGGGTCAAAATTCAAATTATCAATAGTTAAAGCATAAAATAATAATACACTATAATGTGTACCCGTTCTAAATGGTTTAAAAAACGCACTTAACACACCTGCTCAGCGCGTCCATCACACAAATAAAACTCCACCCTGTGCACTGCTTAGCCTTAGTGCTTACTTCAACTCAAAAGCACAAATCAACCCCAAACACGTTAACACAAGGCAAAACAATTTGGTAAATGTGGCCTAAAAAAGAAAAGGAAAAAAAGAAGGGGTCAAGATATAATTGCATTCATAACAAGGGAACACTTACCCTACTTTGTAATGCATCATTATAAATTATGTCTCAACCTTTTCACATCAGCGCTGATAATTTTGCCCTGAATAATAGATGATGTTCAGTAGCTTGTGTCGGAGAGCCTTTACCCTGTCGGCTCATAAAAACTACTTCCGTGGACACCGTGAGCTCTGGGTTTTGACAAATGGCTGCCAGGACCGCTAGGAGGCCCAACAGCATAACTCACATACCGCACCTACCGTAAGTCAGTGCAACTACTTTGGACAGTGGAAAGAGTATCTGAATAACTCCAGCCAGAGAAATATGAAAGCAGATATCTCATCTTTGAAATTAACATATCGTTTAACACAGTGGTTCTCAGACTGTGTGGGGTCCCCAGATGATTAGTTTAGTTTAATGTAATTTACACATACAGTATAAGTGTATACAGGGTATCTGCACATTTATAAATTCACAATTTAAGGACTTTCAAGACAGTTTTAATACCAAACTGGCCAAACTGTTAAATATTAACACATCTACTGCCTTTTAATCTGAAGGGATGCTTGGTGCCGCGCCGCTTTCTCCGCAGGCCGCCGCTATTATTTTGAAGGGCCGGAAGGGGGTTGTTTTTGTTTTTTTGATTATCACTTGACGGCAACGATTACGTCATCTAGTCACATGACAGTGTGGGTCCAAAGAGAAACATGGCTGCGCCCAGCCGAGTGAATTTTGTACAGTAATCAGGCCACCCTTTGGCTCAAAATGTCTCTTTTTGAATAAATGAAGTCTCTTTATGGGCCTCTCAATGGATTTACTATGGTGGAGCTTCACTTCGCGTGCACGCCCAACGTGCGTTTTAAACAAATCGCGGACATTACCGATGCGGGCGGGACCGGAGCGACGGACTGTATTATACTTTTACAGTAAATACAGTAAGATTGACAGTCCTCACCGTCAACGGACAACGGCACCATGATTTTAACCCTTTCAATGACGGTGAGGATTGTCAACGGCAGCAGAACTGTTAAAGGTCCTACACCATGCATTTAAAAATAATTTATATAACACTGTTTGTGTCCCAAAAACGTTTTTGAAAAGGTTTGAGGCTAAATTACCACTCCTGAATACAGAGCCCCTGTCATTTCTGCCTGGCTTTCAGAGCATTTTCAGCTGCAGTACCACCTTGTCCTGAGTGGGAGGACTGCGCTATTGAGCCAGATTTGGCCCCACACTCCTCCCCACCTCCTGCTCAGCAGGCCTGCCCACCCCTCCCCAACCCTCTCCCAGCTCCTCCTGCCTCCTTCTCAGGCCTGCCCACCCCTCCCCAACCCTCTCCCAGCTCCTCCTGCCTCCTTCTCAGGCCTTGTGACATCACAAATCTGACATTTCACAATCAGGACCGTTCTGAGACATGCTAACATAGATCTGCCCATAAACTGAGAAAGACACAATGGTCAGAAATAGGACTTTGTGAGGATAGAAGTTGCTGGTGGGACACCAAGAAAATACATAAAAATTGGAAAAATGAAAATTCATGGTGTAGGCCCTTTAAGTAAGCAAGAGGCGAACATTGTGAACATAGCCGAACTACATGCTCCGAGTCACATTAAATGTAATACCTAAAGTTCAGAGTGCTTGGCAGGGATCAAATCCAGGACCTTCCCGTTAATGGACGATCAGTCGAACCTCTGGCCAAACCCACCCGCCATGTCTGAGACAAGTATCCCACAATTCCGTCCCGCTGTTCATTATGTCACCAAATTTAAAGACCCAGTGAAATGGCTATTTTGGGCATTTTATTTTTAAGTTTCAGTCTGAAACGCAAGCCTGTGTGTTTCTGAACCAATCAGAAGGGACCAGCCCCTCAGGCGATGGAAGGTAAAATCTGAGTCATGTGATGCCTAATGTTTTGTTAAGGCAGAGACACGACCAGGATGCCTCTTGTACAGAAAGAATGTTTGTTACGAAGTTGCTTATTATTCTAACCTATAATGTTTACAGATACATATTTTCATTCATTAAGTTTACAATGAGCAATACATAGTTTGGACGTCATCTTGAATGAGATTCAAAAAACAGCTGTGTTTGGAGGAATGCCAGCAATGATTAAACAGATGAATGTAATCAAAGGTTCATTTATATTCAAAAGGTCTGTCTATGTCATCACGCCACACGTTTCTGTTCACAGGAAATAATTAAGAATGGCCTATTTAGGGACCTTTGATATAAAAAAAAAATACACAAAATGGTTTATTTTCAATTCTTTTTGGCATCTAGTGTTAGGAATGCCCATAATATGATTACTACGGATAAGCTCTAAAAGTGTGAAAAACATTATTCATTTCACTGGGTCTTTAAATGTAACCATCTGGAATCATTGTGAATGCTGACAGTGGCGGCATGCACGTTTGCCTTTAAATAAAAACAAACGCTGATTCAATGTGTGTGCCTGGTGGCTGAGCAGAGCGGAGTAGACCTGCAGTTACATCATGACAAATAGCTTCAGTCACCCACCCACCCCGGGACATAAACACACTGACATAATGCACAGACAGACGCACTTCAAAGACACACCCAATCCCCCCGGGGACGCCTCGCGTCCGTCTGTTCGCCCGCAGCACCTTCGTGTGTGCTGTTATTAGAGTGACACGGAGTGGGCCGTACTTCCTCGCTAGCGCGCTGCACTCAATGGGGCCATTGTGGAGGTGCCGTGTGTTATGAAGAAGGCTCCCGCTCTGCGCTGCACTCTGACTGGCCTGCTCTCACCAAATGGCAACACAGAGCTGTCTGTGGAAAGACACACCCAGCCAGCCGGCCACGCGAGCAGACACGGGGCGAGGCACATGGCAGAGCACCGGGTGGGGCTTATTGGGGGTGGGGGTGAGAAGAACGGCTCCCAAATGAGCCATCGTCTCCTCCACCTCACAGTTCTAGAGAGCGCTGTGCCGTGAATTTCAAGTGAACTTTGTTTCCCCTTACATTTTTATCCCACGATTTTTGAAACCCATTTTTTTTCACCTGGTGTCAATTGTCTAATGCAGTGTTTCTCAACCTTTTTTTCTGCATGGGTACACTTTTCATGTCCCAAGAATCAATGGGCACACCAACATAATAATACGGGGGTGTAAATATCATCGCTGTCGGGGAGAAACCATGCATCTCCAAGTTTCAAATTTGTACGTTTCTTCGCAAAGTAAAGCCCTGCTTCATCATACAAGGCTGTCGCACAGTAGTGAAAACGGCAGATCTACAAGCACACAACGCCTCGCAGTTGTGTGCTTGTAGATCGGCTGTTTTCACTAGTTTAAATCATTTTTAAAATGATAAATACAATACTGGCTTTCAAGCAGTTTCAAGGGGCACACTTGACCCTTCTCAGGGGCACACCAAAGGTCCCCAGGCACAGTGGTTGAGAAACACTGGTCTAATGGCGCTACACTCCCTCTGCCAACGTGGGGAGAGCAACGGACTGACCTCATGCTTCCTTCTATGCATGAGGAGCCCAAGCCGCTTCTTTTCACCAGACAGGGGGTACAGTAGTTTCCCCGGCTGGACGTGGTGTGTGGAAGGAACACGTTATTCCAACCAGCTCCTTTCCCCTCCATCAGGCGCCCCGGCTGACCAGGGGGAGGCATTATAGAGACCAGCGTTACAGCATGTTTTTCCCTGGGATCCCTGACTAATATGACAAATATGCCTTAATACATTATAATTGTCCTCTATAACTACAATGTAAAATTAAAAACACCTAAATTATTTTATTTCTTCTAGAAATAGCTAATCTTTCATTCAATAGGGGAAATGCCCGTCGCAAGTTGATGATGGCATAAATGTCATGTGTGATCTGTCCCTATGGAATTTATGGCATGCATGTGAAAATAAAAACAAATGTAATACTTCCTATGGTTAATATGACCATCAAATCAATATTTATTTATTTTTTTGCACATGCATGTCATAAATTCCATAGGGATAGATCACACATGACATTTATGCCATCATCAACTTGCGACAGGCATTTCCCCTATTGAATGAAAGATTAGCTATTTCTAGAAGAAATAAAACAATTGTGGTGTTTTTAATTTTACATTGTAGTTATAGAGGACAATTATAATGTATTAAGGCATATTTGTCGTATTAGCCAGGGATCCTTTTAAAAACTCCACACCGTCATGCAAACTCCAAACAGAAAGGCACAGGATTCAGACACAGAAAATAAAAATATGACACACGAGGCACCAGCCCAGAAGCAGCTAATACGATTCCTCAAAAGAACAGGACTGCGCTTAGACTGGAAAACACACCAAGAAGATATAAAGAAAAGCAGGGATTGCCTTTTCCCTGGTGATGTATGGCTGTGAACAGGCGCTCATTCAAGGCAGGAGGATAGCATTTAACGGAATCATATTTCTGCCACGCCTGCCTTGCTAAAGATGAACTCCCAGTTTATAATGAACAAAACGGAGGCACCTGTTCAATCAAACTCACTAACCAGGCTTCAGAAACAAGTCTCCTATCCACACATGATGGGCTGTTGTAACCACCAAGCCATTTGTTGTGTTAAGAACTGCGACGCGACGTGTTTGAGAGCTTGTAGATGGGGCATTTTCAAATAGCCACGGTATAAAATAGGGCTAAAGTGGATTAATGAATGTTTTATAATATAATCATTCATATATCTGCAAAGTAACTAGTAACTAAAGTTTTCGAATAAATGTAGTGGAGTAAAAGTACAATATTTGGATCCGAGATGTAGTGGAGTTGGAGTAGAAGTAAAAGTATTGGAAATTGGAAATACTCAAGTGAAGAACAAATACCTAAACATTTTACTTAAAGGTGATACACCATGAAATTTCACTTTTCCTATTTTAAAACCTTTTTTATGGGGTCCCACTAGCACCTTCTATCCTCACAAAGTCCCATTTCTGACCGATGTGTCTTTCTCTGGTTTTGAGAAGGCGAAGGTTAAAAGTATCCCACAGGTTCTCAAAACAGGCTGTTCAGATTTGCTGCCGATTGTGACGTCATCTGCCGATTGTGACGTCATAAAAAAAAAAAAAAAGTCAAAAAAATATTTTTTTTCAAAAAAGTAAAAAAAAAAAAAAATTGTTTTCAAAAGGATTTTGGGGGGGGGGGTGGCGCAGTTCAGGCCAAAGGTGGTACTGCAGCTGAAATGCTCTGAGAGCCATTCAAAAATGAGAGAGGCTCTCTTTTCAGGAGTGGTAATTTAGCCTCAAACCTTTTGAAAAACGTTTTTGGGACATAAACAATATGACATAAATACTTTTTAAATGCATGGTGTATCACCTTTAAGTACATCTACTTAGTTAACCCATTTAGGCCTAGGATTATTGAATGCTTTAACTATTGAAAAATAGCAGATATACAAGCTCGCAGCGCGGAGCTTGTACATCTGCTATTTTTGAAAAGTCGTGAAAATGTGTGAAAATCTTTGAATATATGTATTTTTTTAAGTGAACGTTTGTAACTCAAATTTTGCTTCTGGGGGGGGGGGGGGGGGGGGGTCCCTGGAACTAAATATTTTGAGATGGGGGTCGGTGGCCAAATAAATATCAGTTTGGGGGTCCTTCACATGAAAAGTTTTGAGAACCTCTGACATAGTAGTCTCTCAAGAACAGACTAACTGAGCTCCAGTTAAGTGAAAAGGACCTTTTCTTTGACGATGGCTTGCCAGATTGCTGACATAGAAACATAGGTTTTTCAAAAAACCTCAGAAGGATTCAAAAGACACTTATAGAATCGGGTCAAAATTCAAATTTTAACCATTTTCAAAAATAGCAGATCTACAAGCTCGCAGCGCGGCACTCGGTGCCGCGCTGTGAGCTTGTATATCAGCTATTTTTCAATAGTTAAAGGATCATACCACTGTTCAAAAGAAGCCTAAACAAAACACCCTTGAAAGATATTCCGGTCTCATCATGTCCTTCCGGTTGTGCAGCACAGTGCCCAGATGTTCTAACATGTTCTGGTTGTGCAGCACAGTGCCCAGATGTTCTAACATGTTCTGGTTGTGCAGCACAGTGCCCAGATGTTCTAACATGTTCTGGTTGTGCAGCACAGTGCCCAGATGTTCTAACATGTTCCGGTTGTGCAGCACAGTGCCCAGATGTTCTAACATGTTCCGGTTGTGCAGCATAGTGCCCAGATGTTCTAACATGTTCCGGTTGTGCAGCACAGTGCCCAGATGTTCTAACATGTTCTGGTTGTGCAGCATAGTGCCCAGATGTTCTAACATGTTCTGGTTGTGCAGCATAGTGCCCAGATGTTCTAACATGTTCCGGTTGTGCAGCACAGTGCCCAGATGTTCTAACATGTTCTGGTTGTGCAGCATAGTGCCCAGATGTTCTAACATGTTCTGGTTGTGCAGCACAGTGCCCAGATGTTCTAACATGTTCTGGTTGTGCAGCACAGTGCCCAGATGTTCTAACATGTTCTGGTTGTGCAGCATAGTGCCCAGATGTTCTAACATGTTCTGGTTGTGCAGCACAGTGCCCAGATGTTCTAACATGTTCTGGTTGTGCAGCACAGTGCCCAGATGTTCTAACATGTTCCGGTTGTGCAGCACAGTGCCCAGATGTTCTAACATGTTCCGGTTGTGCAGCACAGTGCCCAGATGTTCTAACATGTTCCGGTTGTGCAGCACAGTGCCCAGATGTTCTAACATGTTCTGGTTGTGCAGCATAGTGCCCAGATGTTCTAACATGTTCCGGTTGTGCAGCATAGTGCCCAGATGTTCTAACATGTGGCTACCAGAGACATTACCAGCTCTGTTGCCGTGTGTTCCTGGAAGAAGGAGGAAAAAAAGAAAAACACTAAAACGTATTTCCATCCGTGAGCTTTTCTTGTTGTTGTGGCAATCCTTCAATGCCCCCCTCCCCTCCCCTCCCCTCCCCCCACCCAGGACAGTCCTTGCTAAGCACTCCTGGACAGGCGTTTGGTGACTGTGTGTACAGAGCATTAGCGAAAAGTGCCTCTATGGCCCTTTGCGTGCCTCGAATCCTAACGACCCCGCTACACCTCTGCCATTAGCGCGCCGTTAACGACAACTTCAAGAATAACGAATAAGGCTTGAACAACAACAGCAGCAGCAACATTGTAAGAGGGAGGTATTTTTTCATTTCTTTTTTCAGACAGAGCAACGTCGTGGACAGAGGTCTTTCTTGGGTCCCTTGGTGGGGGAAACCGCTCTAAAAACATGGCCTCTTACATAACGAGCAGCTCCTTGTCAATTTTCTTTCTTTCTTTTTTTTTTTTACAGCATCGGAAAAGGTGAGTGGGAGAGGTGGGCACTCCAGGCGGGTAATGTGAAGAGAGAAACGTGGCACTGCTTGCTTCCCCCGTGGCCAGAGTTATGGTTCATTTATGCTCCACCTGCCACACCATTTTCAGCAGGCGACACCTAGGGATGGGACGATACGCGGTATTATCGTTTATCGGCGGGATAAAAAACACTCACGATAATCGTATCGTGGAGATTTAATTTATCGTGATTATCATCCTCCGTCATGCACTGGGATCAATTCACCTTTTATTTGCAGAGCTGCATGTCCGGTACCACTTAAACCCTCTATAATTGGTAAAAGGTACTTAAAATATTATATGTACTTGATACAGTCTTTTTTTCACTCTATCAATGTCTTTGCCAAAAAATAGCCGATCTACGAGCTTGTAGATCTGCTATTTTTTGGCAAATGTTCCGCCCCAAGATAATAGATTTTGATTATCATGATAATATCGTAAATCGTGATTTATTTTGTCACAATAATCTATGATGTGAAAATGTCATATCGTCCCATCCCTAGCCCAAAGTATGCCCGGGCAAGCTGCCCTCCGACCAGAGCACCAGGGAACATTTGAAACCAAGGTCATCATAACATGGCATCGCTGTTTTCTTCCCACACACACACGCACACACTCGCACACACACACACACACACACAAAAGAAATGCCACGGCCATAACTGAACACAATTAATCACTGGCGGATGGCCAGTGCCACTGGAAAAAAAAAACTCTTCCATTTGTTAAGGTGTAGGCCGCCGTGCCACACGAAGATTACATCCAGTGATTTGTAGCCGCGCTGGTCCCAGGCCAAGATCAATCCCAGTGGAGAATTAAGTCTGCAGACAGCAGATGGGCCGACTTGCCGAGAGGGAAACAGAGTTGGAAACGCGCGCGCGCGCGCACACACACACACAGGCTTCAAAACCGCATCATATAAGACGGTGTTGACACACCCTGCGGTGTCATCACCTTCCTTAACCCGCTCAGAACGGGTACACACTATTGTGTATCATTATTTTATGTTTTACCTATTGAAAAACAGCAGATATACAAGCTCACAGCGCGGCACCGAGTGCCGCGCTGCGAGCTTGTAGATCTGCTATTTTTGAAAAATCGTGAAAATTTGAATTTTGACCCGATTCTATGAGTGTCTTTTGAATCCTTCTGCGATTTTTTGAAAAAACCTATGTTTCTATATGTCAGCAATCTGGCTATAGTCATCGTCAAAGAAAAGGTCCTTTTCACTTAACTGGAGCTCAGTTAGTCTGTTCTTGAGAGACTACTATGTCAGTGGTGCTCAAACCTTTTCATGTGAAGGACCCCCAAAATGATATTTATTTGGCCACGGGCCCCCCATCTCAAAATCTTTAGTTCCAGGGACCCCCCAGAAGCAAAATTTGACTTACAAACGTTCGCTTTGAAAATACATATATTCAAAGATTTGCACACATTTTCTCGACTTTTTCAAAAAATAACAGATCTACAAGCTCGCAGCGCGGCACTCGGTGCCGCGCTGTGAGCTTGTATATCTGCTATTTTTCCACCGGTTAAAGCATTCAATAATCCTAGGCCTAAATGGGTTAAATAGCACGCCACTGACACCTTTACCGCCGAGTTATGACAGCAATACGAGTCACGACCACGTCGTCAACGCCACGAAACATGGCAGCACCCCGACGGGAGCTCAGCCCGCTTAGTATGTGTACCGCATGGGCACAGGGGCTACGGCTACTTCTGAGCCGCATCCACATCCATCCCGACGACTGGCATTTCATCCCTCTCTGGTCACTGCAATTTCCCCCCGCCTGCCTCCTTTTTATTATGTACGAAATAGAAAATGGACTTTGGGAACCTTGGGTTCTACAGCAGCTACCCGGGCATGATATAAGTCCATTTAGGCCTAGGATTATTGAATGCTTTAACTGTTGAAAAATAGCAGATATACAAGCTCACAGCACGGCACCGAGTGCCGCGCTGCGAGCTTGTAGATCTACTATTTTTGAAAAAGTCGTGAAAGTGTGTGCAAATCTTTGAATATATGTATTTTTAAAGCGAATGTCTGTAGCTCAAATTTTGCTTCTGGGGGGTCCCTGGAA
Source organism: Nannobrachium achirus (assembly GCF_963921795.1). Classification (NCBI taxonomy): domain Eukaryota; kingdom Metazoa; phylum Chordata; class Actinopteri; order Myctophiformes; family Myctophidae; genus Nannobrachium; species Nannobrachium achirus. Next base: position 12,626,232 of record NC_137810.1, on the reverse strand, counting down.
CGAAATATTTTGAGATGGGGGTCCGTGGCCAAATAAATATCATTTTGAGGGTCCTTCAAATGAAAAAGTTTGAGAACCACTGACATAGTAGTCTCTCAAGAACAGACTCACTGAGCTCCAGTTAAGTGAAAAGGACCTTTTCTTTGACGATGGCTAAGCCAGATTGCTGACATAGAAACATAGGGTTTTTCAAAAAATCTTAGAAGGATTCAAAAGACACTTATAGAATCGGGTCAAAATTCAAATTGTCACGATTTTTCAAAAATAGCAGATCTACAAGCTCGCAGCGCGGCACTCGGTGCCGCGCTGTGAGCTTGTATATCTGCTATTTTTTCAATAGTTAAAGCATAAAATAATGATACACAATAATGTGTACCCGATCTGAATGATATAAGTCCAAGTATTGTCGATCATCTTTATCGGTTGCTGGCTCCGGTGCTCTGTGAGCGGGGAACCGGGAAAAAGCAATTCCATTCACTCTTATTGCATGTGCAATGTTGTGGACAAAGTGGATTCTGCCTATATCCCTGCAAGGCCCAGTGTTGCTTTTTGTAACATTTTTTAAATCATTTTTAAAAAATGTTATAATTAGTTTTCCTGTTCTTTTTTCACATTAACATCACCATTAAATCCTATTGTTTAGTATTACAATGTCATTGGCCAGGATATTTGCATATAAATACCCCCCACAGGGGCTGACATTCACACCTCCCAGAGAAGTTGAAATTCCAGCGTCTGGACGAACAACATCTCACTTTTTAACTGAAGCTATTCCTCGCTAAAACTAAAAGTAAAATGCCTGTAATATTTTTTTTTGTGATCATTAGAATGTCTAGAACACGTGCATATGTTAATATTGTGAAAAATAACCCCAAAATGCAAATTAGTGCATGATTTATGATTTATGGCTATAAAACTTTACAAAAACATACATTTTCCTGTGATTAGGACTCCTACAACATCATCTGATTTTTAAAAAAAAAATTTGTCCAGTAGAAATTAATTTGGGTCTTGCAGGGATATACTGCATGCGGTATAAAAAACGAGACCTGGTATGGAATTACCTTCCGCCTATTTCTCTTACTGGCGGCAGTCACTGCTTGCGTTGCACCGATATTGGATGACGTATCGATTTTTTATTTCACAAGAGGACTTCCGTCAAGGGTAATATAACATGAATACAGCCATTTCAATTTCCACAAAATATGTACTAGGACTAGAAGTAGCTGGAAGTGTGATTTTGAGGCCTTTTTCACCCTGCGATGGGAGTGAATGGAGTCACTACTTCCGGTTTCTTGCTCACAGAGCACAAAAACAAGAGATAAAGAGGATTGATAATATGTGGTCTTATATAAAATGGTAAATGGTGCATTTATATAGCGCTTTTAATCCAAAGCGCTTTACATAGATTGTGCATTACATTCACCCATTCACACACACATTCATACACCGATGGCGGAGGAAGCCATGCAAGGCACCAACCTACTCACCGGAGGCAATTAGGGGTTCAGAGTCTTGCCCAAGGACCCTTCGACATTAACTCAGGGGGAGCCCGGATTCGAACTGGGAACCCTTCGGGATTTATACCCTTCGTGCTCTAATACCAGTTTCTCTACCCCTGAGCTATGCCGCCCCCATATATAATGACCAGCTACCAGTAGCTACACAACCCAAGCTTCCACCAAAGTTCAACACTCAAACTTTGATCGTTGTGTCGTTACAAGTGAAAATGTACAAACATTTCAAGATTCTTTCCAGATCTGAGCTCACGAGTCGTATATTCTTGCAACTAAAGGTTTGGCGGCAAGGAAGTGTTGATCAAATAGAATCCATTTTCTGTTACTGCATCGTCTATTTCTCACTTCAAATAATTTTAAAAACATTCTTGAGAGCAACGTTTAGTTGTAAATGACACTGTGTGTGTGTTTACATGGCCCTCATGTCGGATACAGCACTAAATCCACGCAGTGCAGTCTGAGTGCAGCAGGTGCTCTGAGCCTTTGATTAGGCATCGGTCTGTTATAGAGCGGAGCGGTCATTATATACGGATATAATTCACCGCTGATTTCAGCGATTGATCAATCAGAATGAAGCATTCAACCAAGCCGTGTAATCAGCTGGTAGAAGTTGCTTACCGGTGGCGGGCGGTCTGATGAGGTCCATGATGGCGGAGTCGGCCCCCTTGGTGTAGACGGTGATCTGCTCCGTCAGCGGGTGGCGCACCACCACCGACATGCGCTTGCGGGTGGAGTCGAAGCCCAGCGTGTGGAGCAGCTCGAAGGTCAGCTTGCCCAGGTGGGGGAGGTCCACGGTCACCTGGTCGTAGGGGTGGGCCGGATGGAGAAAAACAATGTCACCATATTTTCCCCAAGCTTTATCACAATACAATATCATGATTCTTTTTCATGTTGTTTTTTATGGTTATTTTTCAAGTTACTTAACAGTACAACCACCTACGGTACAAGTTAACAAGATAATGGAGTAACAGACCATTTAGACCAGTGGTCCTCAAGGGGGGTCCATGGACTCTCTGGTTTCCTTTTGGGAGGTCTAAATTGACCCTTACCCTTAAGTATTTAACTCTGACTGACAGTATACAAATGAAGGGGAGACCTTGACATTTTTAAGTTTGAGAACTACGGATTTAGACAAATGCAGATTTAAATGAATTCTGCAATGAATCTCTGCATTAACAACAACAGGATTTTTTATAAGGCTCCCTCCCTTCATTGCATCACGATATATATATATATAATACGAATAATACAATATCTCTGAAAAGGCATATCATGGAAACATTGTATCGCCTCAACGACATCATTTATCACCATACATCGCCCAACCCCTACCTGGTCGGGCAGCCGCCCCACCAGGGAGCACTTGTAGGCCCGGGCCGCGTAGACCAGCGCCGCCTCGTCGGGGGACTCCGCCTCGTAGCGGAGCTCACCCTCCTCCGCCACCACCGGCGCCGCGGCCGCCGCCGCTCCCCAAGCCTTGCCGGCGTCGTACGCCGGCGGGACGGGACTGAAAGCGGCGGGCCGCTCCTCCTCCGCCAGCTTGGTGAGCGTGCTCTCGGCCGAGGGGGAGGACAGCGCGCTGGTGGAGCGGTCGCCGCGGACGGTGGACGAGCGGCTGGTGGTGACCAGGCTGGACGAGCTGCTGCTGTTGGAGCCCGAGGTCAGCCGGCTGGGCGTGAAGCGCTTGATGAAGTCCTCGATGGTCTTCACGGGGGACTTGAGCTCGTAGCGCGTGCGGACCTGGAAGGTTGGCGTGGGAGAGAGAACGAGGGACAGCGGGGTCAGAGTTAGGCCTGTCACGATTATGACATTTTACATGACAATTGACTCAAATAATTGCGATTAACAATTGAGTTGTGTATTTGTCGTTGACAATTGCATTTCTGTTGCATTTGTGGCTTTTAGGCTTTGAAGTTGCACTTGGCAGATATGACACATAACCTAAATATACAAAGAGGCTACTGACATATTTGAAGACTTTATACCAGGGTTCCCCAATAGGCGGCCCGCGGGCCATTTGCGGCCCGTGGGGGGCTACTGTCTGGCCCACACCAACCCCAGTAATAATGGTGGTATAAGAGCAGCAACAACACTAGTATATCGTCGTTGTCGTCTGGAAATCTCGTATCTCCAAATTTGTACGTTCTTTCGCAAATCATACAAGGCCGTCGCACAAAAGTAGTGAAAACTCCAAATCTACAAGTGCGAGGCGTTGTGTGCTTGTAGATCGGCTGTTTTCACTAGTTTAATAATTTTGAAAATTATAAATTCAAAACGAACGGTTTTGGACATACACGATTTTGAACTGTCGCTGGAGTAGCAGGAACGCACGCCGCCGTCGCTCCCTGCAATGCTGTGGCCCTCGGCTTGGTACCCTAGACATAATTTGGCCCTTGGGGGAAACTAATTGGGGAACCCTGCTTTATACTTAAAAAATAACATTGATAGTGGAAATTCCACTATTTTTGAAAATGTTTGAAAATATATGAAAATCTTTCAACATGTAAACGATTATGACAATTATGCAAAAATAATTGCGATTATCTCAAATAATTGCGATTAGACGAGTATTGTGACAGGCCTAGTCAAAGTGCTCGCCACAGTCGACATGCACAAATGTTGTAATGGACAGCCGTAAATGTCAAAGGAGAATTTCTGGTTTTCTTAAACATGGGCCCTATTTTTAGGTGATCTCGACCTGAAATGAAGGATGGGTGCAAAAGCGGAGGCAATCGTGCACTGCAAATACACAAATACATGCTCATATATCAGTCTATATATAATCACCCTTCATTTCAGGTCCATTAGCCTTCATTTCAGGTCCAAAAAAATCATCTAAAAATAGGGCCCAGGTAAAAACTATTTAGAGAATGAATAAAAAAAGAAATGTGTGAATGCACTACACAGTGAAATCCTTGTATCCATTTGTAACTCTGAGAGGGTACAAATGCAACCAAAAGGATGTTTGCGGGTCCATGCGTACCCTCTCAGAGTTAACCCATTTAGGCCTAGAATTATTGAATGCTTTAACTATTGAAAAATAGCAGATATACAAGCTCACAGCGCGGCACCGAGTGCCGCTCTGCAAGCTTGTAGATCTGCTATTTTTGAAAAAGTTGTGAAAATTTGAGCAAATCTTTGAATATATGTATTTTTAAAGCGAACGTTTGTAACTCAAATTTTGATCCTGTGTGGTGCCTGGAACTAGATATTTTGAGATGGGGGTCCGTGGCCAAATAAATATCAGTTTGGGGGTCCGTCACATGAAAAGGTTTGAGCACCACTGACATAGTAGTCTCTCAAGAACAGACTAACTGAGCTCCAGTTAAGTGAAAAGAAACTTTTCTTTGACGATGGCCGGCCAGATTGCCGACATAGAAACATAGGTTTTTCAAAAAACATTAGAAGGATTCAAAAGACACTTATAGAATCGGGTCAAAATTAAAATTTTCACGATTTCTCAAAAATACCAGATCGACAAGCTCGCAGCGCGGCACTCGGTGCCGCGCTGTGAGCTTGTATATCTGCTATTTTTCAATAGTTAAAGCATAAAATAATGATACACAATAATGTGTACCCGTTCTAATTGAGTTAACTACAGTGACGTTGGCTATATAGACGCAGAAAACAGTGGCTGTCATCCCATAGCCAATCCTTTATTCCAAGGTGGTACAGGCTCGCACAGCACAGCAGCAGAGTCTGACTCACTTAGTGGTCTCCTGGTGCCCGGAGCCACGGTTCCCACATATAAATCATTCAGGTGCCGGCTTAGCCACAAGGGCATCGCAATAAAAACGTGAACAATTACAATGGCACAGAGGACACGCACACACAACACAAATCGCAAACAATAGGCAGCAAAAATGGGAAAAATGAAAAACAAAAATCATACTGTATCAAAGCCAGTTTTTTTTTCTTCTTTTTTTTTTTTTTTTAGATTTACGTTTCCCACATTATCAGATAACCTTCACATATAAACTTTTTTTTTTTTTAATAGCCACGCTAGGGCTCTAAAGGAATGGCTTTGTCAGCCAGTTGTTTCAAACCATTTTAGTCGGGTTAAGGGGGCAGTATGGCCTCTAGGGGCCACTAGTGGGTCTTTTAGGTTTTTAAGTCTTGCTCGGTCATATTTCATGCACAGCCAGGGGTTTGGGCTGTGGAAAAGCAGGGTGGTGAGCTGGTTGGTGATCCCTGTTGGGAGAAAGGATGTCACCTCCTAAAACCGGAGAACCACACCCAGGGTTTAAGCAAAACAAAACAAAAACTAAACAAGGGTACACAATTGAGCCCCCTGTGCCTTGAATTGTTCAAACTACAGGAGAAATAGTCAAATACACTGGGAACAGCACGCTATTAGACAACACAGCCATTGACAGACACAAAAGTTGCCTGACTTTCTTTGGGAAGTAAAAAAATGTGAGGCTGTTTGACGTTTGCTTTATGGTTGGCTTTATGGTCAACTTAACAGACAATTTGGTTTTTGCATCGTGTTCTTTCTTTTTAGTGTGTTTTCATGAACTGGGAAACAACCTTATTTATTTATTTTTGCTATTGACATAAGATACATCTATGTATTATTTATGTCTGTAAACATTGAGTGTCCTCACAATCTGCACCTATTGATTCTGAATCTTTGAAACTGTTTCAATACTCACTCAATTGCCACACTATCTATACCAGCCATGTGTTCTCCTATGACTATTATATTGTTGTTGTCGGGTGAAAACCTTGTATGTCCAAAACCGTTCGTTTTACATTTTTCATTTCAAAAATGATTTAAACAAGTGAAAACAGCCGATCTACAAGCACACACCGCCTCGCACCGCGAGGCATTGTGTGCTTGTAGATCTGCTGTTTTCACTACTTTTGTGCGACGGTCTTGTACAATGAAGCAGGGCTTTACTTTGTGAAAGAATGTACAAATTTGAAACTTGGAGAAACGAGGTTTCCACCCGACAACGGGGATATGCATAGCGGAAAAGTCAAGAAAACCTACATTTTTAGCACTCAACAGCATCCATATATCTGCCAAGATTCTTGAATCTTGTCTCTTTATTTTTAACCCCTTTCTGTAACCCGCTGTTCTGCTCTGGAATGCTCATTTCCCATTCATCTCCAGGGGTTCAATCCAAAAAAAAGGGACTCACCCCTCCAACACACAATATTCACATGCTATCATGACTCTCACACCACTGCCTTAATCACTCACGTTGTTCATGACATCAGGCTATCGTGCACGCACGCACGCATGCACGCACGCACACGGCTCCCTAATCGGGAGATAAGCGACCGTCAGGTCGCAAGTATGCTGTCTGCAAAAAGCAACCTCATGGTGGCTCTAGACGAGGGGCATGTGAGAAATCAGGGGCGGAGGTTGTGGTTTGTCAGCCAAGGAGTGTGTGTGTGCAAAGTTTGGCATGGATAGGGGCAACGGTGCCGGAGATACTAAGTGTCTGCAAAAGTGTGATGTGACGTGGCGGACAGACAGACACACGGAGGGAGGGAGGGACAGCCGGTGGAGGTTGTGATTTTTTCGTAGATTACACAAGGCAGAATACATTCAACGTGTGGCTAAACCAATCGCATGTGAATAAAATGCAAAATAGCCAATAGAGTAATAATGTTCAGGTGAACTCAACATTCTCAACATTTTGAGAACACTATGACTTTAAGTTGGCCTCCCAATATGATAATTGTTTCTGCAAATCTTTTCCGATGGGGAACAGCTTTTTAAGACCTTGTTTGTCATGGAGATGGAAATAACCAGCATTTTGGTAGATGTTTCCAAGGAACGGCAGAGACACTCTCCTGACACTCTCTTAGGGTGGATATCATCGCTCTTATACCACAACCACAGAGTGCACTGGTCACTTCCTTTACTGTTTGGATACAATTATAACCTTCCCTACCATTCTGCTTTGATGTTCCTTTAAAACCCATTCAGAACGGGTACACATTATTGCGTATCATTATTTTATGCTTTAACTATTGAAAAATAACAGATCTACAAGCTCACAGCGCGGCACCGAGTGCCACGCTGCGAGCTTGTAGATCTGCTATTTTTGAAAAATCGTGAAAATTAGAATTTTGACCCGATTCTATAAGTGTCTTTTGAATCCTTCAAAGATTTTTTTGAAAAACCTATGTTTCTATGTCAGAAATCTGGCTAGCCATCGTCAAAGAAAAGGTCCTTTTCACTTAACTGGAGCTCAGCTAGTCTGTTCTTGAGAGACTACTATGTCAGTGGTTCTCAAACCTTGTGAAGGACCCCCAAAAATGATATTTATTTGGCCACGGACCCCCATCTCAAAATATTTAGTTCCAGGGACCACCCAGAAGCAAAATTTGAGTTACAAACGTTCGCTTTGAAAATACATATCAAAGATTTGCACACATTTTCACGACTTTTTCAAAAATGGCAGATCTACAAGCTTGCAGTGCGGCACTCGGTGCCGCTCTTTGAGCTTGTATATCTGCTATTTTTCAGTGGTTAAAGCATTCAATAATTCTAGGCCTAAGAAACATTCGTTTTCCGACATTGGATCAGTTTCATGGTCACACTTGGCACTAAGCTATGGCCACACAATGTAAGCCGATTTGTTGAAAGGGGTTCAAAGTGTGTAAGTCCCCGATGAAACACAAAACTAAACTACAAGCAGCGCTTGGAAGAGGAGTTTGGCCTTGAGAAAACTCCGCAGGAAATCCATGAATCCATGAATGGTCCCTAGTCAGAAATTACAACTTTCTACCCGCCTTCATTCTTTGACTGCCCCTATTCATTGCTAACTTGTGACTTACTACATTGTTTACTACCTTGGGACAAGTGGGCTCTTCACCAACTATGATCGGATTTAAACAACTATTTACAACCAGTGGAGTGGATGCACATCCACTCTAAACAACACTGGTACTGTACGCTTATCTGTGGGACAGTAACCCAGACAATCAGTCACGCTTGGTTTACTTACGCACGCCCACACACACACACACACGCACGCACGCACGCACGCACGCGCGCGCGCACGCACGCGTGCACACACACACACACACACACACACACACACACACACACACACACACACACACACACACACACACACACACACACACACACACACACACACACACACACACACACACACACACACACACACACACACACACACACACAAAACAACCAATAAAAATGCTGCCATTTGCCAAGCGCCTCGTGAACGTCGTGTTCTTTTTGTGCCAAAAACGAATTTGTTAAAATTAACCTGTGTATGCCTATTTTGGGCAATACATTTCTTTTGGCACAAAAAACATGTTTTCAAACGTGACACACCGTGGTGCGTTGTGAGCTTGTAGATTGGCCAGGGCTTAAAGGAGCACATTATCAAGGAGGTGAAATGCTCCTTTACCTTTAACCCATTATTATTTATATTATTATTATTATTATTATATTATATTATATTATATTATTATATGCTTTAACTATAAAAAAAAATAACAGATATACAAGCTCACAGCGCGGCACAGAGTACCGCACTGCTAGCTTGCATATCTGCTATTTTTGAAAAATCGTGAAAGTTACTGCAAATCTTTAAATATATATATTTTTAAAGCAAACTTTGGTAAATCTTTGCTTCTGGGGCGGTCCTTGGAACAAAATATTTTGAGATGGGGGGGACGGCGGGGTTCTAGGAGGTGGGGCTCTTGTCATTAAAAAAAGGTAGAAACCTAAGTTTATCAGAAATCCGTTAGGATTTAGAAGACATTTTCCGGGTATTTCTCAGGCCTAAATATCGTCGTTGTCGGGTGGAATTTTAGAAGACATTTTCCGGGTATTTCTCAGGCCTAAATATCGTCGTTGTCGGGTGGAAACCTTGTTATCTCCAAGTTTCAAATTTGTATGTTCTTTCGCAAAGTAAAGCCCTGCTTCATCGTACAAGGCCGTCGCACAAAAGTAGTGAAAACAGCAGATCTACAAGCACACAAAGCCTCGCGGTGCGAGGCGTTGTGTGCTTGTAGATCGGCTGTTTTCACTGGTTTAAATCATTTTTTAAATGAAAAATGCTAAACGAACGGTTTTGGACATACAAGGTTTTCACCCGACGACGACGATATGTTAAGTGGTTGAAACAATGTGTGAGGCGAAGGTTTTTACCTTCTGCCTGGGCTGGTTGGGGGAAGACACCACCACGGTGTTGCAGATGGTGAGGGCCATGAAGAAGTCCATGATGTCCGACAGGTCGGAGGGCAGCTGGGACATGGGCTGGCTGTGGAAACGCATGAAGTCCATCTGGCTCGCACACTCGTTGACCTTGTCCAAGAGCTGAGGGTCGGGGGTGATGTCCTTCTCCTGGAAAAACACAAACGGGAGTGGTTTGTACTTTGTACGCGTGGGTGAGAGTAAAGGTCGATTCACACTCTAATAAGGAGCCTAACTAATTTTGGTTCGGGAGGGGGCTCCCCGACCCGAAATTATTTAAGTTCGGGGGGAGTCCATTCATACTTTCTTAACTGCTAGTGCCGAAGTCGCTTGTACATATTGGAGGTCCATTGCATGACAGCGTTTGTGGTCGATACATGAGCGTTGCTCATATCTGACTGGCCCTCGCGCTGCACTCTGAATGACTGGAGGAGTGGAGGTCCAGTGAGTAGCAGCTCCAGCAGGCAGCAGCACCAGTGACGGGGTCTCTTCTCTCTCTCTCACTCACTCATTCTCACAAACGCTCGAGCTCTGTCGAAAACATTTAATCTACAAGCTCACATTATAGATGTGCCGAACCCTGGTCACGGAACACTAGCAAAGTTGTGTTTAAGCTCTTCTTTTCTCTTTAAAACGGTCGGCGACTAGCGATCGAGACACGCAGCAAAGGTGTGTGTGTGTGTGTGTGTGTGTGTGTGTGTGTGTGCGTGCGCGCTCCCAGTTCATCACTCTCGTCTCCAGCCAGAGCGAGAACCAGCTGACAATGTATCCGCTCTGCGACGCTCAATACACGGCCACACAAGCATTTGGAAGTCGGCGTGTCTCCCTCCCAAACGACCGCTGTTTCCTTGGATTCACAGCCGAGAATATGAACTTGAAGCCGGGCTGAATGAATGAGAAGACACCGCTGAGTACCGAAATTAAGTCGGGAGGTCACAACATTTCGGCAGCACCGTGGAGCCGAGTTTAGTCGGTTGACGCCCCCCCCGAACCGGGGACGACAGTGCCGAACCGAAATAAGTTAGGCTCCTTATTAGACTCTGAATCGACCCTTAGGGTTATGACATTTTACATGACGATTAATTGTCACTCAAATAATTGCAATTAACAATTTGACAATGACATTTCTGTTTGGCTTGTAGGCTTTGAAGTTGCACATGGCAGATATGACACACAACCTCAATATGCAAAGAAATGACTGACATAATTTGACAACTTTATACGTAAAAAAGAACATTGATAGTGGAAACACTCAATCGACGAGCTCACAACGTGTCGCATCGTGACGCGTTGTTGTAAAAATCAAGCCTCAGTTTGAAGTGAGCGGTGGGCGGCGAGGAGTTTGTTTCTTTAAGCTATACACCCTGTGTGTGTGTGTGTGTGTGTGTGTGTGTGTGTGCGTGCGCGCGTGCGTGCGTGACTCAACAGCCACTGGTCACCCAGCGGTATTGCAGCTCATGCTACAGACAAACAAACAAACAAACATAGTAACAAAGATAAACACACAGTCACGCATAGGAGACGGTGTGCCCACCACTAAACCTTTATTTCTAGATCTGCTGTTTTCACTAGTTTGGGTCCTGGGCAAACGTCTAATCTCTGTTTTGGGTCTGGGCCTGAAAAGGTTTGGGAAGCAGTGCTTTCCATGGACTGACACACAAAATGTACCACACAAAATGTACCCCCCGGAAGCAAAATTTGAGTTACAAACGTTCGCTTTGAAAATACATATAGTCAAAGATTTGCACACATTTTCACGACTTTTTCAAAAATAGCAGATCTACAAGCTCGCAGCGCTGTGAGCTTGTATATCTGCTATTTTTCACTGGTTAAAGCATTCTATAATTCTAGGCCTAAATGGGTTAAGGTTTCGTTTTTTCCACAGTGCCCCAACTCGCTCACACAGAAACTTACTGAAACTAACGTACATCATCGTACCACACAAAATGTGGGCTACACTTTCTAACCACCTGCCCACTATACCAAGACATCAGAGACACATACTTCCCACAGATTACACACACCCGAAGTGAATTTGAAAACTCGAACAATGATGAAAAACTCCCATACCTACTGGGAGAAATACAACAATGATTTGTGAACTGTTGCGACAAAAGAAGGCTAGAAACACAACCACCCTAAGGACTACAAACCATGGATTGACATCTAGACCTACTGCACATACAGTAATGAAACAGAGCTGCTACCTTTAAATGCATTTTGAGGAAAATAATGCTGCTATTTTGTACCCTGTATATACTGTACATTAAATGTCACAATGCGACATGGCTCTGTTTAGTGTTTACACAATGCTGTACCCCCTCCAACTGTATACAGATCCTTCTCGAAAAATTAGAATATTGTGTGAAAAAGCATTGCAGATGCCATATTACCCCAAATCATAACCGACTTCGGAAACTTCCCACTGGACTTCAGGCTACTCTGACTTCAGAAGGTTGACATTTCTCTATTATAAATCCTTGTTTTGAGTGGTCACGTGTAATATTGTAATATTTGAAATATGGACTTTTGATATTCATAAGCTGTATGCCATAAAAATTCAAAATTGTAACAAAAAAAGGTTTGGAATAATTCACTGAATGTCCAATGTATCTAGAATATATGAAAGTTTCAAGAAATATATGAAAGTTTCAAGACAATTTACTTTTACACAATATTCTAATTTTTCGAGAAGGATCTGTATATGTTCCCCATTTTCAACTGTTTTTATTGTATTTGTGATACTTGCTTTGGCAATGTAAACGTATGTTTTCTCATGCCAATAAAGCTCCTTTGAATTGACTGACCATGGGGCTGCTGAAGGCGGTGTGCTTGGACAGGATGCTGGCTCTCTTGGCCTCGGCGCGGCTGCCCGTCCTGCGGTGGGACTTGGTGCTGTGTGAGCGCAGCACCACCTTGGCACTCTGGTGGCTGGTGAGGCTGTCGCGCCTGGGCAGGGTGCCGCCATGGGACATGCACTCCTCCTCTTCAGAGTCCAGCTCCTGGTACATGGCCAGTCTTCTAGCTGCGAGGACGACACACACACACACACACACAACACGTCATAAACCAGTGGTTTCCCAAAACTTTTAAGCTCAAGAAAGACCCAAAAGTAGATGTTTGCCCAGGGCCTAAACTAGTGAAAATAGCATATCGTCGTTGTCCGGTGGAAACCTTGTATGTCCAAAACTCTTCGTTTTGCATTTATCATTTTAAAAATGATTTAAACTAGTGAAAACAGCCGATCTACAAGCAGACAACGTTTTGCAGTGACCTTACAGTTGGGACTCAATATATTCCATAACACATTATCTTTCTAAAACATTGTTGTTGCGTCCATGACCTAGTCAGAACATCATTTGCAAGCAGGGGTGTCGCACCAAATTCTGGGCCCAGGGTACAAGGATTGACTGCGGGCCCCTGCACAATTATTTTGTGCTTTAACAATTGAGAAATCGTGAACATTTGTGCAAATCTTTGAATATTTCAAATCCTTCTAATGTTTTTTGAAAAATGTTTCTATATGTCAGTGGTGCTCAAACCTTTTCATGTGAAGGACCCCCAAAATGATATGTATTTGGCCACGGACCCCCCCCCCCATCTCAAAATATTTAGTTCCAGGGACCCCCAGAAGAAAACTTTGAGTTAAAAAATACATAATTCAAAGATTTGCACAGATTTTCATGACTTTTCAAAAATAGCAGATCTACTCGGTGCCGCGCTGTGAGCTTGTAGATCTGCAATTTTTTAAAGTATAAAATAACCAGTAAGACTCCCTAATCGGGACATAAGCGACCGTAGGTCTCGCTAGAAGAGGGCCATGTGAGAAATGAGGGGTGGGGTCTCCGCGTTGCCTTGGCGGACGAATAGGTACCAGCCCCGGCTCTCCCGGACGCTCCTAGGCCAAGTTAGGGCATTTTATGTGAGCTGCAGTGGAGGGGGTCCTCCACTGGGGGCGCCACCACTTTTGCATCCGTTCTGGAGCACCAGGAGTGGGTGGTCCCCGGGAATTCCCTGTGAGCAGCCCCGTGGGGGTGGTCATTTGGTCATTTTTGCACATTTGGTATTTTTTTTACACCTGGGGGTCCCCCAGGGACCTGGGGGTCCCTGGAACTCCGGGGGTCCTTGGAGGTTTGTAGTTTGGCAGGCAAGGAGTTTGTGTGGAAATTTTGGCATGGATCGGGCCAACGGTGGCCGAGATATGAGTAGGGGGAAAGTGTGACGTGTATGTGGTGATTGTTTTTACACCTGGGGGTCCCCCAGGGACCTGGGGGTCCCTGGAACTCCGGGGGTCCTTGGAGGTTGTAGTTTGGCAGGCAAGGAGTTTGTGTGGAAATTTTGGCATGGATCGGGGCAACGGTTGTGGAGATATGAGCAGGGCAAAAGTGTGACTCACTGACAGACAGCCCGTGGAGCTTTTGAACCTTGTTGGGGGATATTTTGATCATTGCGATAATATCGTAAATCACGATTTCTTTGGTCACAATAATCGTGACATGAAACGTTCACATGGTCCCATCCCCTCTGGTGAGCCTCACCGTTGGCGTCGTGGGAGTACTCCACGCCGGCCACGGTGCAGCGCCGGAACACCATCTTGTTCTCCGTCAGGGTGCCTGTCTTGTCGGAGAAGATGTACTGCATCTGTCCCAGATCCTCCGTGATGTTCAGAGCCCTGCACTGCAGGTGAGAGTCTGTCTCCTCGTCGTACAGCTCCGCGTCCTGATGGATGAAGTACACCTGGCAGATCTTGACGATCTCAATCGACACGAAGAGCGAGATGGGAATCAGCACCTAGGAGGAGAGAGAGAGAGCCGACAGGGCATTTGTTACCAGAGGTCATTTACAAGTCCGAGCAAACACACCCGACTGGCTGGCTGGAGGAGACGATGTATTGCTCTCTCGTGCGAGAAAAGAACTCCCGTTTCACGAGTCAGGGGCCTGATTGTCTCTTTAATCTATTAAGCCCGGGAACGCATTATTACGAATTATTACTTTAACCATTATTGTATGCTTTAAATAGTGAAAAATCACACTCGTGTGAACTGAGCGGTGGTGTGTGTGTGTGTGTGTGTGTGTGTGTGTGTGTGTGTGTGTGTGCAACAGCGCCCCTCCCTTAACATGTGTGGTCAGAAAAGGTTACTGCAGGAGTGCAGGCTACGGACACGGAGACAGACAGACAGACAGACAAACAGACAGACAGACAGACCCACACACACGGCCACGTATAGGAGCGTTGTGACCACCGCTCAAAAATAGCAGATATACAAGCTCACAGCGCGGCACCGAGTCATAGAGTTGGCACCGAGTGCTGCGCTGCGAGCTTGTAGATCTCATATTTTTGAAAAATCGTGAGCATTTGTGCAAGTCTTTGAATATTTTTGACACGATTCTATAAGTGTCTTCTAAATCCATCTAGGGTTTTTGAAAAAAAAAAAAAAAAATCACACCCGTGTGAACTGAGCGGTGGTTTAACCACCAACCCCCCCCCCCCCCTCCCCCCTTCCCCCCTGTGTGTGTGTGTGTGTGTGTGTGTGTGTGTGTGTGTGTGTGCGTGTGTGTGTGTGTGTGTGTGCCTGGTCTGGCCTGGCCTGAAAACAGCGCCCCTCCCTTAACATGTGTGGCCAGAAAAGGTACTACACCACAGGCTACATACAGACCCACATACAAACCCACATACATACAAACAAACAAACATACATACCTACACACACGGCCACGCTATGGAGACGGTGTGACCACCGCTCAAAAAAACGCATGTTTCTATGTGAGTGGTTCTCAAACTTTTTCATTTCAACCTCCATCTCAAAATATTATGTATCAGGGACCCCCCAGATGCAAATATTTGAGTTATATTTATTACATATTGAGATATATTCAAAGATTTTCAAAAATTTTCATGATTTAAAAAAAATAGCAGATCTACAAGCTCGCAGCGCGGCACTCGGTGCCGCGCTGTGAGCTTGTAGATCTGCTATTGATTTAATCGTTAAAGCATAAAATAATTCCAGTTCTTGGCGGGTTAACCTTCAGTCCATGTCGTATCATTTTTTTCTTACAAACGCGCATTTATTTTGTGGGGAAAAAAACTTTTTTCAATTCCAAGTTGTGTTCTATTTATATGCCCCTGGCGTGATGAAGTTAGCTTTCTCACACAACTCCACAGGGAAATCAGACAGCTCTTAACCCACTGTTAAAGTGGGTACAACTGAGGCACAGTGTTGGCAAGCATAATGATTTTTTTGCCTACAACACAAGAGCCATAAGTGTTTTTAATTCAGATCAAGTTTCATAACATTGATGGGCCTCAAACTTTTCTCAATTATTGTTTGGAGGGTACGCATGACCATAAATCAATCTCTGATGAAGATTTAATTAATCTGAAGTGTCACTTGATACCAAGGGATCGTACTGCGACAGCTGACATTTTGTCGAAACATTTCAACGTGACATTTCAACATGAAGGCAAAACACTACCAGCAATCAATAACTGACAGTTTGTAAAAAAAATTAAAGAAATCTCCTTTTGATTTGTAACAGTATATGGTTTATAACTTTACAAAGAGACAAAGTTAGGGCTGTCACAATTATTACATCATCGTCTAATCGCAATTATTTGACGTAATCGCAACTATTTTGTGATAATCGTCATAATCGTTTACATGTTGAATTTTTTTATACATGTTCAAACATTAAAAAAATAGCTCACAACGCGTCGCAATGCGACGTGTTGTGAGCTTGTAGATCTGCTATTTCCACTATCAATGTTATTTTTTAAGTGTCAAGTTGTCAAACATGTCCTTCATTTCTTTGTATATTTAGGTTATGTGTCATAACTGCCATGTGCAACTTCAAAGCCTACAAGCCAAACAGAAATGTAATTGTCAACGACAAAAAACACAATTATATCGTTAATCGCAGTTATTTGAGTGACAATTAATCGTCATGTAAAATGTCATATCGTGACAGCCCTAATGGTTTATAACTTTACAAAGAGACGTCGTCACTCATCTGTCCAGATCTTGACGGACCAAACTCATTGTAAAGATACTGATGTCACACATAAACAGAGGATGTCATGGACATTAGGACTTGGTGATTACGTTTATGATTAATCCAATATAATAATATACAAGCGTTTTAAATATATATTTTTACGATTTTTTATATCAACAAATTTAAACAAAAAGATTCTTTATGACTGACTAATTCCATTAGTCTGATTAAACACATTTGTGCACTTTGTAGTACAATGATGTCACACAAAAATAGCTAAAATAACCGATCAACAAGCTTATAAAATACGGATGCTATACTGTACATCTTTAACATGTCACATTCTCCCACCAAAAAATAGATTATTTTGCTAAAATCAAAATCGAGTTTTTTGCAATCGACTAAACCAATTAGTTTGATAAATTGTTGCAGCCCTAAAGGACATTTCCATCTCATACATACAGCTTAATTGTTTTTGCTTACTGGCCTCTTTGCATACCGGGAGAGGGCTATAAATCAATTCCTCTCATATAATGTATCTTCATGTTTGATTAGATTACCTCATTGCACACACACTACTAAGGTTGCATAGCGATATGATACATTTATATATCTATAGAGGGACAGTAAGGTTGCATAGCGATATGATACATTTATATATCTATAGAGGGACAGTAAGGTTGCATAGCGATATGATACATTTATATATCTATAGAGGGACAGTAAGGTTGCATAGCGATATGATACATGTATATATCTATAGAGGGACAGTAAGGTTGCATAGCGATATGATACATTTATATATCTATAGAGGGACAGTAAGGTTGCATAGTGATATGATACATGTATATATCTATAGAGGGACAGTAAGGTTGCATAGTGATATGATACATGTATATATCTATAGAGGGACAGTAAGGTTGCATAGCGATATGATACATGTATATATCTATAGAGGGACAGTAAGGTTGCATAGCGATATGATACATGTATATATCTATAGAGGGACAGTAAGGTTGCATAGCGATATGATACATTTATATATCTATAGAGGGACAGTAAGGTTGCATAGCGATATGATACATGTATATATCTATAGAGGGACAGTAAGGTTGCATAGCGATATGATACATTTATATATCTATAGAGGGACAGTAAGGTTGCATAGCGATATGATACATTTATATATCTATAGAGGGACAGTAAGGTTGCATAGCGTTATGATACATTTATATATCTATAGAGGGACAGTAAGGTTGCATAGCGATATGATACATTTATATATCTATAGAGGGACAGTAAGGTTGCATAGTGATATGATACATGTATATATCTATAGAGGGACAGTAAGGTTGCATAGCGATATGATACATTTATATATCTATAGAGGGACAGTAAGGTTGCATAGCGATATGATACATTTATATATCTATAGAGGGACAGTAAGGTTGCATAGCGATATGATACATGTATATATCTATAGAGGGACAGTAAGGTTGCATAGCGATATGATACATTTATATATCTATAGAGGGACAGTAAGGTTGCATAGCGATATGATACATTTATATATCTATAGAGGGACAGTAAGGTTGCATAGCGTTATGATACATTTATATATCTATAGAGGGACAGTAAGGTTGCATAGCGATATGATACATTTATATATCTATAGAGGGACAGTAAGGTTGCATAGCGATATGATACATGTATATATCTATAGAGGGACAGTAAGGTTGCATAGCGATATGATACATTTATATATCTATAGAGGGACAGTAAGGTTGCATAGCGATATGATACATTTATATATCTATAGAGGGACAGTAAGGTTGCATAGCGATATGATACATTTATATATCTATAGAGGGACAGTAAGGTTGCATAGCGATATGATACATTTATATATCTATAGAGGGACAGTAAGGTTGCATAGCGATATGATACATTTATATATCTATAGAGGGACAGTAAGGTTGCATAGTGATATGATACATGTATATATCTATAGAGGGACAGTAAGGTTGCATAGCGATATGATACATTTATATATCTATAGAGGGACAGTAAGGTTGCATAGTGATATGATACATGTATATATCTATAGAGGGACAGTAAGGTTGCATAGTGATATGATACATGTATATATCTATAGAGGGACAGTAAGGTTGCATAGTGATATGATACATTTATATATCTATAGAGGGACAGTAAGGTTGCATAGTGATATGATACATTTATATATCTATAGAGGGACAGTAAGGTTGCATAGTGATATGATACATGTATATATCTATAGAGGGACAGTAAGGTTGCATAGTGATATGATACATTTATATATCTATAGAGGGACAGTAAGGTTGCATAGTGATATGATACATGTATATATCTATAGAGGGACAGTAAGGTTGCATAGTGATATGATACATTTATATATCTATAGAGGGACAGTAAGGTTGCATAGCGATATGATACATTTATATATCTATAGAGGGACAGTAAGGTTGCATAGCGATATGATACATTTATATATCTATAGAGGGACAGTAAGGTTGCATAGTGATATGATACATTTATATATCTATAGAGGGACAGTAAGGTTGCATAGCGATATGATACATTTATATATCTATAGAGGGACAGTAAGGTTGCATAGCGATATGATACATTTATATATCTATAGAGGGACAGAGGGCATATCTCCTATTTAACCCATTTAGGCCGCATTATTACGCATTAATACTTTAACCATTATTTTATGCTTTAACTATTGAAAAATAGCAGATATACAAGCTCGGTGCCGCGCTGCGAGCTTGTAGATCTGCAATTTTTGCAATTTTGTTTAAATCGTGAAGTTTTGTGTCTTTGGGTCTTTTGACCCGATTCTATCCACCTGTTTCCGCGAGAATTTACTGTAGCATTATCTGCGGAACACTTCCGGTTAACAGCAGACATACAAGCTCACGTCGCGTCGCAGATGCAACCGTTGTGAGGCTTGTAAATCACACTCAACTGTGGCGCCGGAAGCTGCCGCACACCTTCTGCGCAATGCACGATGGGACGTTGGAAAGTTGTGGATAAATCTCTCCTAAATCCTAACAGGTTTCTGAAAAACCTACCTTTCTATGTCAGTGGTTCTCAAACCTTTTCATGTGAAGGACCCCCAAAATCATATGTATTTGGCCACGGACCCCAATATCAAAATATTTAATTCCAGGGACCCCCAGAAGCAAAATTTTAGTTCGCTTTAAAAAAACACACATTCAAAGATTTGCTCAAATTTTCACAACTTTTTCAAAAATAGCAGATCTACAAGCTCTGTGAGCTTGTATATCTGCTATTTTTCACTAGCTAAAGTATCAAATAATTTCAGGCCTAAATGGGTTAAAGGTATATTCAGTGATTGTATTTCATTTAAATAAAAATATAATTGGTAAATGTTCCATTCATTCTCTTCATTAGAATCTGTGCTGACCATATAAGGACTTCCACCATGGCCCGTGTTACGAGCATAGCTAGATTCAGTTTTCAGAGGTGGCCAGCCAGTCCTCAACCAATCAGAGTAGAGTATGGCCATAGTTATGTTATGATGTTTAGTTATGATGGTCAAAATAAGAGTTTTGAGAACCACAGTCGCTCTGAATTAAGAACGTCTGCTAAATGCCTAGATTGTAAACTACTGAACTCATAAAATGCCACAGTCTCGTAGTAAATCAGTATCATACACATCCTGAAGCTGAAGACGTAGGCCTACCGATATTCAGTGATTGGGTCAAATGATCAAAACGAGAACATTAAAAATATATAAAAAACTAAACATTTCCACGCTGTAAGGCCAGTAAGGGACAAGATGACCCCCGGCCAATTTCATTATCACTGAATACACCTTTAAAAGGCACTGCAAAGTTGTTTCTGTAACGGGAGGTTCTGCGGTGGCTGTACCTGAAAGACGATGATCAGGGTGAGAAACAGATAAGTGGCCGACAGGGCGGGCGATAAGTCCGTCCCTTCAGGACTGAGGACGTCAAACACGGGCCTCTTATCGCCGTACTGGAACATCCACAGCCCGTGACCTGGAAGAGCACAGGCACAAGGTCATCTCATGCTCAGGAACAACAAGATATAAATAATACCATGGCTTGGTCCTTACTGTAAGCGCTGACTTCCAAATCATCAACTGGTTCTTTGTCTTTCTCGGTCGTGTCCGAGATAATTAGGACAGGGGCCAATACTGATACATTCACAAATTGGCACCACCCAAGGTGACCGTACGTTTTTTACATTTTTATGAGGGGTCAAACTAGGTTTTTTTTTCCATGATTCTGAATCCAGTGCAAGCATCTGTTTTGCACGAAAAACATTCTTTGGGCTAAAAACGACTATGGTTTAGTGATGAAAAGTGATGAGTCATCACTTTTCACACTTTTGAGGGGGACCCCCTAGTTTGACCCCTCATATGCTACTTAAAGCAGATTAATATTTAGCTTTTTTTCCCTGTATCCACCTGTTTCCGCGGGAGTTTACTGGAGATTATTTGGACCACACTTCCGGTTTAACAGCAGACATACAAGCTCACGTCGCGTCACAGATGCAGCCCGTTGTGAGCTTGTAAATCACACTCGGCTGCGGCGCCGGAAGCTCGGTACAACGTCTGCGCAATGCACTATGGGGCGTTGGAAACCCGTGGATAGTAATGGGACACCGACTCTAGCGGGTGATAACATCAATTAAGCTACTTCTCAGAAAGGGTTATCATACCAAAATGTAAACTAGAGACATGTAGGAAGACAAGAATGTAAAAATCGTACGGTCACCTTGGGTGGTACCTGTATCAGTATTGGCCCCTGGCCTAAATGAGGCCCGAAGTGGGAGTAGGGCTGTCACGATTGTGACATTTTACATGACGATATTTCTTTTATCTGTGGCAGATATTTTTTTTTATCTGTATCTACCATCCACTTTGAATGGAAAAATATCTGGAGAAAGAGATTTTTTTATCTGTTATCTGGCCCAGTGGGAATGGGCCTTAAAGCATAACATAATAGTTAAAATCTTGCAATCCAGGTCTACATGGGTTGTCTACGGGTGTAATCTTCTGCAGAAAGTCCCCCCAACGCCACTTGTGTTTTGCATGACGACCAGAGAGAGCGTGCTTTAATACGCACCGATGGCGGCGAACAGGCACATGACCAGCAGGATGATGACACACCAGAACACGTCCACGTTCATCTGGCGCTCCAGCTTGCTGCGCTTGTAGCGCGGCCCGTTGTTGTTCAGCATGGCCTTGGTCTCATGACCTGAAAGACGCCGGGCGTTACTAATGGCTAATGACCACAAAAACACAAGGTCCAATACAGGGAATGACACAAACAAGACACACACACCATGCAGACATGTGAACAAGGGGCGTCAATTGGGTATGGCAGGGGTATGCAGCTGCCATACCACATGGGTCCAGGGGGGGAAAATAAAAGTTACTTTTAAATATAAATCCATGAATGTCTCTTTGTCTATCTGTGCTGGTTATTATGTTGTTAAATTACAGTAAAATAACTACAAATGCAAAATGTTACAAAATGGTCACTTTAACTCATTCCCTGCCAGGCCCGATAGTCCCGAGATTATTCCAATGTCTTTCCCCGCCAGGCCCGATAGTCCCGAGAATTTAAAAAAAAAAAAAAAAAAAAAAAAAAAAAAAAAAAAAAAATTTTGACCCCCAAAAATGGAGTAGGCATGATAGCAATCGCGAAATTGCATGTTTAACCCCCATAGCAACCCCATCTTTCAAGCATGGCAGCCATTTTGGCAGCCATCTTTGTTAAACATAGTGGCTGTTATCTCATGAATGCCTGAACGGATTTCCATTCGGATTTTTTTGTTTGAAAGCTGTGAGCAATGTGGACACACGTGGTGCATTATCTAGGCATGGGTGTGCATGATCCGTGCACACCCAATTACATGGAAGTCTATGGAGACGTATGGCAGGTGGGAGTACGGAGGTATGTTAAAATGGCGGTCAATGTGTTAACAAGGTATTATAAAATATATTCTCCACACTTTTATTCTCTCCATTTTGACCAAAATGGTATATTCCCAGGTTCCGCAGGTCAGCCAGGCCATATCAAGCCCAAGAAACCATAGAAATTGGGGGGAAAAAGTAAAATGTACTTAAAATAAATGTATCATGCCTGTTGCTAAGGTATGGCAACATGACTGGTGTCTTGCACGCGCGCCTGACACCAGTCATGTTGCCATACCTTAGCTTTTTCTGAACTGACGCCACTGATGTGAACCTGAAATATGGAAAAAACGTTTTCTTTTGTAGGTTTTCTATTACTAACCTCATGGAGACTAGAGTTCAATAATATTGTTTGGTTTTTGATCCATTCCTAAAACAATCATTTGATTACAATACATTTACCCCCATTGATTCCGGATGGGAACCCAAATGCATTTGATTATCATCTCACAGTTACACAGCCATTCTTCATGTCGCTGCCTCGCGGCTAATAACGGACGCCAGCGCACACGCACATTGATTGACTGCTTGCTTTACAGTTTGCATAAAAAGCTGAAAGTACACACGTCACACACACAGTACGGGTCCTATCGGGTCCTCTCGGGTTATACACATGATGATTACAGTCCCGTGTTCCGAAGTGTTCCGAGGAAAAATAAAATAAAAATCGAAGAAATTCCATAAGAAGTAGTGAAAATAGCCGATCTACGAGCTTCTAGATCTGCCGTTTTCACTAGTTTGGGTCCGGGGCAAACGTCTCATTTCTCTTTTGGGTCACAAGCTGAACAGTTTGGGAACCTCTTGTCTAGAGCAGTGGTTCTCAACCTTTTCAGGCCATGACCCCCAAAATAATCATATTTTAACTGGGGACCCCCAGACCCTGACAAGCAAGCACTAAGGTTGAGGCATTAGATTTTGTATATCACGGTTCTATTGTGAAAATAGCAGATCTACTGTGTTGTGAGATTGTAGATTTTCACAATTTCTGCCTCTAATACCGGTATTTGACCATTTGGCCAATGTCTAATTTGTCATTTCAGAGGTATTAAAAAGTCCTTGAACTGTCACTTTAGAAATGTGCAATACACTTAAACTTTATGTTGGTTTGTTTACTGTTGAGTGAGAAAACAGTGTTGCACATTAAGCTAATAATCTGGGGACCCCCCCAAAATCATCTGGGGACCCCCTCGGGGCTTGGCTGACCTGCATAGATGACGATGCCCAGCGCCTCCTCTGTGTTGCGGATGGTGCAGCCCCTCAGCAGCAGGTTGTCTTTGTACAGGCCGTCTCTTCTGCCGCTCCGGTGGATTCTGACAAAGTCAAGAAGAGTTTCCAAGATGTCAAAAAATATATATATTTCAACTAGGGATGTAAAAAAAAAAAAAAAAAAAATCGAAAATCGACTCAAAAAGTATGAGTTGAAAAATGTATTTTTTAAATTTTTAATTCATTTTTTTCTAAAGTTTTTCCCCCAAAAATGTTTTAATCGCTTGTTCAAAAACTTTGTAAGCGTTAATGTTTTCCAAATGTGAGCATGTCTGTGTTGTGCATTAGTGTACGACCGATATATCGGCCGCCGGTATCGGTGAAATTTCCCGCCGATATATATATATATAAAAAAAAAAAGAAATGTCCACAAAAGCTATCCAGTACACAGCTTACACAGTAAATCCAGTCCACAGCTTAAAAAATAAAAGCTATTAAAGTCCACAAAAGCTATCCAGTCCACACAGTTTACACAGTAAATCCAGCGCATTTATGAGGGCTCTGAATGATGTAATGACATACCTTGTCCAGCAGAGCGCGCCCTGCCACATGCCACATATAAACAATGAGCCTCCAACATTACAGCCCTCAACATGACTCTTTTTAGAGACGTGTAATCGATTCAAAGATGCGCTGCAGCCCTGCACGATTCTGCACCAAATGCAGTGAGTTCAGTGTGGATTCCAATGCAGTGATTCAATGTAGATCAGTGGGATTTGTCTGTCACAGACTCAACTTCCCTGCTATGGTTCTGTTAGCTTCCAAAACAAGCTAGTAGGCTAACGTTCCGTCCACCCCTCGCTGCTAAAGAGTCATAACGTCTGTGGTTCTATGTTAAAGAGTCATAAAGTCTATGGTTATGTGTTCCTTCCCCAATAGTAGGCTGTGTATAATCCATAGAATGTAGAAAGAACAAGTGAGCCCTCCTCCTCCATTACTGTATGGTGAATTGACGATGGACTGTGTTTGTGTCAGCCAAGCCCAGGCCTGTCAAATGAGAAGGGCCATTTGGGCCAAAATTGCTGTCATATGAGAAGGGCCATTTGGAAAAAAAAAAAAAAAAGAAAAAATGCATAGTCAACGAGAAGCCCTTTAGGCCAAAATTGCATAGTCAACTCTTCTCATACTGTCAGGCCTGTCAATGGCCTGGATTGTGTGTGTGCGTCAGGCCTGTCAATGCTCCTGGATTGTGTGTAAAAATATAATAATAATAATAATATCTAATTTGCTGCCGCCGCCCAATTTTCCTGAATTGGCAGCCATTTTTTTTTCAAAAATATTTTATATCGGTATCGTATCGGTATCGGTGATGGGCCCCCCTCTCTTGTATCGTATCGGTTAAAAAAAAAAGCCTATCGGTCGGACACTATTGTGCATGCATGCATGCATGGCAGATTCGCATGCATGCTGCGCTCGTCAGGTCCGCGGACTACTGTTTGAGAAACACTGCTGGACTGGTCTGATGCACGCGTCATAGCGGTGCGCGCTGACTGGATGTGTTTTGTTCACCTCCTGCCTTTGCTTGCATGCTTGAAACGAAAGCTCTCTTGTTAATGGCAGCGTCGCCTCATGTGCGGTGATTTTGTCAAGATTGACAATAAAACACAACGTAAAATACACTACTCGTCGTTAATGCGACACACCCGTGGACGCGGTCGGGGAGGGAGGCAGACCAAAGCTCCACATTTGATACACTAGCCTGGGGTGTCAGCCAGAGCGCTCCCACTACGTTCCATGGACTTTGTCACTCCGCTTCTAGTCTCTAGAGAACAGACTCCATGCTAACGTAAGGAAGAGCAATTATTTATTATAATTATTATTAGGGCTTTGATGCAAGTTCTGATGGGTGCAGCTGCATAAGTTGTGTAGCTTAAAGTAATGCGCCGTTGTGCTCTCCTCTCAGCTGCTGCTTAGCGGGAAAAAAAGTGAAAAAAGTCGCTCGACACTTCGATTTTCGGCCTCGACCCGTCGATTCGCAAATAATGTGTCGGATTAACATCCCTAATTTCAACGCTCTCGGGGGGAAAACCTTTCAGGAAATGTAATAAAGAGGAAAAAGGGGGAAAAAGAGTGTGTTCGAAAGGACCCAATGTAGTTATTTTAATCACAAGCTCTTGCTAATATTTTTCGTTGGTATTTATAAAACACACTTAACTCACTGAACGCCATAAACGTCTTATACGTCTTTGGACCTCGGTGCCATAAACGTCTTTTACGTCTTTTTAATTAATCAAAAGTTTTATCATTTTTTCATAATTGTAATTTCAAAAAAATCGCTCTAGAAGTTGGCCATATGCCTCCGTGACCTGAGCGATACGGCCGATTTGACTGTAGCACCAGTGTAACACAGTCCGGCGGAAAATCGGTATAGCCGAAGATTGGTTCCGGCCGTTTAAATGTTATCTAAAACGTTCGTTTATACACTTTCCCGTGCATCCCTGACGAACTATAAGTACTCAAAAAACGCAGAAAATTCTCAGGATTCCAGCGGTGCCATCCATTCTTCTCTACCTATCCTTGATCGCGATCGCCAGGGTTCCGAAGTGTTATAGCATGCTAGCTAAAAGGCCTGGCCAAAATGTAAACAACAGGCCCAAACCAAAAAAAAGATGGACGTCTTCTTCCTTCTTCTGTTAGTTGATCAGATAGTAGGAGACCACCCTCTGGTGGTTTTCAAATGGTATTGCACTCCAGATTGCACACAGGGCCCATCACAGCACACACATATGATGATGATCAAGACATCTTACACATGTTCTATTGAAGCCCAAATCTAATGATAGGATATATATATATAAATATACATGTTTTCCTTTGTAAGAGGGGTAGTGTGGCTTTCGATAGAAGCATAGATTTATATATGTAATTTAAGTACAAAATATGATTTTGGCCCCCATAAAAAGGCAAAATTAAGCAAAATGGCTGGCACCAGTTTTGTAGATTTTGAATAAAGGGTGGCATTCACTGAGTTAAAGGACAACTTCCCCGCTGCACACGTTTTCAACCTATCTTCTTCATATAATTGGTCGTCACTAACGGTCATGATAAAAATAAAACGGTACAATTTTTTTCCTATGTCTCATAACTTCAGAAAACCGCCAGTGTTTCCAGTGGTTTTTATTAACACAATAGAACAGTTGCATCCATTATAGCACCATGACTTTCCAGGAATAGAAAGACTGCAGTTTCTATTAGCTTGGATTCCCCATCTTCATGTACAGTATGTAAAGTATATTATGAAATGTATGACACGTGATGTTTTAGTTCAGCTTTTTGCAGTCTTTTAGCACCGCCATCTTTGCATGTCTTTTTGTGAAGTACAAACTGATCTCTTTTGTAATCAGTTTTTACTTTTAATTAGTGGACTCTGATTTTAATTACCTTTCTAATCAAAATGTCGGGAAGGTACGGTATGTAAAAAATAAATATGGTTCATGCCTAGTGCCATGATTAAACCGAGCCAGCGTGTACGAGGACAAATACAGCTCCCCGAGACGACTTCAGTCCATTCTGCTGAGCCACTCCATCGATCACGCTCTAAAGCACCTCTCAGTCTATTCCCTCAGAGAGAGAGAGAGAGAGAGAGAGAGAGAGAGAGAGAGAGAGAGAGAGACGCCTTATCTCAGCACAAAATCCCTCTGATATACAAACACTGACCTCACCGGCAACTCTATTGGCGAGCACCGCATGGGCACCGAGTCAATCAGCCCCGATGCGCGGCTTTATCGCTGACCCTCAGATCTCGCTTCACACAACAAAAAAAAAATCTAACATTTTTATAGCTTATCAGGATCATCGAGACCAATCCCACGGAAGGCTTGAATTCATAAAGCGGCTCTCTCCTGGGTGGCCCGGCAGGGGGAGAGGTTCAAAACCCCTCTTAGTCTAAGCTCGTGGACGGAAAAAAAGGGAAAGAAAGCGAGACGTATATTGAGCAAGTATAAAATGTGGAGGGGGTCGGGGGGGCTGTTATGTGCCTGTATAGTGGGAGAGCGCTAAGTTTTTAACATGAGCCTTAATCCCATTACTAAACCCAGGATTACAAAGTGAGTTAACTTAACCCGTTTAGGCCTTAGAATTATTGACTGCTTTACCTATCGAAAAATAGCAGATATACAAGCTCACAGCGCGGCTGTGAGCTTGTAGAATAATCGTGAAAATGTGTGCAAATTTTTTGATACATATTTTTCAAAGCAAACTTTTGTAACTCAAATCTCTGCTTCTGGGGGGTCCCTGGAACAACATATTTTGAGATGAGGGTCTGCGGCAAAATAAATGTAATTTTGGTGGTCCTTGACATGAAAAAGTTTCAGAACCACTGACTCAGAGGAAGGATTTAGAAGTCGGGGTCAAAGACCGGGTCAAAGATATTCAAAGACATTTTCACGATTTTTCAAAAATAGCAGATCCACAAGCTCGCAGCGCGGCACTCGGTGCCGCGCTGTGAGCTTGTAGAGCTGCTATTTTTCAACAGTTAAAGCACAAAACAACGGTTAAAGCGGTTAAAAATCGAACGCGACTCGGGCGCGTTCCCGGTAATTGAGGGTTAAATAGTCAGGGTGTCGAGAGCGTTTAGCCCGGGGAGTGACGGACGCTCCATCATCTGCAGCTCCTATTGAAGCAGCTCTCTCTCTCTCTCTCTCTCCGACGTGTCACAGTGTCAGCATGTTTACTAACAGGCAGCCTTCAGCCTTTGGCCTCTTGGCAGCAGGCAGACTGATAAGTCACAACCATTACAGATTAATAACCGTGTCCCTGGGCTTGCTTGCCCCCCCCCCCCCCCCTCCCCTCCCCTCCCCCCCTCCCCTTTCTTTAAGCGGTTTGCCACGGTTCACGGGTCGGCCCCTTGTCAACGCAGCACCCTCGGTCAGTCCCTGAATTGATCAGTCTGAGACACTCTCAGGCACACACGCACACACACACACAGTGGCAAGTGAGTGAGATTGGACTCGGTGCCATTGCCCGCCCGTAATGTAATAAAACATGGTTGAGACAAGCGCCGTCCGTCCGTCCCCCCTCACCTCCTCGACCCCCCCCCCCCCCCCCTCCCCCATCCCCTGCACTCCACAGTAGCCTGGCAACGGAATGCTGGCTGCATCTGCTCTCTGTCAGCGGCCCAGAATAAATGTCAGAATCATGTGGGCTTGCGGTATCAGCTGACTGTACCCCGTCTCTCTCTCTCTCTCTCTCTGTGTCTCTCTGTCGAGCTCAAAGCACGTCCGTTAATGCAGTGTTTCTCAACCTTTTTTTCTGCATGGGCACACTTTTCATGTCCCAAGAATCCATGGTCACGCCAACATAATACGGGGGTGTAAATATCGTCACTGTCGGGAAGAAACCTTGTATCTCCAAGTTTCAAATGTGTACGTTTCTTCGCAAAGTAAAGCCCTGCTTCATCATACAAGGCTGTCGCACAACAGTAGTGAAAACAGCAGATCTACAAGCACACAACGCCTCGCACCGCGAGGCGTTGTGTGCTTGTAGATCGGCTGTTTTCACAAGTTTATAATCATTTTTAAAATGATAGATACAACACTGGCTTTCAAGCAGTTTCAAGGGGCACACTTGACCCTTCTCAGGGACACACCAAAGGTCCCCAGGCACAGTGGTTGAGAAACACTGCCGTTGGTATCGCAATTCATGCAGCCGATGTGTCCCGATGAAAGATTATAGGTTATTATAGGCAAACATACAATCTACGGCCAAAAGATCACAACACGTTGGGAACTTGTAGTTCAGTGCATGTATTTATCTATCAAAGTTTAATTTGTTTTTATTAACCATTTGGTTCCTAGGTTAAATGTTCTCAAATAGAAACTTTAAGCAAATCCAAGTTTTTGTAATTGATTAGAAAATGTTGCACTTTTAGACAAAATATCAGTCAGAATATCCTCAATCGGCGGTCTAGGACTATCCACAATCGCAAAGAGAATTGGACCCAAAAATCGGTCATATTTCGGTCTCTAGCTAAGAGCTCATCCGACGGGCCTCCCCAGTCCCACGGCAGAGGGACAACCAGACAGCAAGCGAGAACGCTTGGCTCGTGTACACACGTTGTTGAGAATCGCATGGCTGGGCAGTGCGGGTGACAAAAGGTCACAGATACATCATCGTTCAGGTCATCCAGTGGCTGCTGCTGCCTCAGTTCAACTCGGGAGATGAATTTGATCTCCTTTGTGAAAGAAGAAAACACAACGTTCCCCTTGTCCCCGAGTAGCTCTCGCTCTGCGACCCTGTGGCAGTGTCAGCGTGACCCGATTTCCGGCCCCGCCGTTTCGAGATAACACAGGCCAGCCGGGGGCCGCGAACGGTTGGTTATTATGTGCTCAGAGCAGCCCAGACAGTGCAAACTGAACCGCCCCTCAATCAATTTCTCACTGGGCCGATAGCCGACCTCAGACACTCAGCTCCGACTCAACATTGCTTTCAACACCTCCTACACAGACAACATATCCTCAGAGTTCATTCAACTCCGAGAGAGCAAACAGCTTTCGACCCGGTGGACCTATTTTGGACAAGCTCACAAACGTGTCGGTTTGTGAGCTTTAGGGCTGTCACAATTATTACATAATAATCGTCCAATCGCAATTATTTGACATAATCGCGATTATTCTTCATAATCGTTTCCATGTTGAAAAATGTTCATATATTTTTTTAAAGTAAAAACATTGTGGAAATAGCTGATCTACAAGCTCACAACGCGTCGCATCGCGAAGATCGGCTATTTCCACTATCAATGTTCTTTTTTAAGTATAAAGTTGTCAAATATGTCAGTAATTTCTTTGTTATTTAGGTTATGTGTCATATCTACCATGTGCAACTTCAATGCCAAAAAAACAAACAGAAATGCAATTGTCAACTAGCTGATCGGTTATATTCAAATGGGGCTTAAAGGGGGTGCAAGGGATATGTTGTTGTTAGAATAAGTGTTAAACAGCTCTATATTCTAATAGTGATCATTGCTATAGACTAGAGTAACAAAGACATGACGTCACGTCACTCGCTCATTCCCGGGTTCGCGGAAGTCATTTCTCTATGGAGAATAACAGTGAGTCATCTTAAAGGAGCTATAGTCAACTTTTTCTTGAACAAACCAACGCTAAAATAAAAATAATGTTTTAAAAATATTTTATAAAAAAGATTAAGCTTCATATACAGTATTTGTTTCTATTCAAAAATGACCACAAAAAGCATAAAATAATGATAAAATAATCATTTTGGCCATTGTCAGGCTGACTTTGTTTACATCACTCTTCTATTCTTTCATATGGATTGATAAGGGATGTAAACAAAGTCAGCCTGGCAATGGCCAAAATGATTATTTTATCATTATTTTATGCTTTTTGTGGTCATTTTTGAATAGAAACACATATATGAAGCTTAATCTTTTTTATAAAATATTTTCGAAACATTATTTTTATTTTAGCGTCCGTTTTTCAAGAAAAAGTTGACTATAGCTCCTTTAAAATCGTCTCATATAAGCATTGTGGTCCAAAAATATACAAACAGTCTCTGCGATATTGTAATTTGTCGGGGAGGTGGCTCTGTATGGTTTATGATAGTCAGTCACTAATATTTGATACAGTCTGTTCCTGGTGAAAATGTAACTAATTTGGCGACAGTAACATTAGCGTTTTCTCACCATCAGTTGATTCTTCATATCCATACAAGTCAAACCGCTGAGATCATTTGTTTATGTTTGGAACACAGTTATTATATCACGCGATATGAAAAACAGACTATGGGAATTCAGAATGGGGGGGCGGGGGGGACAGGAACCAGTTAGGATGTGTAAATGACGTCAAACTTGGTTACTCCATTGAGTGATCACCAACGGATCTCCCCATCTCTCAAGCTCTTTAGTAAACAGAACACACATTTTGATAGAATTGGAGGCGATTAAACAAAGAAAGATGAGCAGATAACATTGGAATACAATAACATTTAGCCTGATAAATCATCTTTGTAGGGTTATCTTTCCTGATTGGATCAGGGTTCCCACACATTTTTACCAATTAATTTCCAAAACTTTTCCAGAATATTAAACCCGATTTCTAGGACTATATAACAATAATTCAGCTCAATAACGCTTACTCCTATGCGCAATGCCCAAAGACAGTGGTTCTCAAACTTTTCAGGCCGTGACCCCCGGAATAATCATATTTGAACTGGGGACCCCAGCACCCTGACGAGCACTAAGAGTTAAGGAATTTTGTCTAACACGGTTTCATTGTGAAAATAGCAGATCTACATGCTCACAACGCCTCAATTTGGCTAATGTTTCATTTGTCATTTCAGAGGTATTAACAAAATCAATAACCAAAGACAATGCACAGCTAATCTTTCCAGGACCTTCCAGGACCCTTGATCAATTCCAAAACTTTTCCAGTACTGGAAAAATATTTTTCAAATTTCAAAATATTTCCAGGAATTTCATGACCGTGGGAACACTGTTGGATAAAACCTGAAGACATGTTTTATAAAGCACGGGAGAGACAGGGAGACCAGTGTTACTGAACAAACACTCTACAACAGGCCAGGGGTGGGCAACTTTGATGATGGAAATTGGAGAGGGCCACTGTATTTCCACGCTCATTCCAGAGGGCCCGAAACCTGTTATCTTCATATTTTAACTTTTTGCGTAATGAATGCCCTACTTTGTCATTCGTCATGAATGCCCTACTTTGTCACTTTGATCTACAAGCTCAAAACGTGTTGCTGCACGACATGTTTTGAGCTTGTAGCTCAGATATTTTTTTTTTTTTATATCCTGAAAATTTAATTTCAAATGCATTTAGTTGGAAAAAGTAGCAAAAATAGCTAGTTCAAATGCATTTAGTTATACTTATTTGTTAACTTTATGAACTTAAACACAATGAGTTGTACATAAAATAGAGTGAAAGACAATACAATTGTAATACTAGCCATTAAACTACTAATATAGACTGAAGTAATTAAAGCATGTTTGGAATTGTAACAGCTATGTATAAGCTTTTTAACAAAAAAAGAAAAGTAAACAGAAATGTATCACTTACACCTAGCCTTGCATGGCCGGCCTAATATCACCACCGGGCTATTTCTTTTTTTTTAGCTCTGGCAGATTCATCTCGTTTCCAGGCTAACTTAAATTAACACTGAAGATTTGACTGCATCAACCAAGGAAACAATCACATGGGTATATCTTCTGGAGAGACTACCATTTCCTGCAACTCCAGCTTGTAACGTCTATTGTTAAGTCAGGGGGGGAAACCCGAGATACTGGGAGGCTCCGCTACCGCTGCTGAATAAGTCTTAGCAAGATAATTATGGCTGGCAGGTCATTTGAATAATGCTAGCGTACATGAAATGTAAACGACTTTGTTACAGCGCGCGTGTCAGGCTCTCTCATTCATCCAGTAATACTTGGGGTCTTAATCCATTTACAGCGGTAGGCCTAGAATTATTGAATGCTTTAACTATTAAAAAATAGCAGATATACAAGCTCACAGCGCGGCACCGAGTGCCGCGCTGCGAGCTTGTAGAACTGCTATTTTTGAAAAATCTAGATTTTTCTTTTTGCAAGTCTTTGAATATATCTTTTTTTAAATCAAACATTTGTAACTCAAATATTTGCTTATGGGGGGTCCCTGGAACTAAATATTTTTAGATGGGGGGTCCGTGGCCAAATACATATCATTTGACATGACATGAAAAGGTTTGAGCACCACTGACATAGAAATTTAGGTTTTTCCAAAAAACCTTAGAAGGATTTAGAAGACACTTGTAGAATCGGGTCAACATATTCAAAGATTTGCACACGTTTTCTAGATCTTTCCAAAATAGCAGATCTACAGGCTCACAGGCGCGGCACTGCGAGATTGTATATCTGCTATTTTGTAATAGTTAAAGCATAAAATAGTGAGTAATAATGCGTTCCCGATCTAAATGGGTTAAAGGAAAAACTAAGCTGATGTGTATACAGGCCTTTGCGTGAGTCACACCTGAATGTCAGTGACAACAAAGACAGGCGTAGACGCCTCGGGTTTCTGCCGTGGATTATTTTTGTGTTGGTGGGGGGTGAGAAGGAGGACAAGGCGAATTAAGTCATTCAATTACCAAGATCCACTACTCCATTATTCATGTTTGCAGTCTACTTGGGTAGACTGTGGAGATGATCAGTTATACATACGGAGAAGGTATGGGCAAGGACATTATGCTAATGTGCTCATAATGGCATGTTTGTGGTAAAAAAAAAAAAATGAGGATAAAGAGTCGGTTTCTCATTCAGGCATTTCTACCCCAAATTCCCGCTACTTTGTGAGTCATTTCCTATTATTAAAATAGGGCATTTTCAGTGCACTTTATTCCATTATATCTCTGCTGTTGGGCTGAAAACTCCCAACTCCAAAATGTTCATTTTCGGGGGAAATGAGCTCAAGTGGAGTTAGGAGGAGGTTTTGACCGAAGGGCTTTTTACTACTTTTGATTGGTTCAATATTATTTTAACCAACACGCAGACGTAAAGGGTGTTCAATAGCACATATTTATGAAAAAAAAAGAGAGGGCCATTCGGGTGGAGTTAGCTGGTTTGGCAGAAAGTGTAGAGTTGGGAGGTTTTGTCCCAAGCATTTTTTACTACTTTCCATTGGTTCAATATTATTTTAACCGACACTCAGATGTAAAGGGTGTTCAATAAATAGCCCTGATTTATGCCAAAAGAAAATCAAAAACCTTGAAAATGGAGTTAAGAGGTTTTGGCCCGACAGTGACGAATGGTGGTGCGTCCCAAAAAATATTCTTTTTTTTATAAGGAAAAAGCATGACAATGCCATTTAACAGAAACAGGCAAACAAATTATGTTAACTAAAAAGATATTTCTCTATTTGTGCGGGTGACAGCACATCATGAAGCGCTGTATCACTAAAGTAAGTTAAACAGAGAGACTGCGTGACTAGAGGTGGACCGATTGCTAAATTCTTGGCCGATACTGATCCGCCGGTTTTATGAAGGTCTGACCTGCCAAAACCGATTTTTCAGATACCGATTTATTTAGCTAAGAACTAGAAAAATCACAGACAATATCCAGTCTAATAAGAATTTTCTCCTTTTTGGAGATGACATTGACACAGGATTATGGAATATATCCTTACATTGTAAAGGTAACCAGCACCATCTGTATTCTGTAGGCTGCCACCAAGTAGACTGGCTGCTACTTGCTAATGTTTACTTTAGTCACAGGACCAGAGCATCATGCTGTGCAGTGCCATAGACACAATTGGCATAAAACCGATATTTATGTCAGTGACCTGCCGGTCAACGATTCGGCCGGTTTTATATGATACCTGCTGATTTTTTATATTGGCCGATACCGATGTCCATCCCTATGCGTGACGTTTCACTTTTAGGGCCGATAACTAGCTGTGTGCTTGTCCCTCATTTTACAGCAGTAGCTCCATCCATCAAACACAACACGTTTCTTGCTGAAACAAGCCAATACGCACCAAGTACAGGAATACTCACATGTAGCCTCGGAACCGGTTCAGGTCATTGTTGGGCTTTTCACATTCAATTATGCTGTTGTACTTGGAGGGGTCAAAGTCACAATCCTGCAAACATAAAAAGGTACAATTTGTTAAGCGATTTAAAATATTATTGCCACTAAATTAGACTTAAAGGGATATTCCACTTTCAACAGGGAAACAGCATATGGGCTCCACACACACACACACACACACACACACACACACACACACACACACACACACACACACACACACACACACACACACACACACACACACACACACACACACACACACACACACACACACACACACACACACACACACACACACACACACACACACACACACACACACACATTGTAACTTCAAACTTCATTTTAACCATGATTAAAAAACACCCATTATTTTTTTCTGGTGACTCATACTACCCTCCTAATATGGGAGCAGGCCGTGTTTTATCAATAACTTTTTTCATTTATTTTTAATAATTATTTGGGAAAATGGAAAAAATTCAATACAAAGAATAAATATTAAAAATAAATGAAAAATCACACCCGTGTGAACTGAGCGGTGGTCGTGGAGGCTGCGCAACAGCAAAACAAATATATATATATATACCTGTATATATATATTATAAAAAATATTAAAACAATATTAAACAAAATATTAATAATAAAATGCATGTCACTCAGGCCGCCACTGGTATCCATCCTTGTGTGTGTGTGTGTGTGTGTGTGTGTGTGTGTGTGTGTGTGTGTCTGGTGTGTCTGGTCTGGCCTGAACAACAGCGCCCCTCCCTTAACATGTGTGGTCCAAAAAGGTACTGTAGGCTACATACAGACAGACACGGACGGACGGAGACAGACAGAACCACACACACGGCCACGTATAGGAGCGTTGTGACCACCGCTCAAAAATGTTATTGAAAAAACACGGCCTGCTCACGTATTAGGAGGGCAGTATGAGTCACCAGAAAAAAATAATGGGTGTTTTTAATGAATCTATCGTGGTTAAAATGAAGTTTGAAGTTTACATGAAATATCTAAATATTGAATCAAGCAAATTAAAAACTGTTCAGGGTGTTCATAAAAGCCTGATTAGACGATAAAATTACCAAAGTTTTTTTTTAAAGTGAAATGTCCCTTTAAGGAGACTAGAACAATGTAACAATAAAAAGTTTTTTGTGTGTGGATATTTTCCACTAATATATCAGTGTTAATCAGCCCAGGTTTTTACATAATGCTTTCTCTATGCACATTTCCATACCTGCCAAAATTAACAATTTTCATGGCAGTATTTACTTTAACCCTTTCTCCCACTGTACTCCCGACTGGTAATTTCTCCTGCTAATCTCCCCATTTAATAATGACACAAATCAATCAGATGTTTTTGGGTTATTGTTTTATTTTTTTTGGTTACTGTGCGGGATGTGTGTTGTGGTACCTGTTAACCCAGCAAGGCACATGTGCACATGAGCAAACACCCTGCCTGATGCGTGTTCCCTGCTCTATGCTCTCACTCAAGCCTGCTTTACTCAGGTTGCCAGTGATAATGGATGAAATGAAATAGCTCTGAACAAGAAATGCTCTTTTCTAACAGCTATACACGTCAGAAAACACCAGTGTTTCAACCCATTTAGGCCTAGGATTATTGACTGCTTTAACTATATTGACTGCTTTAACTATTGAAAAATAGCAGATATACAAGCTCACAGCGCGGCACCGAGTGCCGCGCTGCGAGCTTGTAGATCTGCTATTTTTGAAAAATCATGATTTTTTTTTTTTTGCAAGTCTTTGAATATATCTACTTAAAAGCGAACATTTATAACTAAATATTTACTTCTGGGTGGTCCCTGGAAGATGGGGGGTCCGCGGCCAAATACCTGTAATTTTGGGGGTCCTTGACATGAAAAGGTTTGAGAACAGCATGATTTAGGGGAAGGATTTAGAAGTCGGGTCAAAGATATTCAAAGACTTGCACTCATTTTCACTATTTTTCAAAAATAGCAGATCTACAAGCTCGCAGCGCGGCACTCGGTGCCGCGCTGTGAGCTTGTATATCTGCTATTTTTCTAAAGTTAAAGCATAAAATAATGGTTAAAGTGGTTAAAATCTAACGCGACTCGGGCGCGTTCCAGGTATTTGAGAGTTAAGGTATGTTTGGACTAAATATGTTGAATTCATACACTTCTATTCGGAGTCTCAACGAGCATGCAATTTTGTAGCTAATTAACTGGTCTGTGGTCGCCCTGCACTATCTCTATCTATCTCCCATCTCATTTAGGGTAAACAAAGCAATCTAGCACATGATGATGCAGACTGTGGTGCTGCGTCATATAATAGTTCCTTCTTCTTAGACTTAGATGGTTTTCCCACGCTCCACGTGCCTAATAATGGCAGGTATGCATTTCACAAAACAGATGACCGTTCGTTAAGTGTTGTTGGTGAATTCACAAATGTAATGCTAGCGTTACAATATCAATATTAAAAAGAGTAATATCTACATTATAGCGTTAATCAAGTATTTCACTTAGCCATGTTTCATAAGCCAATGTTAACTTTAACCCTCTAAGGCCCAAATATAGAAATACTTGAAATAAAAAATTGAAAAAAATCAGATGGTGTTGTAGGAGTCCTAATAAGAGGAAAATGCAATGTTTTTTTTAAAACAATGTTTTTTTAAGGTTTTATAGCCATAAATCATAAATCATAAATCATGCTCTAATTTACATATGGGGGATATTTTTCACAATAATAACATATATACATGTTCTAGACATTCTAATGATCACCAAAAAAAATAGTACAGGCATTTTACTTATGTTTTTGTGAGGAATAGCTTCCATGAAAAAGTGAGATGTTCGTCAAAACTCTGGAATGTCAGCGGGTGTGGCGGGTGTGAATGTCAGCCCCTGTGGGGGGTATTTATATGCAAATATTGTGGCCAATGGCATTGTAATACTAAACAATAGAATCCAATGGTGATGTTTAGGTGGTAGGGGGAGCTAAAATAAAATGATTTAAACCTTTTTTTGGATAAAATACAAACGTTGTAATATTACAACAGTGGGCCTTAGAGGGTTAAAGGATGTTTTAGGTTAAGATCCTACATTGGTGCAGGTAAAAAAGGTAGCACTCATCACTTCAGGCACAATGGTCAAAAACACAGTCTAAACCCAGTGGTTCCCAAACTTTTTAGCTCAAGACCCAAAAGAGAGGTTAAACGTTTGCCCGGGACCCAAACTAGTGAGAACAAGCTGATCTACAAGCTCACAACGCAATGTTTATTGCCATGTTGTGAACTTGTAGATCTGCTATTTTCACTACTTCTTAAACATTTGTTTTCTAATTCATGGAATTTCTTAGATTTTTCTTTTGATTTCTTCATGAAATTACTGAAAGAATAATTGAATTATGTTTTCAATTCATGAAAAAAAAAGCTTTTTGGGGATTTTTTTTTTTTTTTATATTGAATAATAATAATTAAAAAACAAATTGTAGGAAACAGAAAATTAAGGGACCCATAATGGGTCCCGACCCAGTGTTTGGGAAACAGTGGTCTAAAACATTTAGCTGAGAGAAGCCTAGTCATCAGAAGAGGATGAGAAGTTGGGCTTATTCACACGTGGGTGTTTTGTTAGTCATTCGGTTGGCCACTTTAGCTGGGCAAAGAGCACGCAGCTGAACAAA
The DNA here is from genome assembly GCF_963921795.1 of Nannobrachium achirus. Classification (NCBI taxonomy): domain Eukaryota; kingdom Metazoa; phylum Chordata; class Actinopteri; order Myctophiformes; family Myctophidae; genus Nannobrachium; species Nannobrachium achirus. The sequence continues at coordinate 12,587,050 of NC_137810.1, read as the reverse complement.
CCAGCACACGGACAAACACCCCTGCATCCTATTAAACACAGAATGCACCACACACAAAGAGGGCTGAATTGCTTCCTTTTTAATTCCTTTGGGTTGCAGCCTTTCTCTTTTTATCTCAAGTCATCTGAAATTCAAAGAGGACGTGATTCAGCCTTCTTGTGTGCACTGAATTCTTTGCTTAATCACTTATCTCCTGCCATCACATGCATGCACCAAGAAGAAACAGGGCGGGGAATTAACTATTCAGTTAGTCTTGAAAGTGTGAGAACTATTGATTTAGAAGATGTTAGGGTTAGGGTTAAGAATGTTGTAGAATGTATGTAGAAGGCCTCAGGTCTTAATAGGTTAAGCTTTCAACTTAAACAAGCCACATTTGACACACACTGAATTTGTCAGTATTCTGTTCAAATTGGTTTCCTTTTTTGAATATTTCTGGTTTGAGTCGCAGTCTCTTATCAACGGTAGCCTCGGAAACCCAGGCTTCTTTGGCGATAGGAAGAAAAAGAAGCCTGGGCGATCGCGTTATGATCACTGTTGGAGGAAGTGTAGAATTTCCCTAACCAATCAGAGTGCAGAGAGCGTCGCACCGAATGTGTTGAAGTCATGACGCAGCAGCGTTCTCTGCGCTGAGCAGAGGAGCAGAGGGGGTGGGGGGAGGAGAACACATGCTATTGGCCCGAGACTCGCGGAGAGATTCGCCGCGCCCGCCCATCTGCCTACACAAACTGGTCCGTGTTAGGTTAGAGTGAATCAACGGTGCAGACTAAGCATTGGCCTGGCTCACTCAAGCAGAATTTGTCTAGTTTAAACAGACTTTAATGTTCCCATGTGTGTTTTTATTTCCTACAGTAGACTACATCAGGTGTTGCTACTGTGCGGGGTAATGAGAAGAGGTTGAAAGCCGCAATGAAGTCATAACCAAACCACGACCTTTAATACACACCTGCAAATGAAAACCACAGAGTTAGCACGACGACACAGACCAATTCGAGGTGACATGGGAATGACGTTAACCCATTCAGAACGGGTACACATTATTGTGTATCATTATTTTATGCTTTAACTATTGAAAAATAGCAGATATACAAGCTCACAGCGCGGCACCGAGTGCCGCGCTGCGAGCTTGTAGATCTGCCATTTTTGAAAAATCGTGAAAATTTGAATTTTCGACCTGATTCTATAAGTGTCTCTTGAATACGTATAAGTGTTTTTGAAAAAGCTATGTTTCTATGTCAGCAATCTGGCTAGCCATCGTCAAAGAAAAGGTCCTTTTCACTTGAACTGGAGCTCAGTTAGTCTGTTCTTGAGAGACTACTGTGTCAGTGGTTCTCAAACCTTTTCATGTCAAGGACCCCCCAAAATGATATGTATTTGTCCACGGACCCCCATCTCAAAATATTTAGTTCCAGGGACCACCCGGAAGCAAAATTTGAGTTACAAGCGTTCGCTTTGAAAATACATATATTCAAAGATTTGCACACATTTTTACGACCGATTTTACGCACCGAGTGCCGCGCTGCGAGCTTGTATATCTGCTATTTTTCACAGGTTAAAGCATTCAATAATTCTAGGCCTAAACATGTGGGGGCCACGGGTCTCACCAGGTCGTAGAAGCTGCGGACCACCTGCCTCTGCTTCAGGTTGGTCTCTCCGTCCAGGGTGGCCGTCTCGATGTGGCACAGGCGGTCGGGGTCGCTGGTGCTCAGCAGCAGGACGTCCGCGGGGAGGATCTCGTTGCAGCGCAGCCTGATGAAGTCTCCCACCCGGATCTCCTTCCAGTATTTCTCCACGTAGCGTCGTTCCAGTCTGTCCAGAGTAGGGGTGGGCGATATGGTGATAAATATCGTTGAGACGATACAATGTCTCCACAATACACCTTTTCAGAGGCATCGTATACATCGTGATACAATTGAGGGAGCCTTGTAAAAAAATCCTGTTTAATCGTTAATACAGAGATTCATTGCAGAATTCAATTTAAACCTGCATTTTGGTCTAAATCAGTAGTTCTCAAAACTTTAAAATGTCATGGTCTCCACTTAACTCTGACAGTATACAAATGAAACCAAATGGACCCTTACGGGACCATTTGGTTTCATTTGTATACTGTCAGAGTTACATACTTGTAAAGTTCAATTTAGACCTCCCAAAAGGAACCCAGGGAGTCTAGTTTTTGTCAAGTAACTTGAAAAATAACCATCAAAACCAACGTGAAAAAGAATCGTGATAAAATCGTGTATCGTGATACAGCTGGGGAAAATATCGTGATATTGTATTTTTCCATATCGCCCACCCCTAGTCCAGAGGAAGAATGACAAGGGGCAAAAAGAAAAAAAGCAAACTGAATCGGCAAAAAATGCGCCACAGCTCTATTGTTCTCATAATTGAGATGTGGCGCAAACGGAAACCCACAGCTCAGCTTTAGTTCTGCCAATTATTTTTGGAAGTCCAAAAAAACAACAAAAACAAGCTCTCCTGTGTAAAAAGGAACCGGCCTGTTGGTGCAACTCTAAAGTGGTGCTTTGTGGCCCACTGCTCCCTAAACGACTTCAACCTGCGGTGCATTCAGCAGCAGCAGTAGATACAGTAGGGCTGCATGTCTAATGCAAAGTCATTCAGTCCGGGAGCAAGAAAGAACACAGCCATTCCTCATCGGGGAAAAACTAAATAGGAAACATTCCCTGTTGGAAAAAGCTCTAAGGGCAAAGTAGTAGTGTGGCCTGGGAGTGGGAAAAAAAAGCTCTGTTCCGTTACCTGATCAGGGTGTGATAAAATGCATGTGTGCAACTGTGTGTGCATGCAAGGAGATTCTCTCTCATATTATACAACAGAAAATATGCGAAACACTCTCTGTACAAGACAACAATATGTGCGTGACATCATCATCATACCCGGACGTTATGCTGGAACGCCTACTGAGTGGCAAAAATCCACTTTCTGGCCTTGACAGCCCATACATTCAAACAGAAAAGTCCTATCTGATTGCAACGTAAAACGACGTAAAACAACGTTAAAATCACTTCACCACTTCACTTTATGAATGCGCAATGCGCATACCCTCTATCATGCATAAAAAGACAAACAACTTAAGCACTATTTTATAGTTTGTCATAAGACTGTTCCGTGTGAAGATAGCCGATCTAAAAGATCTGCAAATGTTGCAATTCAAAAAATACATTTCCAAACATTTTGGAACTTTTCGTCTACAGTACAGTATAATAATAACACAACTAAAATAGGGACGCCCGGTGGAAAGTGGTTCCTGAGGATGCACTCTGCTCTTCCATTGCGTGCAGGTTCAACAGACAGGATTCCCCCAGTCAGACACGAAAGAATCCCACTCACGTGACATCGTCTTCATGTCACACGAGGAACATGGTTTGAGGAAAGTCTCACTGAGGCAGACTGTGTCTATTTTTACACGGTGCCAATACAGTAGAGTTTTCTTCTCAGAGCAAACACCTCCGCTGCTGACAGGATACAGTGTGTCACAACAAGAGCACACACGTTTCCTTTAGGTCATACATGGGCCCCCACCTTCACTTAATGCGACCCGCAGGTTAATACCGGAATACTGACATATTATTGATTTCAGCTGTTACAATTCCAAACATAACCTGCTTTAATTCCGTAAGTCTATATTAGTAGCTTAATGACTGGTATAGTAGTATTCAAATTATTATTTTTTATGTCCAATGTATTTGTATTTAGATTCATAAAGTTAACATGAGTATATAACTAAATGCATTTTGAAATTAAAGCAAACTATTACATTTTAGGATTCCAATTCAAAATGAACAAAAAATAATTCAGGATTTCAATTCAAAAGAAGCAAAAATAGCCGATCTTCAAGCTCAAAACGCATCGCAGCGCGATGCGTTTTGAGCTTGTAGGTCTGCTATTTTTGCTGCTTTTGTATAAGATACTAGAATGGCAAAGTAGGACGTAGCAATATGCAATGTGGCCCTCTGGAGTGAAGGTGGAAATATAGTGGCCCTCGCCATCATCAAAGTCGCTTGGATTGTCTCAACAATCCAGTTTTCCAGGTTTTCTAAATAATGCATGGCTCTGCTGCGATTGCAACTGTTCAGAACCGTGAGCTTTGCCTGGCTCACAGAACCCACTCCATTATTTATTAATAACCAAACCCCTCCTCCACACACTAATGACTCATATCACAATGTAGAAACACATTGCTTTCCTTGGATTCTGTCTGAATCACAGTGTCCCTGTGAAATATCCAATGTGTGTATTACATAATAATGTACAGGTAGTGAATATGTTATCATATAACTGCAATTATAATGACAACTGGAGCTCACTACAGTCCATTTCATTTGAATACAAACGTTTGATGTACCGTATACCAGACGTCTTCAACAGGGGGTCCGGGACCCCTAGGGGGTCCTCAGAGTTACTACAGGGGGTCCTCCAAATCATTGTGTGATAGAAATGTTTTGCCCTGTTTTTTACACTTACCACTTGAACCATAGCATCCCTATTCTGGGGAGAACAGTTGCCGAAAATAGCCGATCTACAAGCTCACAACGCCTCGCAGTGAGCTTGTAGATCGGCTATTTTCGTCAAATAGCTTGGTGTAGAGGGGGAAAAGAGCAGGCAAAGTACAGAGTGAAAGGTCAAGTTTACTAAGCATTAACAGTTTAAGTGGTTAATGTGGAAAATACACATACTACTAATGATATGAAGTCTATGAAAAGGTTTAATCTGCAACACAATTTCACACAATATGTAGTGGGGGTCCCTGCTTCATCTATGTCTCAGCCAAGGGGTCCTTGGCCTGAAAACTTTGAAGACCCCTGCCGTATACAATTACAGAAACGTTTCTCTGTCATAGCATAGGCTAAAAGGATGGTAGGTCAACATTCAGAGAGAGACAGTAATGTCCTCAGGGCGAATGTGGTTATCGTAGAGGAGCAAATATGTTCAGGTAATAATGTGTCCGAAGACAGATTTGTTGTCTGGTAAACTTTCCTGTCGCCATTGCAGTGTTGTTTTTGACGGCAAATTTTGACTTGGTTTTAGTCAGTCTTTTGAATAAAATGTCGTTTAGTTTTAGTCATAATTTAGTCAACGGAAAAGTTTTAGTTTTAGTAAAATTTTAGTCAACTAAATATCATAAAATTTTAGTTGACTAAATCTACAGTTGATTTATTCAACTAAAATGTATTTTGGCAGGCCTTGATGGCATCGTAATGACTGATTTTACACTTGGTTGCGTGCTGAAAATAGCCGATCTACAAGCTCACAACGCGTCGCACTGCGACGCGTTGTGAGCTTGTAGATCTGCTATTTTCAGCACGCAACACCTGAGAGCAACCAAACATAAAATTACTTTCTCCTCCACTAGTCCCTCCCTAACGTTTTAGTCTAGTTTTTATTTTGACAAAATTGTCAAATATTTATATTTAGCCTTAGTCATCACAGCTTAGTTTTTATTTCGTTTTCGTCAGTGAAAAAAATGTAGTCGACAAACATTTTTCGTCACAGTTTTAGTCGACGAAATCAACACTGCGCCATTGCCTCAGTGTGGCATGATGACATGACGCCAAGCGTGTTTATGCCCCAGCGCGAGCAGCCCCACACACACACACACACACACACACACACACACACACACACACACACACACACACACACACACACACACACACACACACACACACACACACACACACACACACACACACACACACACACACACACACACACACACACACACACACACACACACACACACACACACACACACAGGGCTACATAGGGCATGAATTATCAAGGTATAGGCCTATAGCAAACCTTATAGTATACTTCTATATAAGAGAATACATTCAAAAACGGATAGCAAATGTCTTATAACATGGGCCTAAGCTTCAATGCCCCAGGGGTCTGTAAACAAAGTGAGCGAGGCCAAATATTATGACAAGATGAACATCTCCAGGCAGAGACACTAACCGGTCTGTCATCAGAGACCCTGGAGTATAGATGTTATGGAGAACATAATGCCTGAAGGCCTTACGCTTCAAATGCGTCTTACTTTCACTTAATAGACACTTAAACCCTATATTCTTTGGTGTCAAGAGAGAAAATAGCTGATCCACAAGCGCCCGACGTGCCGCAGCGCAACATGCTGTGAGCTTGTAGATCTGCTATTTTGTCCAAATGTTCACCTATAGACACGTTTCTTGTTTACAAACATTGAGACTAAATGCACAGGTGACTGTATCATGTAATCAATTCCACCAATCCCCAAACCTGTTGTTTTGGGGAGCGCTGGTTTCATTGGCTCATTTGGTACCGACCTGCGCGCCGCGCATCTATGTTTTTATCAGTGTAAAGTGGACCCGAAATGCGTCTATATACAAGCTAACAACGTGCTGCAACGCAACGCGCCATGCGCTTGTAGATCTGCCATTTCGGCCATATGTTCACCCATCTATTAATTTTTAGGGCTGGGTTCGGTAACCGCCGTACCGCCGTATCGCGGTATACCGCGGCCTACCGCGGTGTCAGGGTCCTTACCGCGGTCAAAAAAGACAAAAAAATAGGCTATTTTTATTGAGAACGAGCGAGTTTTAAAACTGGGGAGAAGCGAGGACCGCATGCGCTCCATGCCGCTCTGCTCTGGGCCGTGTACCACACGTTGGAAGCCGCCCACATACGTCACTCACACACACACAGTGCACGCAGGGCAGTAGAGTACGGAGCACAACTCTATGACGGAGCAGCAATGCAGCATATACTTTCTCTGTAATCCACTCGACACAAGGATGTTAATACCTTGTGTTGTGGCATATCTTTTTTTATTCATACGGATTACTGGCGGAGCGCGGGCCGCGTGGACAAAACCGAAAATGAAACTATTTTACTTTCTCCAGCTCCACCGCGTCGCACGTTGTGCTCCGTCCAGCGGCGCGTCGGCGATTTTATAACCTTACAAGTCTTGTAACTAAAACCTGTATATAGCAGCACTCAATCACTGTGATTTGAGAGTTGAGACGTGACGTGAGTTTACAGAATCACTGTACACGATCTGACTACCCTTCCTCTTCTGGTTTGTTCACATAGCTGTTTGTGTCTGAAAAGCCCAAGTAGCTAGCCTACGTTACTATGGTAACCCGACAGTGCAGATCTAAAAGCTCAGAACGCATCGCGGATGCGATGTGGTGTGAGCTTGTAGATCTGCTCCTTTGAAAGCCAGACCCGCTGTGCTGTACGGAGAAGTATATCTCGGGCAGTCAGGCTGTGTCGCCTCTCCACTGTGGAGAGGCGACTTTTGGGAAGATGATTGCAATATTTTGGCTTATCGCCGAACCTTAATTAATAGATACGGGGGTGCGGTAATTACCGCAGTACCGGCGGTAAATGGGAAGACGGTAATCGCGGTAACAAAATGTCCATACCGCCCCAGGCCTATTATTATCCATTATAAACATGCCCAGAATATGGATGGCTGGTGTTCATGTGGTTAAACAAAGGGTTACTTTTACTTTAATTTGACATTTCCTTACAAACTAACTTTTGGTTTGACTTGACTTTCATTCTGACTACTTTGACATCATTAAACAAAAGGAGAGTTTCGTTTACCCGTGCTTTTCCTACGAATTTGACTTTCACTCTGAATACTTTCTTTCACTTCATTAACCCATTTAGGCCTGAGCATATTGACTGATTTAACTTTTGAAAAATAGCAGATCTACAAGCTCGCAGCGGTGCCGCGCTGCGAGCTTGTAGATCTGCTATTTTTGAAAAAGTCGTGAAAATATGTGCAAATCTGTATGTATCTATATGTATTTTCAAAGCGAACGTTTGTAACTCAAATTTTGCTTCTGGGTGGTCCCTGGAACTAAATATTTTGAGATGGGGGTCCGTGGCCAAATAAATATCATTTTGGGGGTCCTTCACATGAAAAGGTTTGAGAACCACTGACATGGTAGTCTCTCAAGAACAGACTAACTGAGCTCCAGTTAAGTGAAAAGGACCTTTTCTTTGACGATGGCTGGCCAGATTGCTGACATAGAAACATAGGTTTTTTCCAAAAATCTTAGAAGGATTCAAAAGACACTTATAGAATCGGGTCAAAATTCTAATTTTCACGATTTTTCAAAAATAGCAGATCTACAAGCTCGCAGCGCGGCACTCGGTGCCGCGCTGTGAGCTTGTATATCTGCTATTTTTCAATAGTTAAAGCATAAAATAATGATACACAAAATGTGTACCCGTTCTAAATGGGTTAAAAAAGGAGGGTTGCCTTTACCTTGCACCTTTCCTTCAATTTGACATTAATTCTTGAATAGGATGTACAGAATGTTCAGTTTCTGCTACTACAGCACATTACATTCTAATTCCTAACCCTGACAAGCATGGTCTTGGTCTATAGGCTCATTAGGCTGGATAGGAGGGACTGAAGTAGGGATGGGACAATATGAAAATGTCATATCACGATTATTGTGACTTAAGAAATCGCGATGTACGATATTATCGCGATAATAAAAATCCATTATCCTGGGGCGGAAGCATTTGCCAAAAAATAGCAGATCTACAAGCTCACAGCTTGTAGATCGGCTATTTTTTGGCAAAGACATTTTGATAGAGAGTGAAAAAAAAGACTGTATCAAATATGTTTATTATAAGTACCTTTTACTATAGTACTTTTATTATAGAGAGTTTAAGTTGCACAGGATATGCAGCTCAGCAAATAAAAGGTGTATTGATCCCAGTTCATGACGGAGGACGATATCACAATAAAATTACATCTCCACCATGCATTGACACTAAGGCTTGCCCAGGTAAATAAATCTTTCGGGCAGGTAGAGTTTGCTTTCAGGTTGCCCGAACGGGCAAGTGCTCATTTGAGAGGGGACGCAACCGTCTATAAACACAACACCAGATATCTGTCTAAACACCTGAGCATGGCCAGCGCGCTACATTTTCTGGTCTGTGGAATGTAACCAGTGTGAAACCACAGACATATTCAATCATAGTAGGTAGGTATTTGTATTTGGAGGTATAGTGTATGACATTTTTATCGCACAGCCCCAGGAAGCAAAGAAATAAGTGTTAAATTGAGCGGTAATTAAAATCTTACCAATCATTTTACAATGGACAATTTACTTTTTGGGCAAGTGGGCATGACCTTCTTTGGGCAAGTAGAACATGACCTGTACTTGCCCGACGGGCAAGTGCCTCTGAGAGCTTAGCTTAGTGTTAACACCTGTCCACGATACGATTATCGTGAGTGTTTCTTATCACGATAAGCGATAATATCGCGTATCGTCCCATCCCTAAACAGCAGCAGCAGCTCATTAATTCTATCGCCACATGAAAAACGGACTCACTATCAAGGACAAGAACAATTCTAGGAAAGAGTCAAACACAGTTTAAGACAAATAAACACAGCTAACATAAACAAAGCCACGTGAGTGAGCCAAAATGCATGTTTTCCTGCTATGTGAATCCATGTGTGTTCTTGAAAGGCATGTGACTTTCCAAGAATTCTTGTTAAGAGTTATAATTCAGCAGCAAGAAAAATGTGGAAAAGCAGGTCTCTTAAATAGCTGCTATATTTGCCTGGAGCCTATTTAATTCAACATTGACACAAACAAGACCAATAATCTAAATAACCATTAATAGGCTTGTTGTCTGATGTCTGTGCCATCATTATTCATCCCGTGTTGACAATACTATGAAAAACTGATGCCTGTTTACAGCTATAAGCCCTGTACTGTGAACAGTGCAACGGTCCTAGATTGGAAATACAGCTGTCATTCTTGTTCGTTTGGCATTAGAAATTCCTAAACTCTTGCCAAGGACTGGGTGATGCTTTGCTTTCAGACAGTGAATATCATAGGTGGTTCTTCTCATAATTGGATTATTGTTTATTTTTATAAAGAAAACATTTTAAAAACTACAAACCTAGATATCTGATGAAAGAAAAACACAGTGAAAACGTACCTACATGTTTTAATTTGCTGAAACGTTTGTTGCTGCACCACGCATACCTACAGTATATTCTTTCACATTAAAGCCTTTTTTATGAATAAATGAATAACAGTTTACATAATTTCCGAAGATATGGGGTCCATGTATTGGATCTATTGACAACTGACTGACATAATAAAGAGGATCATCAAACATGCCTAATTGAATACCATTCTTGTTCACCAAATGATTTTGAGAAGGCCTGTGTTCTGTGGGGGGAGGGAAGTGGAGCGGCTGGGCTAATGTGTAAATGTAATCTCTAAGTACTCTAAGTGTTTGATTGATTGTTTTTTGTTTTTGTGAATTCTTGTTTCTCTGTTTTTCTTTTCCTGTATAAAATTGCTTGTGATATTTTTATCGACAAAAGGTTTCTATAGGTCTGTTCAGCATTTCTTCAAATGTGTATGTTAAAAACTGAAAGCAATAAAAAAGTATTAATCACAAAAGAAATGTAATTTTTTTCTCCAATCTGTATAGTAGAGTAACTGGGGTGGTTGTATTTTGTCTCCCAGCTCTTCTATTGAGACATTTATATTGTGTCAAAGGTCAAGTCTCACCTAGGGCTGTCACAATTAATATATAATCGTCTAATCGCAATTATTTGACATGATCGCAAATATTTTGTCATAATCGTGAATGTTGAAAAATGTTCATACATTTACAAACATTTTCTGAAATAGTGGAAATAGCAGATCTACAAGCTCACAACGCGTCGCGGGTGCGACGCGTTGTGAGCTTGTAGATCGGATATTCCCACTATCAATGTTCTTTTTTAAGTATAAAGTTGGCAAATATGTCAATAATTTCTCTATATATTTAGGTTATGTGTCATATCTACCATGTGCAACTTCAAAGCCTAAAAGCCAAACAGAAATGTCATTGTCAATGACAAAAACACAATTAAATCGTTAATCGCAATTATTTGAGTGACATTAATCGTCATGTAAAATGTCATAATCGTGACAGCCCTAGTCTCACCTACAAAGTTTGAGCTGATGGTCAAGACTCAATTCATCCCCAGAGCAAGCAGACCTGCTCTATTAGCTCAACTAGAATTTCGGGCCCCCTTCGGGGGCCCTCAAATCTAGAGCTCGGGCCCCCTCCGGGGGCCCTCACGGTATACCAGCAATCAAATGGATTTGTAATGGGCAAATATGGGTAGTTCTTTTTTTGAAAAAAAAGTTTAAGTTTTTTGAAGAAAAAAAAAGTTTGTTGAAAAAAAAAAAAAAGTTTTGGCCTAATTGTGTTATTGCGACCGTAGGTCGCACTTACTACAGAAAGCTCCACCAGGTGTCCGTCTGTCCGTCCGTCCATCATACACGTTTTGCCCTGCTCATATCTCGGCAACCGTTGCCCCGATCCATGCCAGCTTTTGCACACACACTCCTTGCCTGCCAAACTACAACCTCCAAGGACCCCCAGAGCTCCAGGGACCCCGAAGTCCCTGGGGGACCCCCTGGTGTAAAAAAAGTTCCCTCCGTGACTCACGTCACACGTCACACTTTTGCCCTGCTCATATCTCCGCAACCGTTGCCCCGATCCATGCCCCCTTTTGCACACACACTCCTTACCTGCCAAACTACAACCTCCAAGGACCCCCAGAGCTCCAGGGACCCCCAGCTCCCTCGGGGACCCCCAAGTGTAAAAAATGAGCACATGTGCAAAAATTACCAAATGACCACCCCAACGGGGCTGCTCACGGGGAATTCCCGGGGACCACCCACTCCTGGTGCTCCAGAACGGATGCAAAAGTGGTGGCGCCCCCAGTGGAGGACCCCCTGCCACTGCAGCTCACATAAAATGCCGTAACTCGGGCTAGGAGCGTCCGGGAGAGCCGGGGCCGGTACCTATTCGTCCGCCAAGGCAACGCGGACACCCCACCCCTCATTTCTCACATGGCCCTCTTCTAGCGCCACCTACAGGCCGATTTTTAAAACACATTTTTGGCCACTGCTCCTACAGTTTTTGCCCTAAAATCACGAAAATCACTACACAGTATGTCTACACTCATGTCATCAACATGGATCAGGAAGTTTTTGGAAAAACAAATTTTTGCCCTATTTGTGGAGATAAGTGACCTACGGTCGCTTATCTCCCGATTAGGGAGTCTTACTGGTTATTATTACTATAATAGGCCTGCCAATGTTTTATTTTCATTATTTCAATGTTTTCATTTTAGCAACACACACACACACACCCCTACACACACACACACACACACACACACACACACACACACACACACACACACACACACACACACACACACACACACACACACACACACACACACACACACACACACACACACACACACACACACACACACACACACAGACAGTATGTTGCTGTGAAGAGGTGAGTGGGCCGAACTCTAGAGGTGAGTGGCCCGAAGGGCCGCCAACTTCTTGTAAGATACAGGCTCTCGGCTAGCTAGGCTCTCGCTGCTGCGCGCCCGTCACTGCTGAAGCAAACTGTAACCTGATACTTTGGTGACGAAAATTGCGTAGGAGACACTCTGGGGAAAGATTTGCATAGCAAACCCACACATTACTTTTCTACAAAGTGTACATCGTGCGAATACAATAGCTTCAGGAGAAGCTGCTAGGAACATTGGGGTAAAAATGCGCGATTTTTGTGCAAAAGGTGGAGTCTTTAGATGCAGTGTAAATGTGATTCTATCGCGCAGGATGCTTAAAAATACTTAAAGAGGGTCGCTGTGGGTTATGGCTGCTGAGATGGTAAGAATGTCAGCAGGAAACAAGGTTCAAATCCGGGGTAGAAGAGAAAAGTTACATGGTGCTGCTTTAATTGAAAGAACTTGATAATATAAAAAAGTACAAATCTACTTTATAAATTATTATAACCTTAATTAACTGTTGAATTGTGAAGATAGTTAGACAGTTTAGTCGGCCAGTTACATAAGAGCTTGTAGTGTCAAGTTGTGGTTGTTGTACCTGTGCCTGTGCCTGCAGAATGTGCAGATGGACAGGGCTAACAGATGTTTACATAAAGCATGTGGGGAACTAAATAATTCCATGCCTGCAAGCCAAATCTAAGGGGAGTTTAATTTGACCAGCTATGCCCCTGCAGAAAGGAGATAGCCTACAGTAAACCAGCCATAACAAACCAAACAGTTAGCCGCACACACCATTCTTCATGATGAATAGATAAATATTTGCATTTTCGATTAAAGTGGAATTCCCTCCGTCATAAACAAGAACTCCCAAAAAGAAGTGTATGAAAAGTAACCCAGTTAAATGTTGGTTCATCCGTATGTCAGTGCCTAGATCCTGATTTACTTTACGATTTACACTAGGAGAAAAAAAGGTATACGGGGATCATGTAATTTTCAATTTAGTCTGTTTATAGTGTGTAGTAAACAGTGAAGTGTTGCTTAGTTTGCGAAAGAAGATTGTTTTGCACAATATTGACCACAGCACAAGAAAATTCAATTATGTCCGTCCAACTTTCGAGGACAGCTTTGGCCAAGAGACCTAAGCAAAAAATAGTGAAGTCACTTAAACAGTGAGCCTTTTGATTACCATGAATTATGCTCTGTACCGGGCTGACAGTGCTGCTTTTCATTAGGGTCATACACTAGGCTTCCTCGCCTAGAAAATAGGTAGGCCTATACCTTTTCAGTCAACTCAATATTGCAGGGGCTAAGAGATAGCACAACTGATAGAAAATCACAGGAATACCATTATATCAGGCTGGCATGTACTATAATATCCCTGAAACATGACGGTTGCATCTCTTCAGGGCTAGCTAGTAGGCCTACTATACTACCACACAAACAATCTATGAACCTTGAAGAACAAAAGCTTCCATCTAACGGAACACATTTCCCTATTAAAGGGGTTATTAATGTGAAGAGGGATAAGGTAGCCTAGCCTACTTGATCCCCCCTTAGACCTGGAGATTCTGGGATCCCATCGCTATCCCCTGGCTCAAACCAGCGGGCCTACAGTACAGTACAGTACAGTACAGTACAGTACAGTACAGTACATACTGCCACCGTGGAACAGTAGTCTGTCTACACATGGGACTTTGCAATATTGATGCTTGTACTGTAGTGCTTTAGGAGGAATCTAAATAGCCCTGTAATAAAGTGTTCTGATCAAAGCAATCTGACTTTGGTGAGCTGTCTGAACAGATCTATATCTGTGGGTGGCGGTGGATAGCATAAACATAAACAACTCAAAACCAAAAATCATTCATCACTTTTTGTCCATGCTACAATGTACACTGGAGATACTATCACAGGCCACAACTAGTTACAATGGAGCTATGATAGCCTGCTGGTTAACATAAACAAAACAACAAGCGGTGTGAAGTAACTTAGTACATTTACTCAAGCACAGTACGTGTACTTACACATTGACGGTAGTTTAGCATTTCCAATTTTCAGTCCTTTTACTACTACTCCACTTGTCCACTATACATCTCAGAGGCAAATATTAGGCTATACCTTTACTCCACTACAAGTATTGGTCAACTTTAGTTACTAGTTACTTTGTAGCCTATAGTTTGTATTAATGTGTATAAAATAGCATAAATAGGCTATTTATTTTCAAATCCTTTGTATACATTTGAAAAAGTAAAAGTAGCCTACTTTTCCCCCACCACCACTGCTGGTTGTAACAGTTTAAAGGCAGTGCAGTGGTTCTCAAAGTGGATTCTATAGGGACTTTTAGGTTCCTTTGTGGGGGTCTAAATTGACCCATACAAGTCTGTAAACTCTGACAGTGTACAAATGTAACCAAATGAACCCTAAAGGGTCCATTTGGTTACATTTATATACTGTCAGAGTTAAGGGGAGACCCTGAAATGTAAAAGTTTGAGAAACACTGGTTTTAAGGAAGAGCCAGTTGTTTGTTTAGAAGTCATATTACCTGCAGTAGACCAGACAGTCCATGTGATTTATTTCTTTATCAGATCTGTGTCTCCTATAATCCTCCCAGAGGTCTTTGATTGCAGTGACAGACAAGATGAAGACCACGGGAGCCAGTGCAAGTTCAGGTTGAAACGCGTTGACAACCGGCACGAAATTCAGCAAGGCGATGAACACAAAATAGACATTGGCGAATCTGTGGAACTGCTCGAAGAGGTTCTTTGGTAAGAAAGACAGGAACGTGTATTTGGTGGTTTTTATCTTGTTGTCCGCGTAGTGTCGGTTGGGATTGTCCTCTCCTTTCGCGTGATCATACAGTATGTTCGCGTGGATGATCCTCGTTTTGTTCTCCTTGTTTCTCTTCTTTCTTTGTTTTTTCACTTTTGAACCCTTGGCCATCCCGGTGGCTTCTTCTGCTGCTTCGCTCTGTCGCGCCATGCCTCAAACTTTTCCCAAAGTTTTTTTTCCTTTCGTCCCCCGTTTCGCCAAAATAAAAAATAAAAACAAAAAACAAAAAGGGGGGGTAAAGTGCTATGTAATCATCGTTTTAACGTGTGTAGAATGATCCGATCATTCTTTCTTTTCAATCGAGTTATTCCGTTTTCGTCCATATTTATCGACTCCTCTTTCTTCTTTCAGTCAAGAGGAAAACTTTCGCCGTTTCGCCTTTTTTTTCTTTCCTACTACTGCTGCTGCTGCTGCTGCTGCTGGGAAGAAGATGCTGAAATATTGAGGGCCGGCATAACTTCTCGACTTTCAACGGCTCAATCGACGATTTGTAGAACATGTGGATTGACTTGTCCCCGGTGTCGAGTTAAACTTTTCCCCGTGTAGAGCTGCGATTCTGCGCAGTTTCCACGCACGACGAGGACGTTCGTGAACGTGGGGGAGGAATCCGACCCACTGGGCTGGGGCCCCTCCCTCTCCTCTCTGTCCAACCTGTGTGTTTTTTGTGTCTCCAAGTGCCACGCGGTACTATCACTGGAGTTCAGTTCACCCAGTAGCGTCAGTTCAGCAAAAGCTAAGGTATGGCAACATGACTGGTGTCTTGCACACCAGTCATGTTGCCATACCTTAGCAACAGGCATGATGAAAAGTACATTTTATTATTTCCCCCCTGTAGCCAAGGTATGGCAGGTACCATAGCTTGCCATACCCAATTGACGCCTCTGAGTTCACCATGTCCCCTTATGTCAAAAGTGCTCAGTGCAGTGTTGTTTTTGACAGCAAATTTTGATTTAGTTTTAGTCATAGTCTTTTGAATAAAATGCCATTTAGTCGTAGTCATAATTCAGTCACCTGAAAAGTTTTTGTTTTAGTCTAGTTTTAGTTGACTAAATATCATAGTTGCTTTAGTCGACTAAAATGTATTTTAGCAGGCCTTGATGACATCGTAATGACAGATTTTACACTTAGTTGCGTGCTGAAAATAGCCGATCTACAAGCTCACAACGCGTCGTGAGCTTGTAGATCGGCTATTTTCAGCACGCATCACCTGAGAGCAACCAAACATAAATTGACTCTCTTCTCCACCAGTCCCTCCCCAACATTTTAGACTAGTTTTTATTTTGTTGACGAAATTGTCAATATATTTACTTATTTAGTCTTAGTTTTAGTCAACCCAGCTTAGTTTTTATTTAGTTTTCGTCATTAAAAAAAACACAGTCGACAAACATTTTTCGCCATAGTTTTAGTCGACAAAATCAACACTGGCTCAGTGCCTGATCTAAGTACTCAAATGTTTTACTTTAGTAAAAGTATCAATACTGCAATGTAGAAAATACTCTGCTGCTACTGAAAGTAAAAGTCTGGAGTTCAAAAATATTGGTATCAAAATGTACTTTAAGTACATTTTGATACTACAGCGCTGTCCTTTTGAACCTGAACTGGAAAACAAATCCACTTGAACTATTCCTGTTTTTGAAGGAATACTTCACCCCCAAAATGACTTTTTTTTTCTATTGATTTAGTCACTCACACCATGGAGACTTGAGTTCAATTAAAAAGAAAATAAACAAAAATTAAAATAAAACAATTCACAGGATATATATAGACCTATATATATACACTGTGTATATATATATATATATATATATATATATATATATATATATATATATATATATATATATATATATATATATATATATATAATTTATTTTAATTTTTTGTATTTGTTGCATTTCTAAGACAAAAAATGTATTATAGTGATGTTTTTGTGTGAGAATCAGTGAGGGTAAATTTACTAGACCCTTGGCCCTAAATTTACCCCCCATTGATTCTGAATAAAATGCATTTGGGTCCCCATCCAGGGCCTTGTTTGGGTCCCCATCTAGGTCCATGCATTTGGGTCCCCATCCAGGGCCTTATTTGGGTCCCCATCCAGAATCAATTGGGGTAAATTATTATTATTATTATTTTGTCTTAGGAATGCAACAAATACATTTTTTTTTATTGAACTCAAGTCTCCAGTCTAATCAATAGGAAAAAGGTCATTTTGGGGGTGAACTACTCCTTTAAAGTACTAAAAGTAGAAAGTAGCCTAGATCATTATACTTCACAAGTTCTCAAATGTAGTGTATATATGTGAAAAATCTACAAGCTCACTATGCGTCGCATGGCGTTGCATTGTGAGCTTGTAGATCGGCTATTTTCGAATAGCCAAAGTTTAAATAGGGCTGAAGAGATTAATGTATGTTTTGTAATAATAACTCAAATCTACAAAGTGACTAGTAACTAAAGTTTTCAAATAGATGTAGTGGAATAAAAGATGTAGTGGAATAAAAGTACAATATTTGCTTCTGAGATGTGGAGTAGAAGTAAAAGTACTGACATTTTTAAATACTCCGGTAACGTAAAAGTACCTCAAACTGTACTTATGTACAGTACTTAAGTAAGTGTACTTACTACTTAGTTACTTTCCACCCCTGGTTCAGCATTATGACACCGGCACACAGCTGATGTTTATATAAACACGTCGACTTTGAAGAAGATACATTGTACCACAACACTTAAATATTGATACTTTGTTTCAGTTTATCTAGTACAAACATGAACTTTGTCCGTTTATCTTCTGTATTCTCCCACTGTGTATATCTTTCCAAAATGTCATGGATATTGTTTGCTGTTAACCGGCTAAGGCAGAGGACAGCACGATGGTGTATTGTACAAGTCTAGTATACAGTTTAGCCTGTTTAGTGTTTAGGCGATAACAAACAGTGTCAACCTCGGTGGAGAAGACTGTAATACTTATATGAAATATTAATATCAAACGTTGGCCACTTGAAAAGACATGAGCTTAATAATCACACAACAACTTTGCAGGGCAGGAGAGTACACCAAAAAATGTTGTTTAAAAAAAGTGTGGGGTGATCAATTACTGTATTTGTCTGCAGAGGCAGAATCTTATTAGCTATTAAGAATGAATGGTTGTAGCTTTGTGCTTTGCCTTATTGTTTTTAGTGCTGTTGTTGGCCTTTTGAGGGCATATTCAGCCTCAACATCCTGCTCACTTGGGGGCAATTCATCACAGGAAAATTGAATTGTTCCCTACGCCAAGATGCCACGGAGGACAATCAGCCATTAGTTTTTAGCCCAACAGCTGGATGGTCCTGTAGCAAATTGCTGCAAACGTCCTCGTGGATGGGTCTTTGATTTATCTTCTCCAGGCCCTCTGTTGGCTAAGTGGCCAGTGTGTCTCTCTGGAAGTGCTGAAATGTCACAATTGCAAGCAGGGGTGTCACAAGGGGGGGGGGGGGGGGGGGGGGGGGGGAAGTGGGACTGAGTTACTAGGGCCCAAGGTGGAGGGGCCCTAGTAACTTTAGCTATTTTTGAAAAGTTGTGAAAATGTGTGAAAATCTTTGAATATATGTATTTTTTAAGCGAACATTTGTAACTCAAATTTTGCTTCTGGGGGGTCCCTGGAACTAAATATTTTGAGATGGGGGTTCGTGGCCAATCACATCACATATCATTTTGTGGGTCCTTTTTGTGGGTCCTTCACATGAAAAAGTTTGTGCACCACTGACATAGAAACATTCATTCAAAAAACCTTAGAAGGATTTGAAATATTCTAAGATTTTCACGTTTTTTCAAAAATAGCAGATCTATAAGCTCGCAGCGCGGCACTCGGTGCCGCGCTGTGAGCTTGTATATCTGCTATTTTTCAATAGTTAAAGCACAGGGGCCCGCAGTGAATCCTTGTACCCAGGGCCCAGAATTTGGTGCGACACCCCTGATTGCAAGTCCTGTGTCCACGTGCGTGATGACACCACAGTCCACAGAGCTCATGAAAGTCTGTGAGGAGGCGATGTGCTTTTCGACTGCTCAAGGCTCAACATTTTACCACTTAAAGCAAGGGTCTTCAACAGGGGGTCTGGGACCCCTAGGGGGTCCTCAGAGTTAGGCTACTACAGGGGGTCCTCCAAATCTTAGTGTGATAGAAACTTTTTTTCCTCCTTTTTTGTATTAACCACTTGAACCCTAATGTCCATATTCTGAGAACTTTAGCCACGAGGCGCTGTGAGCTTGTAGATCTGCTATTTTTGGTTTGGTGTATAGGGGAAAAAGAGCACACTAAGTACAGAGTGAAAGGTCAAGTTTATTATGTTTTAACAGTTCAAGTGGTTAAATATCTGAAAACACAAATTGACATGAATCCAAAATACACTGATGATTGTGCTGTCAAACGATGAAACTATATGGAATCTATGAAAAGGTTGTGGGGGTCCTTGCTTCATCTCTCTCTCTCTTTCAACTAAGGGGGACTTGGCCTGAAAACGTTGAAGACCCCTGACTTAAAGGGAGATGACGAAACTCTGGGCTGATTTTGAAGTTTGTTTTCCAGTTCAGGTTCAAAAGGACAGCGCTGTAGGCTGCATACGACTGTCCTTATATTGTACACTGTGATACGCTTATTGTATACTTTGATGTCCTTATTGTACACCCTTATTGTATACTTTGAAGTCCTTATTGTACACCAGGGTTCCCCAATTAGTTTTCCCCAAGGGCCGAATTATGTCAGGGTTACCAAGCCAAGGGCCACAACATTGCAAGGGGCGACGGTGGCGTTCCTGCTACTCCAGCGACAGTTTTCGTCGTTGTCGGGTGAAAATCTTGTATGTCCAAAACCGTTCGTTTTGAATTTATCATATTAAAAATGATTTAAACTAGTGAAAACAGCCGATCTACAAGCACACAACGCCTCGCACCGCGAGGCGTTGTGTGCTTGTAGATCTGCTGTTTTCACTACTTTTGTGCGACGGCCTATATGATTTGCCAAAAGTACAACTTTGGAGATACAAGATTTCTACCCGACAATGACGATATACTAGTGTTGTTGCTGCTCTTATACCACCATTATTACTGGGGTTGGTGTGGGCCAGACAGTAGCCCCCCGTGGGCCGCAAATGGCCTGCGGGCCGCCTATTGGGGAACCCTGTTGTAGTTGTACACTGTGATATCCTTATTGTGATATCCTTATTTTATACTGTGATGTCCTTACACAGTGATGTACTGTAAACAACACAGCTACTGTATAGCTAAAGAGATGAATGATGTGTATAATTGTAGATTAGAGGCATTTACCAGTGGTACACCCATGGCTCTGGCCTGGGCACGTATATCTAACATACCCATAATTCATCTCATTAGCTGCTGCAGCTGCATTGCTAACTAGACTGCTATGTTAATGGCTGTATTTCTTTACCTGAACAAAAAAAACAGCCTAGGGTTTCATGCCCCTTTTAACCCTATTGTTAGGCCGGACTCACACATATGCGTGAAACATCTTCTCCGTATCGTCTGAGAATGAGGGGGGGAGTGGGAGGTCCAATGCATTGTCAATGGAAGGTTGTTTGGTTTTTTGTCGTTGCCGTGTCTCTAGCTCAACCACAGGCTGTCTTTTGGCCAAGAGACACAGCAACGACAAAAAAACTAAAAACCTTCCATTGACAATGCATTGGATCCGCCCCTCCCCCCCTCAATCTCAGACTACACGGACACGATAGCTGTCCCAACTGTGTGTAGGGCGCCTTAGGGTCCCTCAGGTGTCTGTACTTGGTCCCCTTGTTTTTCCCTTCTACTACGCCAAACCTTTTCACAGAAAAAAGCTAATCTGCAAGCTCCCAACTTTGCATTGTGAAGCGTTGTCAGTATGTAGGCCTAGATCTGCTATTTTTGTCGAATGCTTTTATGACATGCCCAGCATTTGATTGATTGATTGAATACTTTATTAGCAGTTCGCATAGGAAAAGCACAAGACAGTACAGTTCAGATACAAGGTCTACTAATGTTTTGCTTGTTTACATTGGGGTCCTTTGTACTCATTTCATTGAGCATAGGGACGCTAGGGTTCATATGGTTAAAATGTGTATAATAAAAGCTCTTACCAAACCCATACCGTACATATAGCACCATATGACTGTTTTTGAGTGAACATGCAATCCCTAAGAAGGAATAATACTATTGAACACAGGGGTGTCACACCAAATTCTGGGCCCTGGGTACAAGGATTCACTGCGTTATTTTGTGCTTTAACTATTGAAAAATAGCAGATACAAGCTCACAGCGCGGCACCGAGTGCCGCGCTGCGAGCTTGTAGATCTGCTGTTTTTGAAAAATCGTGAAAATGTGTGCAAGTCTTTGAAGGTTTTTTGAAAAACCTATGTTTCTATCATGTGGTGCTTCATGTGAAGGACCCCCAAAATGATATGTATTTGGCTACGGACCCCCATCTCAAAACATTTAGTTCCAGGGACCCCCCAGAAGCAAAATCTTAGTTACAAATGTTTGCATACATTTCACGACTTTTAAAAAATAGCAGATCTACAAGCTTGCAGCGCGGCACTCGGTGCCGCGCAGTGAGCTTGTATATCTGCTATTTTTCAATAGCTAAAGTACAGTCCCACTTTCCCCCACTTGTGACACCCCTGATTGAACACGCCCCATGCAGTCACATTACTCTAATTATTCCAGCACAGGGCTCTGATCTGAGCTGGTTTCAACATGCCCTTCATGACCTTTAGTTGAGAATACAAAGAAGTGTCCTTCAGGCTGATCATTAAGATAATCATGCTGATCTCCTGACCAGACCAGCCATCTCTCCCTGGTCCTTGTTAACGATGTTGTTCATACCTCAATAACCTCATTATGATCACCAAATTGTTCATTCTGGATACTTTGAAATATTGTGGAAAAATTGACCCAGGTTAGGGGTAAGTTGATCCAAGTCAAGGGGTAAATTGACCCACAAGATAATTCTAAACTTGAAGAGTTTAAACCTGAATAAATAATGTATTTACTTTGTAATGATTTAATAACACATTTCCCTTTTGCAAATGATTTCTTTTCTTACAGTTATTTTGACAATATTAAACCAATTAAATAAAGTTTGTTATTCAGAACGTTTTAATATTTGCTTATTATTAATATAACTAATATAACTTCTCTTAATGAGTGTATTCATCCAAATGAAAGATCAGCAAGGCATTTGGTTCATCTTGCCCCGCCACGGCCACCAATTTGACAAAACCTGGCTAGCTTAATGCTTCAGGCTGATCTTAAAGAATTTACTTTGACCAGCAAAACAAACTTTAAATTTGCTTGCCACTTTGTCCATGTGTCTCTCAACTTCACAGCCAGGTCAAAATGA
This sequence comes from Nannobrachium achirus, assembly GCF_963921795.1. NCBI lineage: Eukaryota > Metazoa > Chordata > Actinopteri > Myctophiformes > Myctophidae > Nannobrachium > Nannobrachium achirus. The sequence goes on along the minus strand of NC_137810.1, from coordinate 12,564,506 downwards.
TTGATGGGTGTGTCTTTATTTTAAGGTCACGTTGACAACTCATGTGTATAGTTTTGAAGATACAGGGGGTGGTTCAATTTAGCCACAGGCTCATCTACCCGTTCTCCCCAAACCAAAAAAAAAAATGCACCTGGAGATGCAAACCCCGTTCACACCGGTGTGTCTTGTTCTGTCTCTTTGTTCCTAAGATATGACTGGTTATTATAATCTAGACCAGGGGTAGGCAACCTTAGGCACGGGTGCTAACATTGGCACAGGGGAGGGTGATCACTGGCACACTGGCAGAAGTGTGAGAGAGAGGATTTTTATTTCAAATATATATTTTAAACGTGGTCAATTAAATGGAGTCACCTAATTTGCAGCAAATTACATGATCCTGCACATACTTCTACATTCATTAAAGCTATGAACTCTGACTGGAGAGGGAGTCGGGGAGATAGGTCATCTGAGTCTAATGATTGTTATAACAATGTCCTGCCAATCAAAATATGTCTGACGTGTCATTAAAAGTCATGTTGACATGGCACACTGATTATCTAGAAAATAAAAACATAGCACTTCATTTCAAAAAGGTTGCTGACCCCTGATCTAGACCTTGACCTTGTTTATGACTTTGGCCTTTGACCCTGTCAGCTCAAAAGTGAATCATCTCGTCAAGACATGAGAATTACAAGTCACACATATATTTCATGAAAATCAGACCATCCATTCTTGATCAATTCATTTCACAGAGTTGTACTTCATGACGTTAGTGTGATGTTATTGAGGGCAAAGGATTACATCACTTGATTTAATGTGACCAGTTATGTATTTGTGACATTGACCCTGATTGCGACCAGACCTTGAATCATCTCTGACTAGACAGTGAACATGGGAATGAAAAGCTTCCCTCTTTTTTGACTGCATCCCTATTTAAAACAAATCTTTCAAAAATACCAGATCTATAAGCAGTGAGACATGTTGTCAGGTTCTCTTTTAGGAACTCGTACTTTAAGGAAGTGAATGGCGGTCAAATCTGACCGAAACCTTTCCCAAATCAGAGATTATTCAGTGGAATGGTGTCATAGACTGGCCACATGTACCGGTAGTCCAAGATCCACACTAAGCCACACAGTTATTGGACCCTGTCTTGATTTCTTTTTTGTTTGTTTGTTTATTTAGTTTAAAAATGTATCTGAAAATAATTCCTCCACTGTCAGAAAAGCACTTTGACCCGTCACCTGTCAGTGTCACTGCTAGAGCTGCTCTCCTCTCAGTGCAGTTACAAGCAGGCCAGCCCTCGCTAAGGATAAGGATGCATGGCATTTTCTGTTATCTTTACAATCCACAATGCGGTCGGGGGAATGTTGTTGCCACACTTAATTTCACAAGCTATTACCAGGAATAGAGTGTGTGCAATGGCACCTGCAGGGATGGATGGCTATTGGGCACATAAATCAGTTGACATCATCACGTAGTTCGGTTCAGTTTTCTTTCTAGTGACTTTTGAGTATACTCAAGGTTCCTAGCATCCCTCATGTTGTACACAATGGCGTCAGTTCAGAAAAAGCTAAGGTATGGCAACATGACTGGTGTCTTGCACTCGCACTCGCGCGCGTGCAAGACACCAGTCACGTTGTCATACCTTAGCAAGAGGCAAGATGAAAAGTACATTTTATTATTTCCCCCTGTAGCCAAGGTATGGCAGCTGCCATAGCTTGCCATACCCAATTGACGCCTCTGCTCATGTTGTACACATGGAGCTGGTCCCCTGGTTGTCACACTGTAGGAAACAGACGTGTCCCTCTTCAGATGGAGAACTGAGTGGCAGCACAAGATGCACAAGGGATGTTTCACTTTCAAAAAGTTTATCGTCTAATCAGGCTTTTATGAACACCCTGAACAGTTTTTAACTTGCTTGATTCAATATAGATATTTGATGTAAATGTTATCAGGCCTTCCTCCTGCAGGACGCCTCCCCATACACACCCATTAACTTCAAACTCCATTTTAACCATGATAGATTCATTAAAAACACCCATTATTTTTTTCTAGTGACTCATAATATCCTCCTAATACGTGAGCAGGCCGTGTTTTTTTTGATAACTTTTTTCATTTATTTTTTATATTATTTTATTGTATTTAACCTTTTCCATTTTCCCAAAGAATTATTAAAAATAAATGAAAAAAACACAGCCTGCTCGCGTATTAGGAGCGTAGTATGAGTCACTAGAAAAAATAATGGGTGTTTTTAATGAATCTATCATGGTTAAAATGGAGTTTGAAGTTACAATGGGTGTAAGGAGGAGGACTGATGGCATTTACAATTACATCAGTACCGAATGAAGCAAATTAAAAACTGTTCAGGGTGTAGCCTACATAAAAGCCTGATTAGACGATAAAATGACCAAATGTTTTTTTTTTAAGTGAAATACCCCTTTATTAAGTAGCCGTGGTAACCAATGGTTCCTGAGCCATGTGGCCCGATAGGTCAGGAGCCTGTAGAACCGGGGGGGGGGGGGGGGAAATAAAAATGTAGGCTACTTCTTTAAATAAATGTATCGTGCCTCTTGCTAAGGTATGGCCCGATAGGTCAGGAGCCTGTTTTTGTAGTGTCAGGCAGCTTGTCCCCTTGGACATGACGCTAGAATGTTGCAAAGGGCTTACTCCCAATCCTGCCCTTGATGCTGAGTGACAAGCAGTGAGGCATTGGATACCATTTTTATAGTCTTCGGCAGGGGCGTCACAATGGGGGGGGGGGGACTGAGTTACTAGGGCCCAAGGTGAAGGGGCCTTAATTATTTTATACTTTAGCTATTGAAAAATAGCAGATATTCAAGCTCACAGCGCGGCACCCGGTGCGCTGGCCCAGAATTTGGTGCGACACCCCTGGTCTTCGGTATGACTTGTCTGGTGATTGAACCCCCAACCTCCTCCAAGGACCCTGGAACCACAATGTCACTGACCTGCTATAACACAGGATGGTCAAAGAATAATGTTGTGGAATGTGTGGAACATGGCATTGTCTAGGATTAGGATAGGATACGATAACACGTTATTAATCCCCCATGGGGGGAAATTCAGGGTGTAGCAGCAGCGAGGATCGAAAAAAGGGGCACAATAAATACTGCAATAAACCATACAATAGGCAGAGCAATAAACTATACTCGATCATTCACAAAGACACACACGGTGACTACTCGCTCGCAAACACAGCCACAATGATAATAAACTACACTCACAGCAGGATGCCCAATAGCCGATTGGTTGGGGTGCGTAGCACATGGGCTCTGATGCCTGCCGGCGAGTCGCCGGTTCGATTCCCATGCCGGCCGTAGTGTTCGCTGCATGTCACTCTCTTATACTCTCTCACCCAGTTTCCTGTCTCTCTCCACTGTACTAAAATCCCCCCAAAATAACAAAAAAATCACACTCGTGTGAACTGAGCGGTGGTGTGTGTGTGTGTGTGTGTGTGTGTGTGTGTGTGTGTGTGTGTGTGTGTGTGTGTGTGTGTGTGTGTGTGTGTGTGTGTGTGTGTGTGCAACAGCGCCCCTCCCTTAACATGTGTGGTCAGAAAAGGTTACTGCAGGCTACGGACACGGAGACAGACATACAGACATACAGACAGACAGACAGACCCACACACACGGCCACGTATAGGAGCGTTGTGACCACCGCTCAAAAATATACTTGCTTGCAAACACACAGACACACACGCCATCTTTATGTTTGTTCGCAAAACAGTTCGGGGGGGGAAACAATGGGCCATGAATTTGGAGGAGGGGGGATAATAAAAAACGAAGGCCTCAGGCACCATTGTAATTTGGATGGCTGCTACTTGGCACAAAGGAACGCCTCAGCCGCTGTTGTTCACCTGGAGAGAACGAGCCTCCATGGGCCTGGAGGCACTCTAGTCTGCATGGTAACCACCGGCCCTCCCCTCCGGAAATCGCATTTAATGCAAATTAATGCAGATTTCCAGGGGGGGGTTGTTACCAGGCTAGAGGCGCTCCCCCTCTATCTGCCTCTATCTGGTGGAAGAGGGGTGTCCTATTTTGTCACTCGCCCTCCTCTTCTCTTCCACAACCTCCAGACTGTCCAGCTCTAAACCAGTGCTTCAACAACCTTTTCAGAACGACCCCACCCACCCTGATAAGCACTTGGAAAGTGAGTTGAACCATTGCATTTTGGTTCCACTGACTAATATTGTGAAAATAGCACATCTACGTTCTACAAGCTTGTAGATCTGCTATTTTCGCAATTTCGTATAGTATTATTTATTTGACTATTTGGCCAGAAACCCTGTGGGGACCGGTTTAGAACCACTGCTCTAGAGTCTCTAGACCAGGGGTAGGCAACCATAGGCACGGGTGCCAACATTGGCACAGGGGAGGTTGATCACTGGCACACTGGCAGAAGTGTGAGAGAGAGGATTTATATTTCAAATATATATTTTAAAAGTGGTCAATTAAATGAAGTCACCTAATTTTCAGCAAATTACATCCTCCACATACTTCTACATTCATTAAAGCAATGAACTCTGACTGGAGAGGGAGTCGGGGAGATAGGTGGGTTATTGAATGTCCTGCCAATCAAAATATGTCCACATTTTTTGATGGCGTGTCATTAAAATTCATGTTGACATTCACCCATGAATGTTCTTCCTAGGGGGAGGGGGTTTAACCCATTTAGGGGGTCTTTATACCAGGACGATTGGAAACGCTGCCGGTCTCGTTTTGGATTTATTACCCAAAAAACGTCGCGTTTACACCTTGTTGTTGGTTCGTTTTTCTGTGTTTATACTACAAGTTGACAACGCATGAATTCAAGCAAAATGTGTCATGTTCCCAGCCTACATAGGCCTATACTGTGTATTTACCCTTCAACTATAAAATATAGGCCTATATTGTTTTTAATGAGACATGCTTTGTAATTAGGCTATGCTCCCAAATCCATAGGCTATTATTATCATCTGTTCGCATATTCAATGAGTCCCGCAAAAGGAGGTTTTTAGCGAGGTGAAGTGAAACACCAACAAAAGTCACCTGGAAGATGAAGGTCGGAACATTTATAGCCTATGGAGCATATTTCTGGACATTATCTACGGGGATGGGCTATATTAAGTGAGTTCTGTCTTCTAGCTGCAACACAGAAGTATAACGCACCATGCGAGGCAACTAACGGAGTAGGCTAGCCTACAGAGGCACATATGGGTATGGTAGTCTACCATACCTTGATTACAAGGGAAAATAATAAAATGTACTTCTTAAAATAAATTCATCATGCCTGAAATAAATTCATCATCCTCCGCAATGGAGGATGATGTGCCGTCGCCGTTGCAAAATAAACTAACGGAATAAATTAGAAAATAAATTAGACTGGGAACTCATTATTACAAATTATTTTGTGCTTTAACTATTGAAAAATAGCACATATAACCCCGGTAGCCTCCAACCACTTTTTTGCTCCCTCATTAAGTGACATAACCTTTCGAAATTGGCGCGGGAAAGGCATCAAAAGTCTCAAGAATTTGTTCTTAGACGGGGTCTTCGCCTCTTTCGAACAACTAATGAGGAAATATGGCCTGCCTAGATCAGATCAATTTAGGTTCTTCCAAGTCAGGCATTACGTGAGATCTATAAAGGCCACTTTTAACCGCACAGATTCGGCGACGATTCGGCGGCGGAAGGCGGCGGAAAGCGTCTGTTGCCGAACGGGAGCTCATCGTCAGGTTTTCGGCAGCGGGTCGGGAACCTTATCGACCGAAAACTGGAAAACTGGACTTGCTCAGTTTTGTTCAGTCGCCCCTCGCCGTCGGTAAGATTGAGGGAGTTGTAGAATAGTTTACTACTGCTCCAAAACCAAGCCAAAACAAGCCAGAGACATTTTCCCGTCGCATATTTTTACTAAATACCATATTCTCAATCTCAACTCTCAATTCCTATTCCAATCGGATCCAAAGCAAAGCTAGTAGTAGGCTAGTAATAGTCCATCAAGTGCCCGTGTTGTTGTTTTCTTTTTTTCCCTCCTCTGCACGGAGAACAGCTGCCTCCGGCCGGGTTAGGGTTGCCAGATTCTGTGAGTGAAATACGCGACCAGGTCTATGAAAATAAGCCCAAAAGCGCGACCAGTAGTGATGCGCGGATAGGCTTCTGAAGTCATCCGAATCCATCCGCGCAAATTCATTATCCGCCCATTATCCAACCGCATTAATTATATCATCCAATTTATAAATCCGCACCATCCTCATCCGCAACTTCAAACGTATTATTATTATTATTACCCTTATTATTAGGCTAATATTATTTTCTGGTAGGCTATTCCCTGTTAGTTTTCTTAGTTGTGCGATCACAGAAATGCATTGATCTAGCCTACGGAATGTCTCCGTTCGTCTTTTTTTCTTTCTTTTTTTTTTTTTTTGGAGTCGGTGCTGTGCGTCGATGCAGACCAACCAGACATGCAGGCAGACAGAGTCAGACACACAAGAGAAAGAGAGAGCGAGGGAGAGAGCGAAAGCGAGAGGAACAAACACAACTTAGTGGGAAGTTTAACTTACCTACTGTACAGTACTTTACAATATGGACTATGGAGAGATTCACTTTTAAGCGCAGCGCAACAAGAGGTAATGATGAGTGCGACGATGCATGCCGTGATGCCGTTTAAGTGGACACAGCTGTTTAGTTTTATCGTGGACTGCACATTGCCTCATGAAAAATGATGGTTACTTTACAAAGTATACAAAATAACACACACTAACACAGACACAAGCATACCTAGATTTAGCTTTTTATTGATAGATATATTAGGCCATAATTTATTTCCTGCATTATTTCATCCGCGGATATCCGAAATTAATTAATAATTATATTTGATTGATCCAAATCCGACTGCACCGCGGATCACCGCGGTCCACCGCGGCTAAAACCGCTATCCGCGCATCTCTAGCGACCAGTTTCACCTCTGAACTCTATTACATTAGTTATTTTATAAAATAATGTTGAAAGCAAGGCCAAATAAGCAACTACACTTCAGAAACAAGCCCAAACAAAAGCAACCCACATCTAGCAACATTATAGGAAAACAGGATCAACGTTGCTTATAAGGAGCAGACCTGGCACCACTGCCATACAGTAACTACAGTCGGCGTCGTCTGAAAAAAATAAAATAAAAAATAAGTGCTTAGTTTTTTGCAGTTCTTTGCAGTCTGTGTACAGTCAGAAGGAGTCTCCTGTAGGCTGTTTGGTGTGTAGACACCTTTATACCCGATTTCCCTGACAAACCTAATACTAACCCCATAGATACCTTTTTATCTTTTGATCTGACAACAAAAGGCGCTATATCAATCCTATATGACACCATCTCTAATCTGAGATCCGCGCCGTTGGATAGGATAAGAGCTGACTGGGAGCGGGATCTAGGGCTCACATTATCAGAGGAAAAGTGGGACTAAATTTTTTCTTCTATACACAAATCTTCCCTCTGTGCCCGTCACTGTTTAATACAGTTCAAGATAGTTCATAGGGCCCACATTTCTAAAGCCAGACTTGCAAGCATATATCCCGACGTAAGTTCTAGCTGTGATAAATGTAACAATGAGGCCACTCTTATACATCAATACTGGACGTGCCCACGGCTTCAGCCGTTCTGGGAGGGTGTATTCAGCACGCTATCCAACATTTTACATCGTGACATAGACCCAGACCCCTTATTAGCTCTGTTTGGTACAGTTGGAAGCGAGGGCCTTCCTCTAACACGGACGGAAAGTCGTATGGTCGACTTTGCTTTATTGATCGCTAGGCGCGCCATTCTGCTTAAGTGGAAGGATGCTGCCCCGCCTGTGCTCGACCTGTGGCTTCGCGCTATAATGTCCTGTCTGGAATTGGAAATGTTGAGGTTCTCAATTGCCGGCTCTGAAAAGAAATTTTATAAAACCTGGAGCCCTTTTATGATGTTCTACCATAATACTCAAACGGTGTAGTGTGGCGCTTACCTGTTTGACCAACCCAGTGCGCAGCAAGCTTGATTATTTATTCTGCTTTACTGTTTTGATTATTTATTTACTTTGTTTTGACAGTTCAACCGTCCTGGGGATTGAGGGTGGGGGGAGGGGGGATAGGGGATGGGTTTTATTCACTCTCATAATAATGTACTCTGTTTTTCTACATGTGATGTACATCCATCTTCTTGAGATTGTTTACCCGCCTCTGGGCTTTGCTCATTTGAAAATTGAATAAAAAGATTTGAAAAGAAAGAAAAATAGCACATATACCAAGCGATCTGCTATTTTTGAAAATTCATGATTTTTTTTTTAATATCAGTGGTGGTTTCATGTGAAAGTCCCCCAAAAAGATTTGGCCACGGACCTTCATCTCAAAATATTTAGTTCCAGGGACCACCCAGAAGCAACATTTGAGTTACAAATGTTCGCTTAAAAAATACATATATTCAAAGATTTGCACACATTTTCATGACTTTTCAAAAATAGCAGTGAGTTACTAGCTCAGTGGGACTGAGCTAGTAACTCAGTCCCACTTCTAGAGTAGACCACTAGAGCACTGGCCTGCCTAGTGCAGTTCAGCAGCCTCCCAGCACACCACAGCCAGAATCAGACTGGCAGAGGAACATCTCCAATAGCCTGCTGCTCACATCAATGGACCCGGGCCACCTCAGAGAGAACAGCCTGCTCTGTCCCTTCAAGTTCATACCGTCCTGAAATGAATGGAAATCAGTGGCTTCCTCCAAAATCAAACCACATTATGCCATGGAAAACTGTGGCAGCGACGCAGCATTCTGTGAATCATAGTCAGACAGTGGACTAAACATGCCAGACCACTGGTATGGTCCTTTAAGACCTTAAAGTTATACCATGTAACTTTTTTTATAAAACAAATCTTAAAATTGTCCTAACTGTTAAATCGCTAAAGTTTTAGAACACCCACTCCGTTATTTTCAGCTTCTAAAACCTTCTCTTTATATGTTTTCTGTGATCCTCGCCGGGGTCCGGTTTTCGCAGAAAAATTACGTCATTACACTACCGGCCAATCACAGCGAGGGTACTGCCGGCCAATCACAGCGCATCTTGCTGACTTCTCAGGAAGTAGCTTGCCTCAACAAAACAACAGCATTTACTCGGGTGAAGGAGTCCGTTTCTCCGTAATGCCTGAACGCACAGGAACCAGGGACCCCTCTAAAGATAGATCTCGGCGAGGTGGAGGCGGCGAAAAACGGCCGAAAGACGCGGACGCGACCGCGGTTTGCTATAGAGCTACTGACCACTAGTTGAGCAACTTACACAGTATAGCTTTAATGTGTACCAGTATTGGAGTTAGATAGACAACTTTTATTTGTTTGATTATTATTATTTTGTAATCTTTAAATTACAGACAGACAGACAGACAGACAGACAGACAGACAGACAGAAGATAGTGGCATAGAGTCAAACTATACTACTTTGAACCCATTTCATAGCATACTCAGCTACTCACTTTTGCAGCCTGGTTAGTTGTGCTCGTAGAGGTGTGAGAATGTACCCACAGGCATTAAACACTTTCACGGAATGACAAGTGGTGAGCTATGGTGAGATATAGACAGCTTTGTCTCTCTGGAGGATATTCACTCACATGTGACGATTATCCCTACGATGAAAATTCACCACGATAAAGTTAACTTGAGTGTTTTCTTCTCTGGATAAAAAGACCTTGGGCCCTATTATGAACCAGGTCTTATGCCTTATGCCTTAACTTCTTTGCCTTTTTTTACTATTTTGTTTTTGTTTTTTAAATATTTCAAATAGCTTATCTGCAAGTTCATAACATGCAGATGTAGATCAGCATTTGAAGTATTTAAAAATGTTTTTCAAAATAGTGAAAAAAATGTAAAGAAGTTAAGGCATAAGGCATAAGACCTGGATCATAATAGGGCCCCAAATGTCATATCTTCCCATCCCTACTCCCATATCATCACTGTCGGGCAGAAACCTCGTATCTCCAAGTTTCACATTTTGTAAATGTCTTCGCTAAGTAAAGCCCTGCTTCATCATACAAGGCCATCGCACAGGTAGTGAAAACAGCAGATCTGCAAGCACACAACGCCTCGCGGTGCGAGGCGTTGTGTGCTTGTAGATCTGCTGTTTTCACTAACGAAGAGTCTTGGACATACAAGGTTTCCACCCGACAACGACGATATGTTACAGTTAGTTTGAGAAACCAGTTAGATTGGTATTATCCTAGATAAAGTACTATGTTCTATCCGTCTGTCTTTCAATGTTATATGAGATACCTAAAGTGTGGTTCCTGTGGAAATAAGCCTCGGCTTTCTAGGATCTCCTTTTAGTTGACCTTGTACCAGTGATTTGTACTGTCATGAAACTGTACTTGTTTCTATTGCAATCTTCTAATAAATTCTTCAATCAATCAATCAATCAATCAATCAAAAGGATCACTTGTTTTTGTTCACCTGGATGTGGAAGAAGTTCACCTGGATGTGGAAGAAGCCCATGTCTCAGCTGGTGAATGCTAACCTGGTGAATGCTACTATCCCTAAAGCTAACCCTAACCCTAACCTCAGTAAAACTATGCCTAAACCTAACCCTAACCTCAGTAAAACTATGCCTAAACCTAAACCTAATCCTAACCCTAACCTCAGTCAAATTATTCTTAGTTCCCCGAAGGAGGCACCGCGCGCCTGCTCCACCTTGTGCCCAAAAACGAGCGCTCCTGTTCTCAATCTAACTGAATCTCAAACTAACTGTGACATATCATCGTTGTCGGGTGGAAACCTCGTATCTCCAAGTTTAAAATGTGTACGTTCTTTCGCAAATTAAGCCCTGCTTCATCGTACAAGGCCGTCGCACAAAAGTAGTGAAAACAGCAGTGTGCTTGTAGATCGGCTGTTTTCACTAGTTTAAATCATTTTTAAAATGATGAATGCAAAACAAACGGTTTAGGACATACAAGGTTTTCACCCAACAACGACGATATACACCACTGGGTCCAGTGAGTGCCCATGGTCAACAACACGCGTGATGCAGCAGCAGCTGCTTGTCCCTCAGCTTCTAAGCCTCAGAGCCATGTGTGTCCCTGGTTTACAGGACAAGGTTGCACCGTACAGTGTTGTGATCCAATCCAGAGGTGGGTACAGTGGCGTCAGTTCAGAAAAAGCTAAGGTATGGCAACATGACTGGTGTCTTGCACACGCGCGACACCAGTCATGTTGCCATACCTTAGCAACAGGCATGATACATTTATTTTAAGAAGTACATTCTATTTTCCCCCCCGTTTCTACGGTTTCTTGGGCTGGATATGGCAGCCTGGAACGGTTGTTCAAGTGCAGCTAAACATGGCATGTTAGTTAACGTGCCACAATTAACAATAATGAATTGCACCTGTGCAGCTGACCTGTGGAACCTGGGAATTTACCATTCTGTCAAGATGGGGAGAATACAATTATAATACCTTGTTAAAGTGACCATTTTGTTAATTTTTGCATTTTTAGTTATGTTACTGTAATTTAACAAACATAATAACCAGAGGAGATAGACAAAGAGACATTCATGGATTTATATTTAAAAGTAACTTTTATTTTCCCCCCTGGACCCCAGGGTATGGCAGTTGCATACCCCTGCCATACCCAATTGACGCCCCTGGGTGGGTAGAAGAACAGTTGCAAAGTCTCATGTGTGGAAGGCACATCTTCTAACTCTGTGCTTTCATGCAAACATTGCAGATAAGCTTTACCTTTCTGTTGCAACAAATGTGTGATGATAATCTCTAATAGGCTGCGCCCACACCAAAGTACCTATGAGGGTGGATTCCCCATTCCACCGATGCATTTCAATAGGAATGGAGCGGTTTCATGCCAGTAGAGGATTTCTACAAAAAACACTCCATCCGGGCGCCCGCTGGCCTACTGTTCCGGGCGCATACCACTGTGGCACTGCCTGGCGGCGGCGCCGGTTCGATTCCAGATCCGGACGACCTTTGCCGCATGTCACTCCCCGTCTCTCCCCACATTTCCTGTCAGTCTACTGTCCTATCAATAAAAGCAAAAGCCCCAAAACAAATCTCAATAATAACTAGAAAAACTGTTCCTTCGAAACAGTGTGGGCTCGCTTCCAACCCAAAACAATAATAGTAAAAGTGTCAAGTTCCCAGGCAATGCTCTCTTTAATTTTACTGACGTAAAATGGTAATGCAAATACAATGTAGACAAGCAGTGTTATTACATGAACTTAAAGGACCAGGTCACCTTTGGGACAACCAGATCTTATTTTATTGTTGTGTGGGGACACGATCAACACAATGTTGAGTTATTCTTTGTGTTCAATCTGTGTTTTTAGATATTTTAGTATTTCAGTATGCTACAACTGGTCATATGATGCATTTTGCATCATATGATGCATGAGATGATGCAATATCATGCTACAAAGCATCATATGACCAGTTGTAGCATGCTGAAATACTAAAATATCTAAAAACACAGATTGAACACAAGAAATTACAGGATTGTGTTGATCGTGTCCCACACAACAATAAAATAAGATCTGGTTGTCCCAGAGGTGACCTGGTCCTTTAACGGTATGGACAATTAAATCAAAATAAAATTAAAATATAATGTGGACGGGTAACCAACAACAAAAGTTCGAGACCAGTAGAGTGTGTGTGTGTGTGTGTGTGTGTGTGTGTGTGTGTGTGTGTGTGTGTGTGTGTGTGTGTGTGTGTGTGTGTGTGTGTGTCCTAGGGGTCCCTGAACTACACTTTGCAAACCAGCAAACCACATCAAAGTAATAGTACGCAGATGGTCCTAATATTGACAAGCTTTTTAAAAACAGCAGATCTACAAGATCACAACATGTCGCAATGTCACATTATAGATCAGCTTCTTACAATTAGACAAAGTATTAAGTGATTCATCTACCGTATGTTTTGTATTAATAATAAAATCTGCAAAGTAACAACTAAAGCTGCCAAATGCAATTGCAGTGGAGTATAAGTAACAAAAGTGTAAAGTAAAAGTTGGTATACAGTACGGGACATGCTGATCCAAATGCATATGGGATATACTAGGATTCAAATGCAGACAGGCTGAAATTCATGGCTTTTAAAGTGTTTGGGGTGTGGTTTTGCCAGGTGGGTCCACTTCGGTTGATCGTCTGATTTGGAAACGCATTGGTTGTGATATCTCCCTGACAACCACACAGAGTGTCCCTGCGGGTTCTAGGATATATACTGTAAATCCCATCGCCCGGGAACCTTATTCTTTTTAAGTTAAATTTCTAAAACACTACAAAACATGTGTCAAAGACAAATACAAGCAAACGTCTCCACAGTAACACAGTAACAGTTGTTTGTGTGTCAGTGTGTGTGTATGCGTGTGTGTGTGCGTGTGTGCGTGCGTGCGTGCGTGTTAATAATTATTATTATTATTAATAATAAAATCTGCAAAATAAAAAGTAACTGAAGCTGTCAAATGCTGTATTTATAGTAGAGTATAAGTAACAAAAATGGAAATTAGAGTAAAAGTACCTAAAAATTGTACTGTAGGTACAAGTACTTGTTTGTATATACTTGAGTAAATGTACTTGGTTACTTTGCAGCACCACTAGCCTTACATTAAGACGTCTCTGCCGAGACTTTCGCATTGTCACTGCAGGGCCGACTTATGTAAGGCTACATCACCACAGAACAGCCAATGACAGCCAAGCCTTTAATCACAGCTGTGTCAATCAGTAGAGTGGAGAGGGACATTTATTTATAGTTTTAACTATAACTATAGTTTTATACATCACACAGCTTAGACATTTGGATCAAATCAGAAAGCAGACCTGTGTGAACACATTGATATAAATAGCATATCTGAAGTGTGAATATTGCAGCCACAGCGACTTAATATAAACATGGGTCCCTTTCCCCTGTCTCACTCTCTCCCCACTCAGTAAACCCATTGGAAATGCATTGGATGCTTAAAGTTAAACATTTTTATTTTTTTATAATTAAACTACAAAACATTTCAAAACCAAAAGTACAAGCACACGTGTCCTCAGTAAGCTGAACACATAAAAATTTGAATGGTGTTTAAAGGTGTAAGCGTTTAGGAGATGAATCGCGCCAAAGTTTTGAGGAGATACTGACTGACTATAAATAATGAAGATAACATACGTGTGCTCGCCTTCCAGGCGAGCCCACAATAATTATAATAATAATAAATAACGCTCCATCCTCATTGAAATGCATTGGCGGAATGGGGAATCCACTCTCATAGCAGGTACTTTGGTGTGGCTGCAGCCTAAAGTGGTTCTTCAGGGCTGTAAGATTCTGGCATTCTGCTGGTTGTAATCTAACATATATCACTCACAGAAACGGCAAGCTCCATAACAAACAATCCAACAATGTTTTCCAGCACGTCCCATTGTTCATATACATAATAACTGAGGATCTTGCTGCATGTTTTGCTTTGCATAATTGTTGGTCACAGAAGTTTGAATATCTCTCTCCAGGAGAGTTAAAATGTTAGTATTATTATATATAGGCCTATGGTTGAATGCTGCTGCAGAAGATGTAGGTGAGCCTCGACAAACTCCATTTGGTCACATTTGAGGCGTTGACATGAAGACAGATGCACTTTGGTTTGTATATACTTGAAAATGTACTTGGTTACTTTGCAGCACCACTAGCCTTACATTAAGACGTCTCTGCCGAGACTTTCGCATTGTCACTGCAGGGCCGACTTATGTAAGGCTACATCACCACAGAACAGCCAATGACAGCCAAGCCTTTAATCACAGCTGTGTCAATCAGTAGAGTGGAGAGGGACATTTATTTATAGTTTTAACTATAACTATAGTTTTATACATCACACAGCTTAGACATTTGGATCAAATCAGAAAGCAGACCTGTGTGAACACATTGATATAAATAGCATATCTGAAGTGTGAATATTGCAGCCACAGCGACTTAATATAAACATGGGTCCCTTTCCCCTGTCTCACTCTCTCCCCACTCAGTAAACCCATTGGAAATGCATTGGATGCTTAAAGTTAAACATTTTTATTTTTTTATAATTAAACTACAAAACATTTCAAAACCAAAAGTACAAGCACACGTGTCCTCAGTAAGCTGAACACATAAAAATTTGAATGGTGTTTAAAGGTGTAAGCGTTTAGGAGATGAATCGCGCCAAAGTTTTGAGGAGATACTGACTGACTATAAATAATGAAGATAACATACGTGTGCTCGCCTTCCAGGCGAGCCCACAATAATTATAATAATAATAAATAACGCTCCATCCTCATTGAAATGCATTGGCGGAATGGGGAATCCACTCTCATAGCAGGTACTTTGGTGTGGCTGCAGCCTAAAGTGGTTCTTCAGGGCTGTAAGATTCTGGCATTCTGCTGGTTGTAATCTAACATATATCACTCACAGAAACGGCAAGCTCCATAACAAACAATCCAACAATGTTTTCCAGCACGTCCCATTGTTCATATACATAATAACTGAGGATCTTGCTGCATGTTTTGCTTTGCATAATTGTTGGTCACAGAAGTTTGAATATCTCTCTCCAGGAGAGTTAAAATGTTAGTATTATTATATATAGGCCTATGGTTGAATGCTGCTGCAGAAGATGTAGGTGAGCCTCGACAAACTCCATTTGGTCACATTTGAGGCGTTGACATGAAGACAGATGCACTTTGGTTCTTTTCATAGACAGCATGCAAACTGCCAGAAGAGGGCATGAGACTCAAACCAGTATGTAGCTACTCCTGCATGACACCTCCAATCCATTTGCAATGTCTACTCAAAACTATCTGTAAAGCTGAAGCCACCCAATTTACGTGTGTGTGTGTGTGTGTGTGTGTGTGTGTGTGTGTGTGTGTGTGTGTGTGTGTGTGTGTCTGGGTGCAGGGGCGGATCGCAAGAATACATGTAGCCTGTTTAATATTTACTTTATTTATACTTATGAAATGCATTGCAGCGTGATGCGTTGAGAGCTTGTAAATCTGATATTTTTGATGTGCGACACCCACGCTCAACTAGATATAACCCAGGCTTTAGGTGTGAGCACTTATGTTTGTATTGCAGCCTGCAATTTGCAGGCATAGCCTCCTCCATCACTGACAACGTCTTCATGCTCTCTGTTATTGTGAGATGTCTTCACTCCCGGAGGCTGGAGCATATTACGTTAAACCTCAATAGAATTGAATCAGAGGACCTTCTGACTCTTCTGTCAGTCTGAGTTGAGGAGTGAATGTGAAGATGTTGCCCTTGGAGTATTCAGGCCACAACAGGCTTTCACATGTCGGCATTTCCTATACCACCCACCCACCACCGCCCGCCGTCTCACCTCAGAAGTCATTCAGAGTTTTTCATTCACGGAACGTTTGGCTTTGACAAATTAAGAGATTCGGAGCTGAGTTATATATCCAACCGCCGAGACTGGAAATCTAGTCTATTAAACCGAGAATGTTCCCGTTGCCTGGAGACTGTGTAAGATGTGTTTGGCACCTTTGAAGTGATCCGCAGGTGCTAAGAAACGCTGAAAAAAGGAAATCCGTAAATCTGAAGGCGAAAAGGCAGAACTTGTGCATGTGCAGGCGACACTTCATTTATTTTGGGATGTCGAAATGTGTCGACATATAAGGGAGGAAGAAGAGCTGCACCTTGAGCCAGGCCCTGTTATTTTTGTTAAATTAATTTCCACCATTTCCTCCCCTAAGTCTCCTTTTACTGAATCAGCGCGTGTGTTGAGAGACAATGTTTTGACTGTGGGTCCATCCAGGATCTACCGGTGTCTTCCCCTTCTGCCTCTCCTGTGTGGTCTCCCTCTCTGGTGTCTAAACCCTGAATATAAATAGTATACATACAGGAACATACAAAGGGGATTGTGCTTCTCACTGTCCTTTCAAAGGAATATAGAGGCTAGTACCACAAAGTAGGTCTAAAGAATAAATAGACCCCTGTTTTATCAATAGCCTCACAACAACATCCTTGCTGGACCTTGACCTGTAACTATGTAGATCAGGTCAGGCAGGGAACAGAAGCAAGCGTGTGTAGCACACATCCCTTCAATGTCTCCAAGGTAGACGGCCGTTGCTCAGCGTCCGGTGCTGCTTTGCCATTTTAGTGTGCTGCCGGTTCTAAAAAAGGGACGTGCTGGGCCCCTGATTCAGCCCGGGAAAAAGAGTTGGGGAGGCCCTCATTGCGCGCTAATAGAGAGAGATCTCTCTCTCTCTATAGCGCTGCTGCTACTTTGCCATTTCAGATCATGACAAGTGACAAGCCAGTGGGGCAAATACATGAGTTATATTTGGAAACCTTGTATGTCCAAAACCGTTTGTTTTGTATTTATCATTTTAAAAATAATTTTTAAACTAGTGAAAACAGCCGTTCTACAAGCACACAACGCCTCGCACTGCGAGGCGTTGTGTGCTTGTAGATCTGCTGTTTTCACTACTTTTGTGCGATGGCCTTGTATGATGAAGCAGGGCTTTGCTTTGCGAAAAAAAAGACAAATTTGAAACTTGGAGATACGAGGTTTCTGCCCGACAGTGCCGATTTACTTTGTTGGCCGCCCAGCCCCCAAAATGGAACGAAGGCCGACATTTATTTATTTTTTTTTCCTAATGGCCGGCCTGGACCGGCCGGGAATGAACCGGCCGTTCGGGAGTTGTCCCGCTTTTCCCAATGGCCAGCACGTCCCTGCTCAGGAAAGCCCAAACCAAATCACAGTAAAGGATTGTTAAAAAACTGACCAAGTGGGCCAAAAAAGAGGGCGAATTAGCATCCCTCTCAATGACTGCTCCGCACCTTATTCCCACCCTGCTCATAATGAATCGGAGGGATGGATATTATCTTTGTCAGACAGATAAGGGATGACTGCCGACTCCACGGATCTCTCCGGCGGGCAGGGAGTAAAACCTGCTGATTCTGTTGAAGTCGCAGATCAATCAGCAGGAATGATGAACGGCGTCTCAAGACGTAACAAAGCGACAGACATCTAATCAGTTACTGCAGATGGCATTCAGGACCCCGGCGAAGCACCGCAGTGTTGCAATAAAGAGCTCTCGGGTGTTAAACGCCTTCAGACAGTGTGTAATGCTGCGACCAGTCCTCCATTACCACATTCAAGTCTGTTTCAACGTGTTGTTCGTGCAAATGCATGGTGACATGACACCAATGCTTTTTGGTTTGAAAACAACCTTCTATTTCAAGGAGCTGGTTCCACAGGTCACATACCCCCATTTGATACAGTTTGCGATCTCTGAGAATATCTGGGAGTTGCTATTGTTAATTTAACTCTAGAGCAGGGGTCTTCAACGTTTTCAGGCCAAGGATCCCTTAGTCGAGAGATAGATGAAGCAGGGACCCCCAACCTTTTCATAGATTCCATATAGTTTCATTGTTTGACAGCACAATCATCAGTGTATTTTGGATTCTTGTCAATTTGTGTTTTCAGATATTTAACCACTTGAACCGTCAATACTTGATAATAAACTTGACCTTTCAGTACTTAGCCTGCTCTTTTTCCCCTCTACACCAAGCGTCTTTGCCGAAAATAGCCGATCTACAAGCTCACAACGCCTCTGCGAGGCGTTGTGAGCTTGTAGATCTGCTACTTTTGGCTAAAGTTATCAGAATATGGGCGCTAGGGTTCAAGTGGTTAATATAAAAAAGGAGAAAAGTTTCTATAACACAAAGATTTGGAGGACCCCCTGTAGTAACTCTGAGGACCCCCTAGGGGTCCCAGACGCCTGTTGAAGACCTCTGCTCTAGAGTGTACAAAAGCTACACTCTCTGAGTTAGATAGATACATAACGTTAATGTATGATTTCCCGCACGGAAAACACACACCATATTGTCCGACTGTGGACAAATTCGGACCCGGTGTGCATGAGGTCATAGAGACAGCATGTGTTCATTTCATTTATCGTCCGTTTTTTTCGTGCGGAAAATCAGACCCTGGGTGCAAAGGCCTTTACAGGTAAAGAAGAGTTAAGGTGGTTGCACACTGCTGCGTTTTTCGTTGCGAAATGCGTTTTTCAGGACAAGGAGAGAGAGATTGATAGAGAGAGCAAGGGACCGAGTGGTGCGTGAAACGGGCGGCAGTGTGCAAACGTGACTGACATAACGTGAGGTTGATTTTTTTATTTGCGTGCTCCAAAATTCACTCCGATATTCGGCCCGAAAAACGCAGCAGTGTGCAACCAGCTTTAGAAAAATAAAAAGTAGCTACTGTTGTGTACAGTTCATTGACAAGACAAAAAGAAAAACAAAACAAGAAGCATCGACAACACAGAGTACAGTAAAACAGAGGTAAAAAACGAATACGGTGTCTATTACAGTCACTGTATCTCGTAAAAAATAATGATTCATCAGAGCAATGCCAATCAAAAAAGTGTCCATTCGGTCAGTGCAAAAGTGTGAGAAGTGAACCTGCTCACATGCAGTGTTACAGGCCTGTAAGTGTCCATGTGGACCCCTGCTGGTCCCCCGACCTGACACTGAGCGTTTTACAGTTTTGAATATACTTCCGGTGTACCTTTTTGAGCGGTGGTGACACCGTCTCCTATACGTGGCCATGTGTGTGGGTATATGTGTGTGCGTGTCTGTCTGTCTGTATGTAGCCTGCAGTACCTTTTCTGACCACACATGTTAACGGAGGGGCGCTGTTGTTCAGGCCAGGCCAGGCCAGGCAAGGCACACTCACACGCACGCACGCACACACACACACACACACACACACACACACACACACACACACACACACACACACACACACACACACACACACACACACACACACACACACACACACACACACACACACACACACACACACACACACACACACACACACACACACACACGCAGCCTCCACCGCTCAGTTCACACAAGTGTGATTTTTATAATCAGAGTGAGGAGGCACTGTAGTGATTCAGATTCAGTTTGTCACTTAGATGCATTTCGTCGCTGTCGGGTGGAAACCTTGTATGTCCAAAACCGTTCGCTTTGTATTTATCGTTTTAAAAAGGATCTAAAATAGTGAAAATATACGATCTACAAGCACTTGTGTTCTTGTAGATGCGAGGCGTTGTGTTCTTTTAGATATGCTATTTTCACTTGTATACCTTTGTGCTGCACTTTTGTATGATAAAGTAGGGCTTTAATTTAGAAAAAAAAACATGCACATTTCAAACTTGGAGATACGAGGTTTCTGCCTGACAGTGACGATTTGAAAATCTTAACGTGGACAGCCCCACTACAATAAAACATTTAAAAAAAATGGTGTGTTAATAATTATCTGCACATGGACTTTATGGAAACAAGACCCATAAATGAGATAAATAATGCCAAGAACTTTAGTAGCCTACCCCAGAAATATCATGTTGGTACCTTATGGCAGAGGCAGATGGTTGTAATATACCATGGTTGACTTCCAGCCTAATAGTTAATCTCACTTTACCGCACAGATGGAACTCTATAGGTGTGATACGCTCCCACAGGTGAAAGGAAATTGAGAAATAGTGTTAGGTTGGTGAGAATAGCTGTAGAGGTATGGAACAGAACACATACAGAGGTAGTGCATTCTCAAAAACAGGATGGGGAATAAGTGGATTGTGACTTTGAACAATGCTGCGTTTATAATTACTGTATGTACAGTAATAGTCTAGTAGCCAGCCCATAGAGCCCCATTGTGAACCCGGACATTTTGAGTACCCTAAAGTTTTATGTTAGAAATGTTGAGTATGGGTCTCCAGCATGTAGAAACTGCCGGATGCTAACTTGCATATGTTGAGCAATTTTCATAATGAGCATAATCTATCTATAAATGCGAGAAGTCTCTGCGTGCGTGCGTGTCTGCGTGTCTGCGTGTCTGTCTGTATTCCGCGTATCTCGAGAACCGTTCGTCCCACCGGCTTCAGATTCGGCACGCGCGTTCCCCGCCGCGGCACGGAGTGCAGTGCCGGGCCTCGACCCGACCCGGCACGCGGTTTTCCCTAACCGGCGCGAAACGTTCGGAATCTCCTTATGCGGGCTAATTGTTGACATCAGGCTGTTCCGGAGGAAATCGGCGCAAGCGCTGACTCATTGTGACATCACTTCATAAAAGGATCTGACATCACGTACGCCACATGAGTCAACAAAAGATCTCTGTTAGTGTGTATGTATGTATTATGTATGTAATCCGTGTATCTCGAGAACCGTTCGTCCCACCGGCACGCACGTTCTCCATATATGGGCATAAAATGAATGCCCGTATGCGGAGCTGATGTCTGACATCAGAGTTTTCCGCAACCGGTACTGTGTGTGCAGAGATCTCCATATATGGGCATAAGTGGACAAAGGCAAACAGATGGTCAAAACGGGTCCTATGACAACAGGTATATTAGGTGTTTGCAGCAGTGCTCGGCCTCGAACCGACCCGATACACAATTTTCTGGAACCAGCACGAAAGGTTCGGATTCTGATGTCTGACATCAGGATTTTCCAGAACTGGCACTGTGGTCTGCATAGATCTCCATATATGGGCATAAAATGGATGCAGACAGACAAATACAGATATCTCCATATATGGACATAAATGGACACAGGCAAACAGATGGTCAAAGATCTCCATATATGGGCATAAAGTGGACGCAGACAGACAGATACAGATATCTCCATATATGGGCATAAATGGACACAGGCAAACAGATGGTCAAAACAGGTCCTATGACAACAGGTATAATGGGGTTTGCATTAAAGGGGGACCGGCACTGTGTCTGCAACACAGTCGGAGGCACAGACAGATACTCCATATATGGGCATAAATGGACACAGGTAGACAGAAGGTCTAAACGGGTCCTATGACAACAGGTATAATGGGGTTTGCATTAAAGGGGGAACCAGCACTGTGTCTGCAACACAGTCGGAGGCACAGACAGATACAGAGATCTCCATAATGGGCATAAATGGACACAGACAAACAGATGGAGGAGGAGACAAACATAAGACAAGCAACAAAGAGTGTGACTGGGAGGACATCGATGATGCAGATTTAAATTAATTTACAGCTTTTGCTGAAGAGAACAAATCAGTAGTGGAGATCTGGGTTGGCTGAGGTGCAGACGGAGGAGACAAACATAAGACAAGCTAAATCAACAGCACAAGACACAAAAAAAACTCAAGCTGAATTCACTCTCCCGCTCCAAAAAATAAAAATAAAATAAAAGAGACAAACGTAAGACAAGCAACAAAGCGTGGGACTGGGAGGATGACTTGAATGATGCAGATTTACGCAGGCTGCATATTCTGCTTAAAGAGGAAACAAACAAAAAGCGACAGAGATCTCATATATGGGCATAAAATGGACGCAGATAAACAGATATCTCCATATATGAGCATATATGGGCACACAATGGACGCAGAATCACAAAGATCTCCATATACAGGCATAAAAGGGACACAGACAGTCTGACAGACAGATACAGAGATCTCCATATATGGGCATAAAATGGACGCAGGCAAACAGATGGTCAAAGCGGGTCCTATGACAACAGTATAATGGGGTTTGCATTAAAGGGCGGGGCATTCATTCCCTATTTACATCGTTCCCGAGTTGGCCAGGTCGCCGACTAGACGCTGGCTTCTAGTTAGCTTTAATTTGCATAATCACCTATAATAATGGATAATATGTCAAAAACTGATTGGCTGATTTGAACAATATTGGAGAGGTTTTGGGGGTTATTGAGGATGCTGAATCTATTTCTGACATTTTCTAATTTCAAAATGGCTGTTTTAAACCGGAAATGGCCATATACCAACTTAAATTGGGATGATTTTGATACTTTTTGTTGATTTTCCAAATGATGAAGTGATTATTTTTGCTAGGCTATTGTGGCAGTCATTGTTCTAATCATTTTGTGTGGATTGTCTATATTTGGCTTTTGAAATGCAGATAATGTATAAGCATATAAATAACCACATTTATAATTTAATTCATAATCAAAATCAACAAAAAAGTATCAAAATCATCCCAATTGAAGTTGGTATATGGCCATTTACGGTTTAAAACGACCATTTTGAATTTAGAAAATGTCAGAAATGGATTCAGCATCTTCAATAACCCCCAAAACCACTCCAATATTGTTCAAATCAGTTTTTGACATATTATCCATATAGGTGATTATGCTAATTAAAGCTTATTATGCAAATTATGCAAATTGCCCAACATATACAAGTTAGCATCCGGCAGTTTCTACATGCTGGGGACCCATACTCAACATTTCTAACATAAAACTTTAGGGTACTCAAAATGCCCAGGTTCACATTTTGGCTAGACTATAAGAAAATCTGAGTGAAAAATGAGTTTATGTTTCTGTAGAGGCCAAACACATGCTGGTTTAAAGGAGTAGTTCACCCCCAAATTGACTTTGTTTCCCTATTAGTTACTCACATCATGGAGACTTGAGTTCAATAAAAAAATGTATAGAACAAATAAGACAAAAGGTTTATTATAGTAAATTAACCCCCATTGAATCTGGATGGGATTCAATGGGGGTACATTTATTGTAATCAATCTTTTGTCTTAGGAATGCGACAAAAAAAGTAAACATATTATTGAACTCAAGTCTCAGTGGCTGTGAGTAATCAATAGATGAAAACACCATTTTGGGGGTGAACTACTCCTTTAAGACTTTCAAAAGCCCTAAGCCTCTATATAGTCCAAGGTGAAGAGCTATCACATCACCGCGGTGTAGTTTAGTAGCTATCACTTAAAAATGTGTTTAATGGACATATGAGGTTTCCACCCGACAGAGACGATATGCAGGGACGTGCTGGCCATTTGGAAAAGCGGGACAACTCCCGAACGGCCGGTTCATTCCCTGCCGGTCCAGGCCGGCCATTAGGAAAACAATAAAAATAAAATCTTGGCCTTCGTTCCATTTTGGGGGCTGGGCGGCCAACAAAGTAAATCGTCACTGTCGGGCAGAAAACCTCGTATCTCCAAGTTTCAAATTTATAATTTTTTTCGCAAAGCAAAGCCCTGCTTCATCATATAAGGCCGTTGCACAAAAGTAGTGAAAACAGCAGATCTACGAGCAGACAACGCCTCGCGGTGCGAGGCGTTGTGTGCTTGTAGATCGGCTGTTTTCACTAGTTTAAATCATTTTTAAAATGATAAATACAAAACAAACTGTTTTGGACACACAAGGTTTCCACCCAACAACGACGAAATATAACTCATGTACAGTAATTGGCCCACTGTCTTGTCACTTGTCATGATCTGAAATGGCAAATCTTTGAGTAGCAGCAGTGCTATAGAGAGAGATCTCTCTCCATAGCACGCAATGAGGGCCTCTCCAACTCTTTTTCCCGGGCTGAATCAGGGGCCCAGCACATCCCTGACAATATGGGAAAACTATACCGTGGTGAGGTGATAGCGCTTCTCCTTGGACTATGATAGAGGCTTTATAATACAGACATAATCACATTTGTTGGTGTTTAGGCGCCATGTTCCGTAGGCCAACTGATGGGCCTAAAACATTCCCTAGGACCAGTGGTTGTCAAAGTGGGGTCCGGGGACCACCACAGGTCTTTTAGGTGGTTCCAGGGGGTCCCTAGCAAAATGAAAAACAGTTAATCACTTGAAGGAGTAGTTCACCCCCAACATGACTTTTTTTTCTATTGATTACTCACGTCATGAGACTTGAGTTCAATAATATTTTTTTGTATTTGTCGCATTCCTAAGACACAATTTGAATACAATAAATTTAATCAATGGGGGTAAATTTACTACAATATTTATTTTGTCTTCGGAATGCGACAAATACAAAAACATATTATTGAACTCAAGTCTCCATAGCGTGAGTAATCAATAGGAAAAAAAAGTCATTTTGGGGGTTGTTTTATTTGTCAGTATTCTAAAATAGCCGATCCACAAGCTCACAACACCACAATGCAACGCATTTTGAGCTTGTAGATCTGCCATTTTGAAAAATCTAGAAACATTTCTATACATTTGAAATTGTTTAACAAAACAAATCTTCTCAATATGGGAGTCCCCGGCACAAAATATTTTCAGTGGCCAAATACTTTATCAATCTGGGGGTCATTCACATGTTTGAAAACCCGTGCCCTAGCCAGAGATATGATAAGATGAGATTTATGACTGAAGCAGGGAAATTGGGTTGTTTCAGCAGCCAGAGATACTGTGTAGGACATAGATAACACAACAATAGAAGGAACAATCAATACAGCAGAAACATGTAGCAACGGCAGACAAGCGCCCAGCCCTCAACAAAAAGGCACAAAAATAGAACAGCCAGAATCTCCAACTGCGGCCACAGATACAGTAGGTGTGCGAAAGTACGATTTGTTTGTTCTTTTTCAGTTGAAAATATGAGTCAGAGGCACAAGGAAAACTGCCAGCAACTGGAAGATGTTTTAAGGAAAGCGTCAGAGACAGAGAGAGAGAGAGAGAGAGAGAGAGAGAGAGAGAGAGAGAGAGAGAGAGAGAGAGAGAGAGAAAACAAACAACCTTCTATTTCAAGGACCTGGTTCCACAGGTCACAGACCCCCATTTGATACAGTTTGCCATCTCTGAGAATATCTGCGAATTGCTATTGTTAATTTAACTCTAGAGCAGGGGTCTTCAACGTTTTCAGGCCAAGGACCCCTTAGTCGAGAGAGAGATGAAGCAGGGACCCCCACAACCTTTTCATAGATTCCATATCCACGAGTTTCCAACGCCCCATAGTGCATTGCGCAGAAGCTGTACCGAGCTTCCGGGCCGCAGCCGAGTGTGATTTACAAGCTCACAACAGGCTGCATCTGCGACGCGAGGTGAGCTTGTATGTCTGCTGTTAAACCGGAAGTGTGGTCCAAACAGGTCCAAATAATCTCCAGTAAACTCCCGCGGAAACAGGTGGATAGATTCATTGTTTGACAGCACAATCATCAGTGTATTTTGGATTCATGTCAATTTGTGTTTTTTCAGATATTTAACCACTTGAACTGTCAATACTTAATAAACTTGACCTTTCACTCTGTACTTAGTCTGCTCTTTTTCCCCTCCACACCAAACGTCTTTGCCGAAAATAGCCGATCTACAAGCTCACAACGCCTCGCTCTGCTATTTTTGGCTAAAGTTCTCAGAATATGGGCGCTAGGGTTCCAAAGAGAGAAGGGGGTGGACAACTCAACCTGATTAAACTGTGGGCTGCTTTGGGGGCTTAAGTTAATCAGGGCACCTGAAACATCCACAGAGTTTTTAGCAAGAAAGAGAAATTCACCAGAAGGTATAGTGATGGAACAAAGGAGGGGGCAATACCAGAGGGTTTTAGACAGAATCTGGGTCATTGACGTTGTCTCACTCCAGTAGCACAGATACCAACCCCCAACACTCCTCGGAAACACTCCCAAATTAGATTCCCCTTATTGTTCCTATATCTGCCCTAAACAGTTGATTGCTTTATTGTTTCAGTATTGGACTGAGGTAGGGGAAAGACATCATCTACTGCTTGAATCAGATCTTAGGCTCTCAGGATGGCGATGTCAGTTGGTTGCACACACACTAATCTTTCTACTATAATAGACAGGCCAGCTCCTGGTGTTGTTTAAGCATGTCATTGATAGACTCTCACACCACTGCTTCTACAGATTCCACCTTTCACACATACATCGCTGCATTTCCCCCCTACATTCCTAGCTGCTTTCCCTGAACGTATTGTACTTGCACGATGTACAATTAAACAAAACAATAATTTAATGCTATGACGCGAATTACATCATAGTACGTCCATTATAAACCTTCCGGCCGAAACACAGACTTACAAATAGTTCCACGCGGTGCAGTGTACTGATGAGTGTAGTAGGCCTACTGTGTCCCCTGGTGGCAGGAACAGTGTAGTGCAGACATTATGATCTTTCCCAGTACGGGACAGTAGATTATCTTTCCAAATTCCCAAGATACACGTCGCACAGCAGCTCCGTAACGTTACGTGTTTGTGCACAGATATACATTTCTCTCTCTCAAACGATAAAGTAACAGAGAGAGGGGGCACCACGAGAGAGAGAGAGCGAGAGAGAGAGCAAAGTAACAACTGTCTGTCTGTTCATTTGTCTTTTTGCTGATATTGCCAGAAACACTGCTACTTTAAAACAGTTCTGTGTCTTCAATGACTATGATCAAATGTGAGCGCCCGTTAGGGCGCGATTTCTAGATATGAGCGGCCGCGTCAGCGGCCGCGATTTTCTAGTGTCTAGAATAGGCAGGTGGCTGAACGATTTGTGACCTCATGGCCTCCCACAGTGAAATATAAAGCATACAGATTTTTATATTTTATTTTCCCACTCTGTCAGTCATTTCACCTATTTAATTTAGGTTGATGTAGAGACTGCCATGAAGGACAACTGGTGGATCTTTTAGACTCTTAAGGGCCATTCACACTGAGCACTATATAACAATAAAATGTATAGTTTTAAAAATTGTTCAAAGCCAAGTGGATGGCAGTGTTCACACCAACTATAAAAAAAATACAATGGTGAACGATATAGTTAGTGCGAAACCCTATTGCAATTGCAAAGATTCCGCTTCACGATAATCAATAGCGTTTTTGAAGTGTTAAAACGTACAGAAAAGTTGCGAAACTTTGCACACACATCACAAGTGGCGAAAAATTATGTATTTTAATAGAAGGAGCGTGGCCTAATGGCTCAATAGCGCCCCCTACAAAATGTTGTTAATTTCACCTACAACATGTATGAAAATCGGTACATATATACCGGTATCATGTCCCGACTGACACAAAGGTCTCTTGGCGTCATTACCCAAACCCAATAGGAAGTCATACATTTTGAATATATTGTGGCGTTTTGGTGTATTTCTTCCATTCTTACGTGTTGTTGCGACCGCCAGGTCTCAGTTCCTATCAAAACCTCCACCGGCTGTCAGTCTGTCAGTCAGTCAGTCAGTCAGTCAGTCAGTCAGTCAGTCAGTCAGTCAGTCAGTCAGTCAGTCAGTCAGTCAGTCTGTCAGTCTGTCTGTCTGTCACGTCACACTTTTGCCCTATTCATATCTCCGCCACCGTTGCCCATATCCATGCCAAACTTTGCCCGCACACTCCTTGCCTGCCAAACCACAACCTCCACCCCTCATTTCTCACATGGCATCACTTCTAGCGCCACCATGAGGCAGATTCTTGCAAAACAATTTTTTGGACACTGCTCCTACAGATTTTGCCCTAAAATCACGCAAAGCGGTACACAGTATCTCTAAGGTCATGTCATCAACATAGATCTGTCCCATTTCCCATATTCCCTCCTGATTAGCTACAATTGCCTTCTAAAGTTTGTGTTTGCGACCCGACGCTCGCTTATCTCCCGATTAGGGAGTCTTACTGGTACTTTAAAGGACCAGGTCACCTCTGGGACAAC
Source organism: Nannobrachium achirus (assembly GCF_963921795.1). Lineage (NCBI taxonomy): Eukaryota > Metazoa > Chordata > Actinopteri > Myctophiformes > Myctophidae > Nannobrachium > Nannobrachium achirus. Next base: position 12,536,112 of record NC_137810.1, on the reverse strand, counting down.
CAGATCTTATTTTATTGTTGTGTGGGACACGATCAACACAATCCTGAGTTCTTTTTTGTGTTCAATCTGTAATTTTAGATATTTTAGTATTTCAGACGATTTCATCATGCTACAACTGGTCATATGATGCAAAATGCATCATATGACCAGTTGTAGCATGCTGAAATACTAACATATCTAAAAACACAGATTGAACATAAAAAAATAACTCAGGATTGTGTTGATCGTGTCCCACACAACAATAAAATAAGATCTGGTTGTCCCAGAGGTGACCTGGTCCTTTAACAAACTCCTCCTAGGGGGATGGTCAGAAGCACCTCAAATTCGCTCAGCATACACAAGACACCTTAATGATGAAAGTTATCAAAAGCGTGAGTTTTCGTAAAGCGGCGTGACCGTGGCGAAGCGTCAAATTTCTTTCGCCAAACAGGAAGTGAAATATAGCTGATCTACAAGGTCAAGTTTCCCCCCCCCCCTTTTTTCTATATAACTTCTGATCTGATTGACATACAGGCTTGTGGGTGGTGTCGTTGGAATCAGATCAGAGTCCTTGTCCTTCATTGGTGTAGCTCCGCCCCCTCTTCTGATTGGTCGATATTTGATAGTTCCTATTATTTGCTATATCTTTTCAACGGTTTGTCGTTCAGACTTGTGGCTGGTGTCATTGGACTTGGTTCAGAGTCCTTGTCCTTCATTGGTGCAACTTAGCCCTGCCCCCTCTTCTGATTGGTCGATATCTGATAGTTTACATTTGCTGCTATAACTTAACTTGATCGACATTTACCCCTATTGTGCACAGATGCGTGAGGGCCCGGTCATCGCTGCTTGCAGCTTTAATTATAGTTATCTTTATAGTTATTGTTCCCGGTGGGAATGGGGCTTTAGTCTTGTCTTTTTTATCACTTTGACTTTATTGATCTATATCATTCAGGACAGATGTGTGTGCATGGCTGCTTGCAGGCTCATACTTCTGCCCTGACGTCTACTACACACCCCTGAGACACAATGCAAACCCCACCAGTCTATTTAATGCCTTATACGAGCCATTCCATGCTTTGGACAAAGTGGGTACAAACAGCAGTGATATTAATGCCCATGTCCATTAGTTGAATGAAGAATAGAAATGGTTAACAACCCCACCTCATTGGGATTTACATTTCCTCAGCATTTTCAGAAAGGCTGGCGAGCCTGGCGTACAAATACCTGTACATATTAGTTTAGAACATAGAAGGCAAAACCTAGCTGACTGCAGAATGGTCCGGACATCAGCTGATCAAAGCCTAAAAGCAGGGGCGTCAATTGGGTATGGCAGGGGAATGCAGCTGCCATACCCTGGGTCCAGGGCGGAAAATAAAAGTTACTTTTAACTATAAATCCATGAATGTCTCTTTTTCTATCTGTGCTGGTTATTATGTTGTTAAATTACATAAAAATTACTACAAATGCAAAATGTAACAAAATGGTCACTTTACTACTTAAAATAAATGTATCATGCCTGTTGCTAACATGACACATGACACATGACTGGTGTCTTGCACGCGCGCGAAGAAGACACCAGTCATGTTGCCATACCTTAGCTTTTTCTGAACTGGCGCCACTGCCTAAAAAGGCAGAAGCATTATCAGCCACATCAACTAAAGGCAAAATTAAATCAAGGCCATACAGCAAAGCTATATGGTCAAAAGGAGGAAATCAATACCACCGAATTCATTGTAAAGTAGACAGTGAAAACGTGTCTGCTTTTCTCACTCTCTGATTATCTGATAGAGCGTTCTGGACCGGAGGAGAGCACATTACCTCGCTCTCCCTTAACATGCCTCTCAGCGAGACGCAAAAAAAGCCTTCGAGATTCACAATATCCTGACCTTTCCTAATACAGAAATAAGCATGACAGGTTATCTGTGTTATCAGTGGTATTGAGTGCCTTCCACGAGGTGTCACAGTAATCTAGATGGATTGCATTGTGATTTATGGCCGAGGTTTGCCACACACTGACCCTGAGAGGAAATCTATGGTCACATTCCGCCGGAAACACCCTTTAGATTGAGGTGTCATTCTTGTTCTATGTTAGCCTGTCCACACAGCTACTATAGCACACACATTTTGTGCTGTTCACTATTCACTGCACGTTCTCAATATAGATGCATGCCAACAATTCTTTAGTTTGCCAAAGATTTATTGCTTTCTTTTTTCTTTTCTATTTTCTTATTATTGCATTAAAAGGTGAGCTTTGACACTGTTTTCTCCACAACAACAAAAAGGAAAAGATTTTGTTCTGTAGGAAAGTTGGGCCATTAAAGATATATAACTCACTTCAAGGGAAAGGATCGCTCAACTCTTAAGATAAGCCATTAAAGATATTACATTTAGAAGAAGAAAAAAAATATATATCCTCCTATACTGCACTCTGGTTTTATTTCTGAAAGACAGAAAAGGCAGGAGAGAGAAAGAGGATGGAGCATAGAGTCTCGGGTCAGATTCAAACCTGGGCCAGTGACTAAGCCTTATTTATGTTCTATGCCACCGGGGCGCCGCGGGCATGAAGTTTTCATGGCATGGTACCTAAGGGGCAAGCACGTACACACACCCGCAGTAGACGACTGGCAGGCCTTCAAAGGTTAGATCCAGTCCAGTATAGTGGTGCTTACCTCAAGGTCGCCCTTGCCTCAGGGGTGTCGCACCAAGTTCTGGGCCCTGGGTACAAGGATTCACTGCAGGTGGTCCCCCATTGGGAACGCATTATTACACAGTATTTTGTGCTTTAACTATTGAAAAATAGCACATATACAAGCTCAAAGCGCGGCACCGAGTGCCGCGCTGCGAGCTTGTAGATCTGCTATTTTTTGAAAAATCATGAAAATGTCTTTGAATATTTCAAATCCTTCATAGGTTTTTTGAAAAACCCATGTTTCTATGTCAGTAGTGCTCAAACTTTTTCATGTGAAGGACCCTCAAAATGATATGTATTTGGCCACGGATGCCCATCTCAAAATATTTAGTTCCAGGCAGGGAACCCCCCAGAAGCAAAATTTTAGTTACAAATGTTCGCTTAAAAAAATCATATATTCAATGATTTGCACACATTTTCACGACTTTAAAAAATATCTTCCATCTCAGAGGCATATGTTGTGTGCTTTTTTTACATTTAACTGACAGCTTTAGTTACTATAAACTTTGCAGATTTAGATTATTATTACAAAGTGGTGTAAAGTAACAAAGTACTTAAAGGGGAGAACCACCCATTTTCGGAACTCGGTGCCGCGCTGTGAGCTTGTATATCTGCTATTTTTCAATAGCTAAAATAATTCCAGGCCCCTCCACCTTGGGCCCTAGTAACTCAGTCCCACTCCCCCCACCCCTTGTGACGCCCCTGCCTTCAACCTTCAGGCAGATGAACCATAGGGTAACAGGTAGAGTCGCCGAAATGAAGCTCGCCGAGAAACGGGGGGTGCGTTCGGAAATGCACACCGGGTGTGGCAACGGTGCGCTTTTTCAGCCTGAACTCTGAAGGTAAACTTTCTGAAAATCAGCAGTTGCTAACCTAATGTTGCTATTGATGTTTATAAACTAGGGTAAATTATGGTTATAGTCTTAATCTCACAGTATCATAAATGTTAATGCTAGCAACAACAAATATGTAAAGTAGCACACACAATCACAGTATGCCTTCTTCAGTATCAACATGAATTAATATTCTAATATTCTATTATAATTTACCCTAGTTTATAAACATCAATAGCAACGTTAGGTTAGCAACTGCTGCTTTTCAGAAAGTTTACCTTCAGAGTTCAGACTGAAAAAGCGCACCGTTGCCCCACCCGGTGTGCATTTCCGAACGCACCCCCCGGTTCTCGGCGAGCTTCATTTCGGCGACTCTACTGGTATTCAACCATAGCCCTGCCTTCAACCTTCAGGCAGATGAACCATAGCCCCTGCCTTCCTGAATAACCTCCCCCTGGGCAAGGTCCCTGCTTACCAGGAGGAGATGACAGCGCATGTCTGTCTGGAAGCAGTGCTGGAGAGTTAGCCTGATTAATAAACCAGACCACACAACACCACCCCATGGTGTAGTGTGGTCTGGAGCCTCACAATTGAGAATCCATTTCCACCAGCCACCAGAAAGGGTTCGCCAATCAGGGCTGTAGGCTGTGTGGACACAAAAACATTCCCCCCTCCCCATCCCCTCTATGACAAGCATCAAAGAGGTAGCTGTCTTTGATGTTTCATTGATTAGAGAGAACACTAACAAGCTATTGACACTTGTATGGCTCAATCAATTACTGCGGATTACAACCCCTTTGAAGTTCAAAGGGAGCAATTAAGAGCAAGTCACCTTGACATTTTTTAAACCGCCCCTAACATTACGTCAATAGGCTTTAGCCCGCCCCCCAGAAAAAGAGTCTGGTTAATTAACCAGGCAACTGGAGAGTAATTGTACATTTACTCAAGTACCGCACTTAAGAACAACTTTCAGTTATACTTTTACTTGAGTATTTCAATTTCCAATTCTTTATATATACCATACTTCACTATCTCAGAGGCATATGTTGTGTGCTTTTTTTTACATTTAACTGACAGCTTTAGTTACTAGTAAACTTTGCAGATTTAGATTATTATTACAAAGTGGTGTAAAGTAACAAAGTACTTAAAGGGGAGAACCACCCATTTTCAATATTGAACTATGTTAATTAATATACGTTTGAGTTGTTGTGTGGAAATAAGAAAAAAGTTCAATCATTTTGTTGCCTACTTTTACTTTCTGTATACTTTAAGTACATTTTGATGCTTTCATACTTACTCAAGTCTATGTTGAATTCCGGACTTTTGCTTTATACTGTATATTGCAGTATTGATACTTTTACTTAAGATATGTGAGTACTTTTTCCACCACTGGCTGCAGCTCAGGTGCTGCAGTGGGTGGGCTTCACTGATGCAAAGACGATCCCTCCTGCCAAGCACAACAAGACTGGGTCTGCTAACCCGACCAGGGGAAATCATGCAGTTCAATAACAGTACAACATCCCACTGAATGCACCCGTGGACTTTCAAGCCAGAAAGAAATACAAACGGACTGAGAAGTAATAGCTCGTATAAGGTTGAGTGTAAAGGGTGTAATGATGCAAGGACAAAATAAATAAATACATAAGACATCAGAGATTCACCACAGGGAAGCTATTGATACCAGTATGAAAACGCATGGGCTTTTTTTCAGCCTTGATTTGACAGAGGTAGTGGACAGACAGACAGACAGGATGGAAATGACAGACAGCAAATGGTTCAGCCAGCTATGTAACATATAGGTACTATGACTAAAAGTTGACTCACTTCACTTGAGCTGGCATGCGCCGCTACAACGTTCTGCAACGGTTTCATCATTCCGCGAATCATTGGTGTGGACTGGGCTTAACACTTCAATCTTAGGTTATACTCAGAAACTCTTAGCTTTAACCCTAACTTACACAGCCCTGTGTAGGCCACCCTGCATGGTGAAGATATGCAAACCAGGAATCGTCCCATTCCAATTAGAAATGGTGTCCATGCACTGACACTTGTCTTAAAGTGTAAATGAACATCATTTAATTTAATGTAATTTAATTCAAGTGTGTAGAATAGAATAGATGGTAAGCTGTTAAGGCAAGGAGAGTACTGGGCAAACACTATATTAGCTTTATTGTAAGCCATAGCCTATAGGTGAAAAGTTAAATTATTTATAACCTAGATAAAATACATTTCTTGGGTTGATCGAATTCTAGCCTCTGCATTATAAAAACATATTAGAGATGTCAGTCCCAAGGGAAATAGTGACAATCACATTAGGACACAGATGCCTGTTAGACTAACCAGAGAGATGGGGCCAGTCTCCTCTAGAGGCCTATGGATACCGTGTTGGTCCACAAATAATAAATAACACATTTGAATGAAACCATCCATCAAGCTACGGAAATGCCACCGTCTGACACTAAGCATCTTCATAAAGACTTGCAGAGTTTGGCACTACAGGGCATCATGTAGATTTGATGTAAAATTGTTAAGGAAAAAGCGGTTCCTTAAATAACACAATCAAAACCAGGGATAGGCCTATAGGCCTAATGGGATCAGCATTACAAAACATGAACATGCAGCAAAATCATACAAAATGTGTACATTTTTCACAAAGTAAAGCACTGCTTCGTCACACAAGGTCGTCGCACAAAAGTAGTGAAAACAGCTGATCTACAAGCACACTACGCCTCGATCGATCGGCTGTATAACGACTAAATTGGGGCGAAAAAGGGGTAAAAATAATTGGCTACTCTAAATTTATTAAAAGAAAGAAAATTCAGTAGAAATTACAGTAGAAATGTAAGCTGATTTGACAACTCTAATAACAAAATGTTTTGGTTACACAAAGCTGGTGCTGGTGGCTACAAACTAAATCCACAACATAGTACAGGGGGCCAGGGCTAATACAAATTTTGGTACCACCCGAGGTGACCGTAACATTTTTGGATTTTCTTTTTCGTACATGTCTCTAGTTTATATTTTGGTATGATAACCCTTTCTGAGAAGTAGCTTAATTGATGTGTTATCACCCGCTAGAGTCGGTGTCCCATTAACTTTACTATACAGGGGGAAAAAAAGGTAAAGATTTATCTGCTTTAAGTAGCATATGAGGGGTCAAACTAGGGTTTTTTCATGATTCTGAATCCATTGCAAGCATCTGTTTTGTACAAAAAACATTCCTTGGGCTAAAAACGACTATGGTTGATGAAAAGTGATGAGTCATCACTTTTCACACTTTTAAGGGGGCCGTTTTAGCCCAAGGAATGTCTTTTGTGCAGAGATGCTTGCAATGGATTCAGAGTTAAGTAAAAATGAGGGGGGAGTACATTAAGACTTTAAGAAATTAAAAACTTCTAGTTTGTGGTTTACAGTCTGGTAAATAAAAAAATCTCTTTATCCAACATTTTAAAATATGGACTTAGACTGTTATTCGTCTCAGGTACTCAATTAAGGAATATTTGTCGTATTAGCCAAGGATCCCTTTAACAAACCTATTAATGAGTATTCAATCAATCAATCAATTAATCAATACATCAATCAATCAATCATCAAAAGATACATCAGTGATCTGGCGACTGTGAGTCTGTGATCACCCTGAAGCCATGCCGTTACTGGACCCAGTCATGTTTGCCTTGTGAATAAAGCCCTTTCTTGATATGTATTCACAATGCTTGTGTTTTGTTATTGCTGTTGATCCATAGCACTTGATAAGCAACTGCCATTCTCCCAGCTGTGCATGATCTGCTTATCAAAGGATTCAGCTGACTGCATCTTGAATGTATAATGCATTTAGAACCTCTCCGTGCAGAAGCCCAAATAAATCAACGTAATTAACTCTGATTTGATACAGTTTCTCCCCAAATGGAGACATTTTTGCTAAATCTGCAGAGGTTTGCAGCCGTGGGTTACTCAGGGGAGTAATTTGAGGAAAATCTCGCAAAAAAACAATTGACACATTCTGCCAGAGGGTAAGTCACTTTTAATTACACCACCCAGGAATCTAGAGCCATTATATGACCCTTTAATCAATGATACAGAGGTGGCTACATGTCAGCTACACACTGGTAAGATGAGCTAAATGAAAGACACCTCCTTTCAAAGCAAATAATGATTCAAAGGGGGAAAAACAAGAACGAAACTGAATCGCATAGAAAGAACCTCCACTCCACACTTCAAGTTTATTTTATCTTTATTTATTTATCATCATGCATTATTATTATCATCATCATCCCTAATATGCATTTGTCTTCACTTTACCATTCTGGAAGCCAACAGATGGAGTGTTGGAATGAGAGACAGTGAAAGCAAGGGAGAGAGACTGATCACAACCATGATTGTGATCATACTGAATTTCCCCCTTGGGATAATAAAGGTATCTATCTATCTATGATATTTTGCTGTGTACAGAGTAAAATCCTCAGTTAGTTTCACCCTGAGTGTACTTCAAATGTAACCCAACTAGAGGTTTGCGGGCCTTCGGCCCGCTCACATCTAGTTAAAAAAAAAATAAAAAATAAAAAAAATAAAAAAAATAAAATAAAAAAAGAGAAAAAAAAATTTTTGAGAAAAAAAAATGTTTGAGAAAAAAAAAATGTGAGAAAAAAAAGTTTTTGAGAAAAAATTTTTTTGAGAAAAAGTGTTTTGAGGAAAAAAAAATTTTTTGAGAAAAAAAAAATTAGGATAAAAAAAAGTTTTGAAAAAAATAAGAAATAAAACGTATTGGTGATGTGTGCGTCTCTCTCTGTGCATTTCCCCCCCCCCAAAGTGGGGGGGGGAAGTTCCCCCCTCTCTCTGTGAAGTCCGTTGACTGTGGACTGCCCTGTGCCCTGTGCCCAGGGGCGTCACTAGCAATTCTGGGCCCCTAGGCCAGAAATCTGTATGGGCCCCCCCATGCAAGCGGAGAACCGGCCAACCGGAAACACTTTGTTACTGTTTGAATGACATGTCTCACAATGATACGGTAGCCGTGATCGCCTCAGCAATCATGTTCACCTTATTTGTCAAATTGTAACACCATTTACCATTTTTGTCTACTTTTAGTTTTACTCTTGTAGCTTAAGCAGGATATAAACAAACATGTAGTGTCTGGTGTAACAATTTGACAATGCTAGCTCTTGAAACAAAGTCCAGGAATTTTAACTTGATCTAACCATGATCACTACACATAATCATCCATTACATGCACACGCAGATACAGCTACTGTATTATTAATACAGTATAATCCACAACAGTCCCATGAAATAAAAAGTGCAGACCACCATCATCACCAGCAAGTGAATGAGACACCAGAACTCTGACTTGAGCCCAGCCTCCCATGCAAGCCAATATAAAACAGTATAACAATAAAACACTACATTGTATTTTTAGTAGCAGCTTAAATATGTGCAGGTGTTGTGCAGAATATACAATCACTAAGCAATAGCAGCAGTGCTCAAGCAAATGCACATGAGGAGTGAAGCATATAGGCTATACATAGGAAGTAGAATAGGAGAAAAAATAATCAGTATAGGACTATTCAGATTGGGTGAAGTATGAACATGATTAGCCTACATGCAAAAATGAGTCTGCATGCAATCAGAACTTTGGCTAGTTAGCTAAACTATGGAAAACAAGGGTTGGATATAATGATCTGAGAATACATCTACTGTATAACAGGCTAGATCATATAAGGCTATATGAGAATGGCATAACAGGACATTCTTGTGTGTACTGTGTCTGTGTGTATGCACATACATTGTTTTAACAGCAAAGTCAGTCAGTGTGTTTAATCTACAACAAGATCCTGTGAACATTTTGGGAGTTCACAAAACAATAATACTGTGACTGACTGAAACAATAATATTGCGATGCCTAGATTGTTATTTTTGTATGACATAATCATATGACTACTAGATAGATGATGGGATATTATACAATTATTGTTATTACTAGGGACATCCAGCAGTTTGTCTTGTTTCTCCAGCAGAGTTTCTAGTGTCTCCATCTATCTCTCTGGAAGAGGTTGCACATGAACTCTGCAGCGGCCGCACTGAGGCGCTCAAACACAAACACTCTGACATTAATCCTCACACTACTTGACACTATTACCATACTTTAGATAACTAGTCATTGTTGCAACAAACCAAACCATTTTTCACTTTGATTTGGGAACCTACATACATTCATAACATGATGCGATTGTGATCAACTGATCATGTCACTAGTTTGGGAGTGCTTCCTTCCAGAACTTAGCAAACAGGTGTTTCGTTCGAAACACTTGCGTTTAAAACGTTATCCATGCTTATTGCTTAATGGTGTTGGATAAAGAAGGAAGAAGGAAGAGGGGAGAAGATGTTCTGTTGCATGCTTACCCACAGACATCAGCTGCTTCCTTGAGTGTAAACAGTCAAGCTCTCCTCTCAGTTTACAGTAATGAAACATGCTGCTCTATGTCACATTACGTCTTTTTTTCTCTCTCTCCCTGTCTCTGTTCAATGCGTGTTGTGTGTGGAAGAAGCCGGGGGAGGGTGGAGCGAACAGAACCTGAAAGTTGATCTTATGTTTGCAGTCTTTTTTTTTTTTTTTTTCTCCCTCTCCCTGTCTCTGTTCAATGCATGCTGTTGTGTGCTGAAGAAGCTGCTTTACAGTCAGGACCGGGGGAGGGTGGGGCGAACAGAACGTGAGAGTTGATCTTATGTTTGCAGGGCCAATGAAAAGACTTTTCCATTTACTTCAGATGATCATAATTATCCTGTAGAGCACACCTAAGTTTCACAACCATAACATGATGCAAGCGGACGCACAAACCGCAAAGCTACTATATGTCTCAAAACAACGTGAAAGCAGGAGAAACAATTTTAGCTTTGTAAGGGGTGAGTATATAATATAGGGACCCTCAATTATTTAAATTGTATCGCTCATTGGTTTTATTCCAGCAGTAATTTTAAGTTTTTAGACACAAATGATAAACATCATAATAATTATTATTATTATTGGGGGAAAAAGAGTTTTAATCCAGACTTTTTGAGGGCCTCTGGCACCTTGGGCCCCCTTACCTCAGTCTAACTTTCCTACCCCTAGCTACGCCACTGCCTGTGCCTATGCTCGAGTGTGGGCGTGTCTCAAAGTCCGTTGACTGTCCTGTGTCCGTTGACTGTGGGCTGCCCTGTGTCCTGTGCCCTGTGCCAAAGTGGGCTGCGGCCTTAAGCCAATTGTAAATATAAGATGGACCCATAACTGCCCCTTTGGGTACATTCATTCACTCTCTGAGTTATAAATGAGTAAATGTACTCTCAGTCAACTCACCTCGCTCACAGTGACCTGACCCATGTTTTACTGTGACAAGTGACAACATTGAGGGCCCTATTTAACAGGCTAAATAACAACTGATGTGCAAACACCTGCTGAAAAACCCTAACCCATTACCCACAGGTAATAACAGTCACTGAGTTTCCAGCTACAGTAAATGCACTAAATCAGGGGTCTTCGACGTTTTCAGGCCAAGGACCCCTTAGTTGAGAGAGAGATGAAGCAGGGACCCCCACAACCTGTTGAGAGATTGCATATAGTTTCATTGTTTGACAGCACAATCATCGGTGTATTTTGGTCCACCGTCAATACTTAATAAACTTGACCTTTCATTCTGTACTTAGTCTGCTCTTTTCCCCCTCTACACCAAAGCTCTTTGCCAAAAATAGACGATCTACAAGCTCACAACGCCTCGCAGCGTGAGGTGTTGTGAGATATTTTTGTCTACAGTTCTCAGAATATGGATGCTAGGGTTCAAGTGGTTAATATAAAAAAGGAGAAAAAAGGTTTATACCACTCAAAGATTTGGAGGACCCCCCTGTAGTAACTCTGGGGACCCCCTAGGGGTCCCGGACCCCCTGTTGAAGACCCCTGCACTAAATGAATGACCTAGCTTTCCGGGAACGTAGTCTGAAGAAGAAAAAAACACACAAAAAAAAAACAGTTTTTCTGTTTTACAATTAATGTAAGAACTGTTGGGGAGGGGAATTGATTTACACAGCATTGTTATAAATGACCCAAATTAATATTTAATTCCAAATCAACCTCATATTGTGCCCACATACAGGTATTGATCCTATAGACTCAGAGGAAGAGTTATTGCACATAAATCATTAAAAATGTTGTTTTGCTGCTATATGTTGACCAAAGCTTTTCTATGGGTGTGAGAGTGGGGGTAAAAATTGCAAGCATGCGATTGTGTACGAACATTCTTATTCCAGGCTAATGCAAAGAGACAGGAGTTTCATCCACATAAGTCCAGCTCAAGCGTGCGGAAAACGGGAACACGGTCACTCTTCATCACTAACACAATGAGCGACAGAGATACCTACGACGACCAGCCATAACTGAGGTGGTCATCAGGGGTGTCGCACCAAATTCTGGGCCCTGGGTACAAGGATTCACCGTGGGCCCCCCATGAATGCTTTAACTATTGAAAAATAGCAGATATACAAGCTCACAGCTCTCTCTCCTAGATCTGCTATTTTTGAAGTTTTTGAAGTCTTTGAATATTTAAAATCCTTCTGAGGTTTTTTGAAAAACCTTGGTTACTATGTCAGTGGTGCTCAAACCTTTTCATGTGAAGGACCCCCAAAATGATATGTATTTGGCCACGGACCCCCATCTCAAAACATTTAGTTCCAGGGACCCCCCAGAAGCAAAATTTGAGTTACAAATGTTCGCTTAAAAAGTATATAGATTTGCACACATTTTCACAACTTTTCAAAAATAGCAGCACTCGGTGCCGTGCTGTGAGCTTGTGTATCTGCTAATTTTCAATAATTAAAGTATAAAATAATAAAGGCCCCTCCACCTTGGGCCCTAGTAACTCAGTCCCACTCCCCCCCCCCCCCTTGTGACGCCCCTGGTGGTCATCAATCAACAATTGATCTGTTACAGATCATTTTGAATTACGCCCAGTCAGTCTCGCTGTGCGTGGTATGATTATAAAGTGAGAGAGTGGACTTTGCAAGCTGGAGGTTTTTTTTTTTCTCACTGTGTTTTGGATGATTTCTGCAATGTTTATGAATCTGCGCCAAGTGTCCAGCTGATCATACAGTAACATTTTGTTTTCTCCACCTCCTCCCACTCACCACATGACAGGGACGTGCTGGCCATTGGGAAAAGCGGGAAAAGTGGGACAACCGAACGGTCGGTTCATTCCCGGCCGTTCGGAAAAGAATTAAAATAAAATGTCGGCCTTCGTTCCATTTTGGGGGCTGGGCGGCCAACAAAGTAAATCGACACTGTCGGGCAGAAACCTCGTATCTCCAAGTTTCAAATTTGTAATTTTTTTCGCAAAGCAAAGCCCTGCTTCATCATACAAGGCCGTCGCACAAAAGTAGTGAAAACAGCAGATCTACATGCACACAACGCCTCGCGGTGCGAGGCGTTGTGTGCTTGTAGATCGGCTGTTTTCACTAGTTTAAATCATTTTTAAAATGATAAATACAAAACAAACGGTTTTGGACATACAAGGTTTCCAAATATAACTCATGTATTTGGCCCACTGGCTTGTCACTTGTCATGATCTGAAATGGCAAAGTAGCAGCAGCGCTATAGAGAGAGATCTCTCTCTATAGTGCGCAATGAGGGCCTCTCCAACTCTTTTTCTCAGGCTGAATCAGGGGCCCAGCACGTCCCTGCCACATGATCACATCATGCCTCTGTGGAATATCCTCAGAATTGAAACTTTATGCAGACACTATAGGCCCCAGGACTTTCTCTGAAATGATTTGTTGTCAAAAACATTTTGTAAATGGTTGCTAGCGATAATAGCACAGTGAATTTACACAGGTACGAGAGCGGTCCTATTTTCAATTGACTTTCTCCACAGTACAATAATTCAATGAAGATAACCTTGCATTGTACTGTACACCCACTTTCTCTCTCGCCTTGTTTTTCTTTTCTTCCAATGGCCGCTCTACCAGTGTTGTTTTTGACAGCACATTTTGATTTAGTTTTAGTCATAGTCTTTTGAATCAATTGTCTTTTAGTTTTAGTCATAATTTAGTCACCCGAACAGTTTTAGTCTTAGTCTAATTTTAGTCGACTAAATATCATAAGATGTATTTTGGCAGGCCTTGATGGCATCGTAATTAATGATTTTACACTTGTTTGCTTAGCGTGACGCGTTGTGAGCTTGTAGATCGGCTATTTTCAGCGTGCAACACCTGAGAGCAACCAAACATACCGTAGTCTTCTCCACTAGTCCCCCTCCCTAACGTTTTCGTCATAGTTTTAGTCGACGAAATCAACACTGCGCTCTACTTCCTGAGCCACTGTTGCATCCCCCAAAAACACACTGTCCAGCCATGTACTAGGTTTTCCCCTAGTTGTTAAACCGAGGCTTTCTGAGCACATCTAACATGTAAAGCACTTTCTCACCCATGTGCTGTAAATCTGTAGTGAGAATATGATTCCCAGTTGACAACATTTCAAATTCCTGCAGGCAAATTATGTTCCCCCGATTTCCTTTTTCCACAACATGAAATGTACGCCGTTAGTGTACAAGCAATGTTAAGTGGGTTCAGTTTCATGAAGATTTCGTTTATTACTATTATCACATAGAAATCATTCTTGATTCGAGAAGTCTTGAAAAGTAAATGAAAATGTGACATTTGTACTGTAGAATCGGACAGAATCCAGAGTGAAGTTCTTAACATGTTCAATGGTGGGGGACAGAAGGAACATAAATGAATGTTGTCACGATTTATTGCTTCACATCAAGCTTATTGTTTCACATCATCTTATTCTTATGTAATCAGTGCCGGTTCTAGGACTCCCTAAGCAAGATTCTTTTAGGTGGCCCCCCACTGATGTGCGCGCACAACATTTTGTGTGTTTATTTTTTGTTTTTGTTTTTTTGCTGATACGGGTGGCTACGGGTGTCTCAGCACATTGATTTATTACTGACTGGAGCGAGTGACTGGAGCAGCTACTGTATGTGACTGGCAGGTCACAACACACACAAAGTCATAACCACTGCAGCACAGCATCGGCACACAGACACAACTTAATAAGGAAAGACTATGAAGGGGCCTTTGGGCCACAGGTGGATTGCATAATGCAATTTGCAACTTGCATTCAACTGCATGTGGCATATTATCAAATTATTCTCTTGTGTCTTGTGTGAGATCTTTGTTTTATTGCATATTAAAATAATAACGCTAGTTTTTGGATGGGGGATACATGACATAATATATATATATATATATATATTAAAAATATATATATATTCTCCCTGTGATGTGGCCCCCTTAGTTGTTGTGGCCCTAACTAAGGGACCGCTTATGTTGCTTATGCCAAGAACCGGCCCTGTGCATGTGTAATGGTCTAAAACATTATAAATGCCAGGATGTACATTTGTAGAACGTATTAGAAATGCTATCCAGAAAATAATATCCCAACGTACATCGTAATATTTTCATATTGTTAAGTGAGAAAATATGTATTGACATGAATTGAGCTCTGGGTCTCCGTAGTTATCTATGAGCTGGAGTGTGTACCTTATCCTAAGAAATCCAGTTCATTGTGTATTGTTTGCAGTGCACCAACAGTAGTCTGTTCTCTACACCAGGGGTTCCCAAACCTTTTTGTCTCAGGGCACCCCATAAATATTGTTTTAATCCGAGGCACCCCTTTTCACTTGTCAGAGTCCTTGTCTGGTATCGCGACGCCCCAGCTGCCTTAAAGTTAAAGCTCCAAACAGCCCAGAACAAACTAATTAGGGTTGTGCTTGGTCTTCCACCTCTGACCCACCTTACCAATCATCACCACGAAAGCGTGGGGTGGCTCAAAGTAGCTGACAGAGTACAGCATCTTGCAATGGGCCTGGTGTACAAGATTCACTACACCTCCAAGATACCCATGTACCTGGCAAACTACTTCTTAAAGGTCAAGGATGTTCACGATCACAACACCAGAGGCAGCTCCACTAATCATCATCAATGTAGATTTAACACTAAACAAGGCGCTAACTCGTTCTCCTGCTATACCTTCAACATGTGGAACGCCCTTCCACAAGCCTTAAAGGAGAGCAAATCCCTAGCCTCCTTCAAAATTGGTATGAAGTCACCTTCAGACAGCTGCTACCCGTGACTTGTAAATAGACTAAGCCCCCATGCTCCCCCCCCCCACCTTTTTCTTTCTTTTCTGCCTTTGTATTTGATGTTATGCTTTTGAAACTGATATTATCCTAGATAAAGTATGTTCTATCCGTCTGTCTTTCAATGTTATATGAGATACTTAAAGTGTGGTTCCTGTGGAAATAAGCCTCTGCTTTCTAGGATCTCCTTTTAGTTGACCTTGTACCAGTGATTTGTACTGTCATGAAACTGTACTTTTTTCTATTGCAAACTTCTAATAAATTCTTCAATCAATCAATCAATCAATCACTCCCAGCACCTTATATTTATAGCATATCTTCGTTGTCGGGTGGAAACCTTGTATGTCCAAAACCGTTTGTTTTCTATTTATCATCTAGAAAATGTACTAAACTAGTGAAAACAGCAGATCTACAAGCACACAACGCCTCGCATCGCGCGGCGTTGTGTGCTTGTAGATCGGCTGTTTTCACTAGTTTTGTGCGACAGTCTTGTATGATGAAGCAGGGCTTTGCTTTACCAAAAGACGTACACATCTGAAACTTGGAGATACAAGGTTTCTGCCCGACAGTGACGATATTTTAGTGATTATGTTGCAAGGAAAATGTTGAGATAATAGCCATTTTGGTTAGAACTGACTGAAAATAACTTTGTACTTCAAGTTTAAAATGATACTAAATATTTTTTCAAGTGTTAAAATAAATTCCATATATTATCAAATTATCTCGCAGCACCCCTGGACTGCCGTCACGGCACCCCAGGATGCCCCGTCACCCACTTTGAAAACCCCTGCTCTACACAGTAAAGCGTGGATGGATGGATGGATGAGGATATCAGTAGTGAAGTGGGGAGAGACCTGAACCCTCAGAGCCAAATTGTTACAGCCTGATTTATACTTTGTAGAAAGGCGGTGTCGCTTGCCAAAAATCTACTTGCTCACAATCACACCTCGTCAGGGATTCAACGAATCTCATTCAGTCACCAATGAAAGTAAGATCATTGTTGACATTCTCCCCCACTGAGGGTGTAAGGAGGCCCGGATCTTCGCCTCAGCTTGATGCGGAAGTCCTTCATGTGAGGATTGTGAGTCAGTGGTAGAAGTGAACCAGCTTTGGATAAACAAAACAAAACCAGCAGCAGTCCCCAGTGTCCACAGCACCCCAAGGGAGTTCTGTTTGAGCTCCCAGGAAGCCTCATATAGAGGGGTTTGGTTTGGACATCGCACATCGCATAGGAACAAGCAGGACTCGGGTCCCTGCGACCATCAGAACTGATGACTGACCTCCATTCATTGCCAGTGTTGTTTAACGTGTGTAGTGAATTTAAAACCAATGCATTCCAAGTCACACAAGTGGTTGTGTCACACAACTAACACAACCATTGAACCATTGCTTCTAATCATAGGGCTCAGCTTATGTCCTTGACATACAGCACGTAAAACAGCACCCGCCCACCCTGACCATCTGTACAAATTGTAGCCGCCTAGATTTAATTGTGACCGTAGGTCACATTTAGTATGAAAACCGGCAGATGATGTCCGTCCGTCTCTGCGTCACACCTCATGTCACGCTCCATACATGGCCAAGTCATCCCCATATATGGAGCTGGCCAATACTTCATATTTAGGGTGCTTCCACACAGTATGAGCTGTAAAGAGTGGAACTCCGCTGTGTACAGGTGCATTTCCTGCCGTACCTTTGAACTTCGACATTTGAGCGGCTAATGGGAGTGTCAATAAATGAAGCTCCAGCGTTAGTTTATGCAGGACATGGGAGTCAAGTCACTGGTCAGCTGGAGTCAGATGTCAGCTCTGTTCTCATACCTCATTATCATATCTGCTGGTTAACTGTATTCCATTTATACAATAAATGGTTAAATCAGCTTGACCTGTATTCCATTTATGCAATAAATGGTTAAATTTTCTTGACGTGAATGTTCCTGCCTAAAAGTGCCGTTCTTCCGGTGTTTAGGTCTGTCCCATTGGTTAGTGCCTATCACTACAGGGTGACAGTTCAGCAGTGCTGAACCAACCGCATAGGTGTGTATGGCATTCGCCACATGGCATGCACTACAACATAGAGGGTAACCAGTGCAGTAATAGAAGGAAGCAAGTTGCTTTTGATTATATTACCATTTATAGTTTGGCGTTTTAATATAGTTTGAAAGCTGGATGGTGTCGAGGCAGCGAGATATATCCTGGACAGATGATTGGAGACACAGAGCAAGTAGACAGAAATGGTACCATCTTATAATGAGCATTAGTGAGGATTCAGACCAATTATATTAACATTGAACATGGTTAAAGTGTTCCTTTAAGAGTTATTCTCATCATGTGGCATGGCTGTGGAATGTTGATGTTGTTCTGCTAACCTTCACGAGTACACTATCAATCCACAATGTACCCTGTTAAGTCTGGTATACAGAATAATTCAGGCTTTTGCAAATCCCGCCCCATTCTGCCCTGTTACTATGGTGGGACATTTGACCCTGGGCAGATTGTTTTTATAGTGGCAGTGAATGGGATTTTTTTTATTTTTTCATAGCCTCATTACAGCTATATAAAGTACCAAAGGAAAAACATCTAGGTGATATTAATAAAAAGGGAAGACAAAGGTACAGTAGTTACATTGCAAAACAGGGGGTTTCCCCGAAAATACACGTTTTAATTTGTTTAATCCCAGTGGGACAGAATCATCCATTGCAGATTCTTTTATAGTGGAAGTGGATGGGATTTTTTTATTTTTTCATAGCCTCATTACAGCTATATAAAATACCAAAAAAAACACATCTACGTGATATTAATAAAAAAGGGAAGAAAAAGGTACAGTAATTACATAGCAAAACAGTAGTTTTCCCCCAAAAATATATGTTTTAATTAGTTTAATCCTCTGGATCAGAGAGAGAATAGAAATAGAAAGAGAAAGCGCATCTTGGGTAGGAAGAGGAGAGCCAGATTATAGTTCTCCTCACATAATAGGCTGGCTTTTCGTAATTCTGCCCATTTAAAATATATGTACCCAATCGTAACTAGTTAGACCATTGATAAGGTCCATGTGAACTAGTTTGTTGAAGCTTATTCACCAGTAAGACTCCCTAATCGGGAGATAAGCGACCGTCAGGTCGCAGCGTGATTTTAGGGCAAAATGTGTAGGAGCAGTGTCCAAAAATGTGGTTGAAAAAAATCGGCCTGATGGTGGCGCTGAGTGTAGACATAGTGTACCGATTTGTGTGATTTTAGGGCAAAATCTGTAGGAGCAGTGTCCAAAAATGTGTTTTAAAAAGTCGGCCTGAAGGTGGCGCTATATGGGACAGATCCATGTTGATGACATGAGTGTAGACATACTGTGTACCGATTTGAGTGATTTTAGGGCAAAAATTGTAGGAGCAGTGTCCAAAAATGTGTTTTGCAAGAATCGGCCACATGGTGGCGCTAGAAGAAGGCCATGTGAGAAATGAGGGGTGGGGTCTCCGCGCCGCCGAGGCGGACGAATAGGTACCGGCCCCGGCTCTCCCGGTCGCTCCTAGCCCGAGTTACGGCATTTTATGTGCGCTGCAGTGGCAGGGGGTCCTCCACTGGGGGCGCCACCACTTTTGCATCCGTTCTGGAGCACCAGGAGTCGGTGGTCCCCGGGAATTCCCCGTGAGCAGCCCCGTTGGGGTGGTCATTTGGTCATTTTTGCACATTTGGTCATTTTTTACATCTGGGGGTCCCCCAGGGACCTGGGGGTCCCTGGAGCTCCGGGGGTCCTTGGAGGTTGTAGTTTGGCAGGCACGGAGTGTGTGTGCAAAATCTGGCATGGATCGGGGCAACGGTTGCAAAGATATGAGCAGGGCAAAAGTGTGACATGTGACGTGTGACAGACTGACTGACGGACGGACGGACGGACTGACTGACGGACGGACTCACAGTTTGTGGAGGTTTTGATAGTAACTGCGACCTGACGGTCGCAATTATGATGAGCGAGATCGCTATCACCGCCCGCGGCCGTACTGGACGAATGCCGTGTCGCGCAGAGCGGACAGTTTTTGAAAGCCTGAAGCAACATTCTCCACTGCACAAACTCCACCCCCGATAGCAAAAAGTGAATGGTTTTTTCTGGTTGGCCAGTCAGGGAGTCTCAGGGACCAATCAGAAGGCTGACAAACGGAGTAAAAAGTAGTGATGGGCAATCCCGTTCATTTCAGTGATCGGATCATTTCGTTCACGTTCACGGTAAAGATCCGTTCAAAAGATTCGTTCAAATGATTCGTTCATAGCGTGATTGTCCTGTGAAAAACACAATCGCGGGAGCGTTTTTATTACATCGCGAGTACAGCCCGCCGTCGCGTCCTGTCTGCCGGCCGAATCTTCGAATCTTATGAACGAATCACTCATGAACGACACATCACTAGTAAAAAGTACAATATTTGCCTCTGCGATGTAGAGGAGTAGTATGTATTGAGTAGTATGAAAATGGGAAATACTCAAATAAAGTACAAAAAAAAACGTAAAAAATGTACTTAAGTACAGTACTTGAGTACATGTACTTAGCTACTTTCCACCACTGAAAAAGAACAACGTTCTAAGTATGTTTGTTTGTCCCCCAGTTTAATTTAATCACACAAAGGCTTTGGTTTACTGTAAGTTTGACGGTGCATTTTAATGACAAATGGCCACCCACCAAGGAATGTCCCTGAACCCTGCATGTAATACACAGTGAACCATAGCAATATATCTAAATAACATTAGCTCCATGATGCTTCAGAGCTTCAGCATGCCCTATTGGATCTGGAGAGATGCCCACAAACACTTTAAAATAATGAAGTATACACACAGTCTGATCCCTCTGTATGTCCTTTGGTATAGCAGCCCTTCACAACCCGAATGCCAGATTCATTTAGCAGACATACAAGCAGACCAGCTGTATTCTTGTTCGATGGCAGAAGCTCGACATCGTCGCTGCTGGGCAGGAACCTTTCCATCTCATCAGGGACGTGCTGGCCATTGGGAAAAGCGGGACAACTCCCGAACGGCCAGTTCATTCCCGGCCGGTCCAGGCTGGCCATTATAGGAAAAAATTACAAATAAAATGTCAGCCTTCGTTCCATTTTGGGGGCTGGGCGGCCAACAAATCGTCACTGTCGGGCAGAAACCTTGTATCTCCAAGTTTCAAATTTGTAATTTTTTTCGCAAAGCAAAGCCCTGCTTCAACAGACAAGGCTGTCGCACAAAAGTCGTGAAAACAGCAGATCTACAAGCACACAACGCCTCGCGGTGCGAGGCATTGTTTGCTTGTAGATCGGCTGTTTTCACTAGTTTAAATAATTTTTAAAATGGTTTTGGACATACAAGGTTTCCACTCGACAATGACGAAATATAACTCATGTAATTGGCCCACTGGCTTGTCACTTGTCATGATCTGAAATGGCAAATCTTTGAGTAGCAGCAGCGCTATGAGGGCCTCTCCAACTCTTTTTCCCAGGCTGAATCAGGGGCCCAGCACGTCCCTGTATCTCATCATCCGATCACATGGCTATGCGACACTACTAGCTATGCGACCCTACTCACGATGTGATGCTTTGTGAGCTTGTAGATCTGCTATTATTTTCAGCAAATAGGGATGCCAAGTTGAAAGTGGCTAAGTCTGTCTGTGGGTTCTGTAAAAAATGATGTATTAACAAGAGCTTGTGGGTCAAAAGTAACGGTTTTGGACATAATGTTCCCGCCCGACAGTGACAATACTCTCTCTCTCTCTATTTACATAGCTGACTATGGTGCTGCTGACTATAGCATCTTTGGAGGTCCCACTTCATTGTAGTGGGAGCCTTTGCCCATCAACGTATTCCCCATAAGCGACATCCTTTTCCTCGAGCAGCACAGGGGATCTTCATGTAATGAACGGTTGTTTGCTTACTTGAAATATCCATTACAATGGCTTTAACAAACTCTTTTTATTTGCAGCTTGTAAATAACCCGATATTCCCATAATAAAATAAAATACAAATGTGGGGTTGGCGATAGGGCCTCTCTGTGGTGAGTTTGCATGTTCTCCCTGTGTCTCCTTGGGCATAGGCCCTCACACAAAAACATGCAGTAGTCCTGGTTTCTATACTACCTCCCCCTAGCCAGCCGGGTGCTCCCCAATGTCCCCTGGCGCGGCAGGGGGAGAGCGGAAACCAGGACTACAGGTTAGGTAGTCACCGGGTGAGTAAAATGGGTTGCAAAAACCGTGGGATAAAAATAAATACAAAATAAAAATAAAATAAAAAATAATCTACAAATACTAAACAATAAATGGACAATAACAGAACGGGTTGTATTTGGAAATCTATACTATTTAACATAATATCTCCCCCTTGCCTTTGGCCTGGCAGAGATAATCAAAGCAGAATACTATGCTAGTTACTTGCGCCAGCAGAGCGTGCAAGCAGTGTGATATGTGGTAGGGTGACCATAGCTGTCTGTGGGTATGTATGTGGTAGGGTGACCATACGTCCTCTTTTCCCCGGACATGTCCTCTTTTGGGGGGCTGTCCTCTTTTGAGGGGTTTTGTAAATTCCTTCAAATGTCCGGGATTTTGCGCTTATCACAGTTAAAGCATGGACATTTACAATGCACGTCCAGTGGTTCGTTTGGAACCTGAAGCTATTTATTCTATTCTAGTCGCTTCTATCACTTCACTCTGGTCGCGCAGGTCTGCATTGGTAAAGAAATCATGGCCCGTTTGAATCAAGGCGAAACACCCGGAGTCCCAACTCCAAACACCAAAAACATGTCCGTATCTCCGGACAACATCAACGCTGATTGGCTGTTGATTGATTGATTGATTGGCTGTTGATTGATTGATTGAAGACTTTATTAGAAGTTTGCATAGGAAAAGGTACAGTTTCATGACGGTACAGTTCACTTGTACAAGGTCTACTAAAAGGAGATCCTAGAAAAGACTAAGCTTATTTCCATAGGAAACCATTGAAGTATCTCATATAACATTGAATGACAGACGGATAGAGTGGGGGTGAAGCGAAGGTCGCTTCAGTTGGATTTCAGTTGGATTCCAAGTGGGGGCGAAGATACCGAAGCGACCGCTCGCACCGCCCCCCTTCGGATGGTTCGCGCCGCGCCCGTTGGCGCCATGCTCAGTCGCGTGTCGTCTCGTCTTTGCATTCACTTTGTATGTAATCGCGCCGCTCGAACCATCCAGGTTTGAAACCAGCTTGAGAGACGGATTTCCACCCCAAACCCCGGAATGTGTATTATTCATACTACTCTGCCTGCCTGCGCTGCGATCCCTCCCTCAGCCTGTCTCGTTCAGACTTCATTCAGATCAGAGCAGAGCTCACGCTGCACACTGTGCACAGAGCAGAACAAACGTCAAACGCACTATGGCAAATGCTAACCTCGCGTCACCAGGCTTTCCGCTGGGGGAAAGCCTGGTCTTCGTTTACTAAACGGGTCGTTTGATACGGTCTAGACCGGATGGCATCCTACGTCATTTTGTAGTCAAAACGGACTACACTTTGGCAGGAAACACCAAACCGGAAACAGTTTCAACCCAGTTAACGCATGTGCAAGTAGTTAGCGCATGCTCAAGTAGGGGTTAACACTGTTTCCGGTTTGGTGTTTCCTGCCAAAGTGTAGTCCGTTTTTACTACAAAATGACGTAGGACACCATCCGCTCCCGACCGGATCAAAAGCCCGAAATTGGAAGCCGTCCCAGGCTAGGCAAATGCAAATGCCGTTTCAAAGATGAAATGCACGAAAAATGTCAGCATTGTCGTCTTGGTGACTAACGAGAAGCAGAGTGATACTACTGTCTGCAAAGCTGGCACTGATGTTTCCACCACAAATAAAAGTTCTTTAGACCTGCTTCAAGCCCATATCAACACTCACTGCAAAGTAGGACAGCTGTGTTAGGTGAGAGCTCTTCTGCCAATTAAATTACCAGAATATTTTGTAGAACCTTGCAAAGCAGAAGATACGGTGGTTTGAAGAAAGGGTTACCTCTCTTTTTCTAAGATATTATACATTTCAAGCCCCATTACTCTGAAAATTATCCCCTCTGTAAAGGGTCCATTTGGACCCCCCTCTTTTTGGGGATTCAGAATATGGTCACCCTAGTATGTGGGTATGTGGGCGTCACACCAAATTCTGGGCCCTGGGTACAAGGATTCACTGCGGGGCCCCTGTGCTTTAACTATTGAAAAATAGCAGATATACAAGCTCACAGCGCGGCACCGAGTGAGATCTGCTATTTTTGAAAAATCATGAAAATCTTTGAATATTTCAAATCCTTCTGAGGTTTTTTGAAAAACCTATGTTTCTATGTCAGTGGAGCTCAAACCTTTTCATGTGAAGGACCCCCAAAATGGTATGTATTTGGCCACGGACCCCCATCTCAAAATATTGAGTTCCAGGGACCCCCCAGAAGCAAAATTTGAGTTACAAATGTTCACTTAAAAAAATACATATATTCAAGGATTTGCACACATTGCTCACGACTTTTCAAAAATAGCAGATCTACAAGCTCGCAGCGCGGCACTCGGTGCTCACTATTACCCGCCATATTTGGCAAGGTGCAAGTTGGCACCTCGGCAGAGTGCAGTCTAGTTTACGTAACTGCTGCTATTGCAGCAAAACATTTAACAGGAAACCTAAAGGAAACTTGATAGGTGTTGTCACGTTGCAGACGTCACATTACATCACAACGTCACCCATGTGAAAGCATGTATAGTTGTGCCGACAGCACCTACAGCTTGATGTGCAGTGTGAACCTCTTTGTTCCTTCATTCAGGATTCCTCTGTCATATCGTCAGTGCTTCTTCAGCAGCAACCACACAAAAGCTATGCTGTTCCCTAGAAGCGTTCCAGTTGGAAGAGAAGGGTTGATTCATACCTCTTCCAAACAGTCAGTTTCCGAACTTCTCCAGCGCTGCGAGCCATGAACGAACCTAGCTCTCCCAACCCGGCCACAGATGCATCGGTTATCCACAATCCAGAGGTTCCTGCTCCCTCCTCCTTGCGGGGGATGCCACAGTCAGACGAGGAGGACAATGGGGACCTGAACAAGACCTTGGGGGTCCAGCGCTTCCAGCAGATCCTCACCCCTGCCGCTGTTATCCCTGACGACCACAACTACCATGAGGAGGACATTGAGTACAATCGTCACTCCTCTCATCACACCCACCAGCCCCTATCTAAACTGCCCTCTGAGGGACGAAGAAAGAAGAATGGCAAGAAGAGGAAAAAGGACAACCTGGTTCACAGCGGGGGCCCCATAGCGGAGGGAGAGGAGGAAGAGGAGGAAGAGGAAGGGACTGAGCAGGCCAAGTATCAACGCATCCCCACCGATGAGAGCGAGGCGCAGACCCTGGCCTCAGCCGACCTGGACGGAATCAAGAGCCATCGTTTTGAAGATGTTCCTGGTGTGCGGAGACACCTGGTCAGGAGGAGTAGCAAGGGTCAAGTTGTCCACTACGGCAAACACCACAAAGAGCCCAGCAGTCGCAAGCAGGACCGCATCCCAAATAATGAGGTGTTCGTGGAACTGAATGAGTTGATCATGGACAAGAACAACAAGGAGCTGCAGTGGAAGGAGACAGCTCGCTGGATCAAGTTTGAGGAGGATGTGGAAGAGGAGACAGACCGTTGGGGTAAGCCCCACGTGGCCTCGCTGTCCTTCCGCAGCCTGCTGGAACTCCGCAAGACCATCTCACATGGGGCAGTGCTGTTGGACTTGGACCAGAAGAGCCTAACTGGTATTGCCCACCAAGTTGTGGAGCAGATGATCATCTCCGACCAGATCAAGGCCGAGGACCGTGACAACTTTGTGAATGCGCTGCTGCTTAAACACAGTCATCCAAGTGATACGAAAGACTCCGACACCACAACGATTGACATCGATGTACACATCGATATCGAGAATCATAAACAGAGTAAGTTTATTCCATCACTGGGTGCAGGCATATCCAAATATAAGTTGAAACTACTGGAGAAGATCCCGGAGAATGCCGAGTCCACACTTGTCCTTGTCGGTAATGTTGACTTCCTGGAGCAGCCCACCATGGCATTTGTCCGACTACAGGAAGCAGTGCAGCTGGGCTGTGTCCTGGAGGTCCCTGTGCCCGTCAGGTTCCTTTTTGTCCTGCTGGGACCCCCTGACACTAGCATGGATTACCACCAGATCGGACGCACCATCGCCACGCTCATGTCTGACAAGCACTTCCACGAGGCAGCCTACATGGCAGACAAAAGGCAGGACCTGCTCAATGCCATCAACAGCTTCTTGGACTGTAGCATTGTGCTCCCACCCTCTGAGATGGGAGGGGACGAGCTCCTCCATTCAGTTACTCGCTTCCAGAGGAAAATGCGCCGCAAGAGGGATGAGGAGCACGCAAAACTACTGGCAGAGGAGGCTGTTACTAAGCCTTCGAAAAAATCAGATGACCCCTTGGAGAGGACTGGACGCCCCTTCGGAGGACTCATCAGAGATATACGCCGCCGATACCCCAAGTATGTCAGTGACTTCAAGGATGCCCTTAACGGCCAGTGCATGGCTGCTTTCATCTTTATCTACTTTGCCGCACTCTCCCCAGCCATCACATTCGGGGGTCTGCTGGATGAGAAGACGGGGGGGCTCATTGGTGTGTCTGAGATGATCATATCGACTGCCATAACGGGTATGGTCTTCTGCCTACTGGGAGCCCAGCCGTTGCTCATTGTGGGAATCTCTGGGCCGCTGCTAGTGTTTGAGGAAGCCTTCTTCTTGTTCTGCAAATCGAACAAGATTGAGTACCTAACAGGTCGCGTGTGGATTGGCTTCTGGCTCATCATCATTGTGGTCATCACGGTGGCCTTTGAGGGCAGTTTCCTTGTGTGCTACATCTCGTCCTTCACCCAGGAGATCTTCTCTTTCCTCATCTCCCTCATCTTCATCTGGGAGACATTCAGCAAGCTGGTCAGTATCTTCAATGAGCACCCACTGGTGAATCATGGGAACACTCAGGACAGCCCCAACACCGCACTGCTCTCCTTGCTGCTCATGGGTGGAACATTCTTCATCGCCTTCTACCTGCGCAAGTTTAAGGACAGCGCCTTCTTCCCCGGAAGGTTCCGTAGGATGATTGGTGATTTTGGAGTCCCTATTGCCATACTCATCATGGTGCTGTTAGACTATAGCATAAAAGACATCTACACAACAAAACTGAATGTTCCTAGTGGCCTATCTCTGACCAGCCCGGATAAACGTGGCTGGCTGATCAGTCCAGTGGGGAGGGATGAAGAGTTCCCCATCTGGATGATGTTTGGTTCTGTGCTGCCTGCTTTACTGTTGTTCATTCTCATCTTCATGGAGACCCAGATCACCACGCTAATAGTGAGTAAGAAGGAGAGGATGCTGGTGAAGGGTTCAGGGTTTCATTTAGATCTGCTGCTCATTGTTGTGTTGGGGGGAACCTCTGCCCTGTTTGGTCTGCCTTGGATGGCTGCCACCACAGTCCGCTCCGTGACCCATGCCAATGCCCTCACCATCATGAGTAAGGCCGTCGCCCCCGGCGACAAGCCGCGTGTCAAAGAAGTGAAAGAGCAGAGGGTCACAGGGCTGCTGGTTGCCATTTTGGTTGGCCTGTCTGTTGTGATAGGAGGCCTGCTAAGTCTGATCCCTGTGGCAGTGCTGTTTGGCATCTTCCTCTACATGGGTGTGATGTCCCTCAACGGCAACCAGATGGTGGAGCGTGTGCAGCTGATGCTCATGCCTCCCAAGTATCACCCCGACCGCACCTACATCCGCAAGGTGCGCACGCTGCGGATGCACATGTTCACCATCATCCAGGTGGTGTGTTTGGCAGTGCTGTGGGCTGTCATGTCTACCCAGGCATCACTGGCCTTCCCCTTCTTCCTCATCCTCACAGTTCCTGTTAGGATATTCCTCCTCCCTCGCATTTTCACTGCAGGAGAGTTAGCATCTTTGGATGCCGAAGACACAGAGCCGAAGGATGACGAGATGGAGGGGCATGAAGAGAACACAGAGATGCACTTTCCTGAGTAACATACAATTAATAAGCCCTTGCTCACTATGCTCTTAGTAGACACACTATGGTCAATGATTCTTCATTGACCATATTGACAAATGCACGACAAATCATTTTACCTGCTTTTTTTTTTACACCTGTAAACCTGTGATCACTTAATTGCGACCGTAGGTCGCATTTACTACCAAAACCTCCACGGGCTGTCTGTGCGTCAGTCAGTCAGTCACACTTTTTCCCTGCTCATATCTCCGCAACCGTTGACCCGATCCATGCCAGATTTTGCACACACACTCCTTGACTGCCAAACTACAACCTCCAAGGACCCCCGGAGCCCCAGGGACCCCCAGGTCCCTGGGGGACCCCCAGATGTAAAAAATGACCAAATGTGCTCACACGTCACACGTCACACTTTTTCCCTGCTCATATCTCCGCACCCGTTGACCCGATCCATGCCAGATTTTACACACACACTCCTTGCCTGCCAAACTACAACCTCCAAGGACCCCCGGAGGTCCCTGGGGGACCCCCAGATGTAAAAAATGACCAAATGTGCAAAAATGACCAAATGACCACCCCAACGGGGCTGCTCACGGGGAATTCCCGGGGACCACCGACTCCTGGTGCTCCAGAACGGATGCAAAAGTGGTGGCGCCCCCAGTGGAGGACCCCCTGCCACTGCAGCGCACATAAAATGCCGTAACTCGGGCTAGGAGCGTCCGGGAGAGCCGGGCCCGGTAACTATTCGTCCGCCAAGGCAACGCGGAGACCCCACCCCTCATTTCTCACATGGCCCTATTCTAGCGCCACCTTCAAATCACGAATATCACTACACAGCATGTCTACACTCATGTCATCAACATGGATCAGGAAGATTTTGGAAAAACACATTTTTGCCCTATTTGTGGAGATAAGCCACCTACGGTCGCTTATCTCCCGATTAGGGAGTCTTACTGGTACGTTTTACACAAGGGGACACGGTGGCACAGTCGGTAGTGCTGTGCGGCGTGTTCACTCCTCCGTGTCATATAGGTGGGGTTGGCGAATGGGCCTTTCTGTGTGGAGTTCTCATGTTCTCCCCGTGTCTCCTAGGGTAGATACCCTCACAAAAACATCTAGGGTTCTCTATAATGCTTCCCCTTGGCCAGCCGGGGCACCTGATGGAGGGTAAAGGAACTTGTTGGAATGACGTGTTCCTTCCACGCGCTTTAAAAAATAAATACAGTTTTGCACATAAATGTCTTTGCACTTAGAGTTGACTGTGTACACATATATATTTTTTCCCGTCTTGATTTTACCAATCTTAAATTGCACTTTATATTGTGCTATTGTTGGGGTCTTCATTGTATCCAGTGTAGCAATAGTTCAGGTAGGCAGGTGTACAATTTTAGCTCAATCTCCCCCAGACACCCACATTTAGTTTCATATGTTATGTTATGGATTGTACTATGATATGTAGTACATTGTATCTTATACAATTGAAAGGTTCAATATTTATTTATGTTCATGTAATAACCTGTATTCTTTATGCTCTGCTCCGGGGGGTTGTGATCTCAAATTGTGTGTCATCAGGGGGGTATCTAATGGGGGGGGCCGCCGCCCCCCCCCCCAAAAAAAAAAAAAAAAAAAAAAAAAAAAAATGTTTTTTTTTTTGTTTTTTTTGGGGGGGGGCAAAAGGGTCCGCGGGGGTCCGCGGGGGTCCGTGGACCCCTGGGGGTTATTATATATCCAAGGGTTTATGGATAGAAATGAGACCAGTGAGTCCAGAGTTTCAGTTAGAGCACTGTAAAGTGTGTGTGTCTCAAATGCTAGTTCATGCTAGTCAGTGGCTGATTTATAACAGGGCTAGGGTGGGCTGCAACCCAGGGTGCTGGGCTGCAGCCCAGGGGGGGCTGCGCTAGGGTGGGCTGCAGCCCAGAGTGGGCTGCGCTAGGGTGGGCTGCAGCCCAGGGTGGGCTGCGCTAGGGTGGGCTGCAGCCCAGAGTGGGCTGCGCTAGGGTGGGCTGCAGCCTGCAGCCCAAGGTGGGCTGCGGCCCAAGGTGGGCTGCGGGCCCGCGGCCCAGGGAGGGCTGCAGCCCAGGGAGGGCTGCAGCCCAGGGTGGGCAGCCCAGGGAGGGCTGCAGCCCAGGGTGGGCAGCCCAGGGTGGGCTGCCCAGGCTGGGGGGGGAAGTGGGCCGGTGCAGTGGAGAGAGGGCCGTTGCTGACTGGCAGCAGCCAATCACATTCATTGGGCCATCAGTTGCTCCAGCTCACTCACTCAGTACTGACAAGGAAGAGGCCTCCTCTCCCCTCCCCCATACCTGTGTCCCGTGTGTTAATAAATCAGCTATCAGCAGCATTGAACACAGGTGGTTCATCATCACTCCTTCACTCAAACAAACCAACTGTTGAATGCAGAGAGAATTCTGAGGGTTTTGAGGAGGAAAATGCGGGGGGTAAAAAGAAAGGGGGGTGCTGAGAAGGAGAGAGAGAGAAAAAAGCAAAAAAGAATAGAAGTTGCTGCAAAATGTAAAAACATTAAGGATATGTTTGGTGCTGCTACTGCTGCTGGGAGCAGCTGCAGCAGCAGCAGGGCTGCTGCTTCTCTCCCCCAAAATGCTCACGAGACAGGGGGATCATCCACACCCCATCCCCGGCCCCATTCATCAACATGTCTGCCGCTGAGCAGTGTTGAATCGGTAAGCAAGCTACATGCATTTTGATTTCCATAGGGTTTGATAAAGTTTAAATTGGATGTTCATCAGTTCATACCATCATGGCCATGGCCCATATAAAGAAGATGGCGTTATTTGATGCTATTTTCCCATTTCACATCTTGCCTGTAGGCAAAACGGGTGATGTAGCGACCCCCTGTGGACATTTCAGTGTCTTTTTTTCCCCCATGGGGAACATTGCTGCCTGCTGGGGTTATATTGGCCAATCACAGCCTTGTTCAGGGAGGCTCTAGACTCAAAATGCTAGTGCTCTGTGCACACAGGGAATCAGGAAATGGGATTACTCTAGGCTCCAAGACTGAAGAGTTTGATGATGAAGCCAAGTAAGTTCATGCTAGTAGTGTGTGTCTGATGGTGATCTGATATCTATTGATCTAATAGATTACCTCTAAGTTGAAGAACCAGCAGTAAATCAACCCAAAATATCCAAAGGCAAAAAATAACCGATTTATAACCGTTTTTGAACATAAAATAACCGATTTTTTTTCGGCCGCGCGCTTCGCGCACGGCCGAATCGCCGGGCCGTGCGCTTCGCGCACGGCCAATGTGGGCTGGTCAAAATATGTCCCCCCCAACTGTGGAGTGCTGGATACTCCTCTGTGTGTCATGCTTGTGCAGGTAATCTATTGTGTCACAGGAGCAGAGTCACTAAGTCAACCTGAAAGAAATATCATTGCAATAAATGGTAAATGGTTAATCCTGAGCTGAAGTGTCTAACTGATTTGAGATTACATAGTAGACATATGTATAGTTTTTCTTCTGCAATATCTTGTGTTTGCCAGACCCATGAAATGGGTAGGCCTACATAAGCAAATGTCGGTCTGTCCGGGTTTTCTATATAAAGGGTATATATGATGATGACATGATGATGACATGCCTACAAAAGGCATGATGTCATAAATGATGATGACAGACAGGGGGTCTGGCACAACCAGGTTGACCTGGTCTAGTTTTGTTACATGTTGGGACTACAGATGAAAATGTGCATCCTTGCTAACTGTGATTAACAGTGCATTCCAACACTACTGCTGTAGTTTTATTTGCTGTCCAAATAAATTAAAGTTGAGTTGGGGACTGGAAGGCCCTATTATCCTTTTTAAGAGCTCTTTGTAGTTAAACAGTGATCATAGCATATAGCTTTACCTGTGGGTAGCCCAATTCCCCTACAGTAATAAACGTTGATTATGTCTCCCCTTCAATAATACCAATTGATATTGTATTTTATGGTCCTGACAGTGCAACCCACGTTAAGTACACAGCCCAGGGTAGACCACGCAGCCTGGTGGAGGTATGCTCTGGTGGTGATATCGTTAAGTCATCACCAAAATACTCAAAAATGCAACATGTTTTGGCTTCTTTGGGCATCGTGGGTGTCTATACAATCTTTTGAAATATTTATGATATCTGACATCAGTATGTCATCTCCATATTTGGGCAAAAGCTGTGGACATACCGACAGACCAGTGCAGTATCTGTTTTTTTGGGGTCGTTTTCACACCGGCCCAACCCTAGACGCACTGTTCACCATCTCCATGGACTAGAAGAGTAGATGAAAGTAGTTTGTTTGCGGGTGGGAAGCCAGTAGGGGATTGCCTCTTTATTGCTGCATTAGCAACTCCAGTTCTTGGGGAGATAGCATGAGCCACTGCAGTGCACACGTTGTACAGTGAAACTCTTCACTGTTAGGTGAGAAACAAGCAGCTGGTGACTCCATGTGTATTAGAGCAGTGGTCCTCAACCTTTTCAGGCCTGTGACCCCCAAAATAATCATATTTGAACTGGGGACCCCCCACCCTGACAAGCACTAAGAGTTAAGAAATTACATTTTGTATAACACTGTTCTGTTGTGAAAATAGCAGATCTACCGTACATGCTCGCGTTGCGAGGTGTTGTGAGCATGTAGATCGTCTATTTTCACAATGTATAGTATTTGACAATTTGTCCAATGATTAATTTGTCCTTTTAGATCTATTAAAAAGTCCTTAAATTCTCACTTTAGAAATGTGCAGATGCAGATACCCTCTATACACTAAAACATTGTGTTGGTTTGTTCACTGTTAAGTGAGAAAACAATCTTGCACATTAAGTTAATCACCTGGGGACCCCCCAAAATCATTTGGGGACCCCCCTGGGGGTCCCGAACCCACAGGTTGAGAACCACTGTATTAGAGGAGACACATGGCCGTCTACACCCTCCCCGGGCCAACTGTGAGGGTTGACAGTGACAGTGACTGCAGGACATGTGGGGAATTGGCAATGACTAAATTGGGGGGAAAATGAACCACTTAAACCATATACCTTGTTGACAGAGGTTGCCCAGGGGTTGCCCTTGGGTCTATCTGTCTCCTCCCCAGCAGGCTCAATAAAGGTCCCTCATTTCTCCCTCCACCAAACATCTATTATGACCAGGGGCATAGTTCCGCTGATTTAAAATGATTCCAATACGGAACTAAAACTTCCTATGATTAGCCGCTAGTTGCGCTGTTTTCCCCCCCGGACGATCGCAAAAATAATTGTTCTCCATTGGACCCCATTCATTTTCCCCTTTCGTTTTCTAACCTTAATTAACATTTTCATAAATACTTTATGGTTCCTATCGCAAGTTAAAAATTGCCTTTCAATCATGATTATATGCGTTTTGTGAAAATAAGGTCCCATTTATGTTAAAATTGATGATAAAGTTGCGGGGGGCGTGGCCAACTAAACTAATACCAGCCGGCTGTGTTCTTCTTCGTGTGCTGTATTTCGGGAGGCTCCGACCACATTCTCCCATGTATCTCTGCGGTTGCATGTGACCGTTGGCAGCCAATAGCATCCTCTGGTGCCTTTACAATCTATGATGGCAACACCCATGCCAAGGACCCATATTGTGTCATTTGCGCTGCATAGAAACCAATGGCTTCGCTTTGTCCATATCTTTTATACAGTCTATGATTATGACATGCCCAGTGAGTTCATGTGGTTAAAATAAGTCGTTAAAAAAAGAAAATTAAAGGTTGCCATCTAGTGCAGTGTTTCTGCATGGGCACACTTTTCATGTCCCAAGAATCCATGGGCACACCAACATAATACGGGGGTGTAAATATCGTCACTGTGTCGGGAAGAAACCTTGGATCTCCAAGTTTCAAATTTGTACGTTTCTTTGCAAAGTAAAGCCCTGCTTCATCATACAAGGCTGTCGCACAACAGTAGTGAAAACAGCCGATCCACAAGCACACAACGCCTCGCGGTCGCCTCGCACCGCGAGGCGTTGTGTGCTTGTGGATCGGCTGTTTTCACTAGTTTAAATCATTTTTGAAGCGGTGAAAACCTCTTCCAATGAGTGGCTTTGTGTGTCCCACGCCCATATATGGTAATTTCAGTCCAGAATGAACAGGTTTTTTCTTAAACAAAATGTGTGTTTAATGTCCATATATGGTCATCTCAGTCCAGAATGAACAGGCTTTTTCAAAAACACAATTTATGTCACCTCATGTCCATAATGGTCGCTCCAGTCCAGAATGAACAGGTTTTTTTCTGTCCTGTACGTCCAGAATATCACTTTTCCAAAAAGCAAAATGTGTGTCCCATGTCCACATATGGCCATTTCAGTTCAGAATGAATAGGTTTTATCTGTCCTATACGTCCAGAATATGTGTGTAGTGTCCCTCCCGGTCTGATGAATGGATACTTTGAGGATTGGTCAAGCTTCACATGATAATTTGGCCCTCCATTCTTTATATAAAGAATGAATAATCACAGAGTCCATAACTGTATAGATGTATAGATCACAGAGTTCATAACTCTAGAACACATAGAATAAAAGTTCACCGCTTCACTTCGAACCGAGGTTTGATTTTTAAAATGATAAATACAATACTGGCTTTCAAGCAGTTTCATAGGGCACACTTGACCATTCTCAGGGGCACACCAAAGGTCCCCAGGCAGGCACAGTGGTTGAGAAACACTGATCTAGTGCACAAGTGTTTTTCTCTTTGAAATCCATCAGCCATCAAGTCAACAGGGTCACCCGTTATACGGTAGATATTTTGCACATCTGTTGCAAGAGGCTAGTTTTAAGTTCTTCTCCGCTTCATACATTATTTATTGTGTAATGTGAGTGAAGCCCAGTCTAACTGCAGTGGACGGCTGGTGAGCCCACTGTGAGTAATTGGAATCTGTGTAACAGAGTAGGCGAGTGGGCAGGACAGGTGTGGGCTTGGAAAGACTCTGAATTCCCATCTGCACAATACTGGTCATTCTGAAGTGCTTCACTAATCGCGTCTATCCTACCTCCTGCTACATCATGACGAATGCACACTCTCACACATGCGCACACGCACGCACGCACGCACGCACGCACGCACGCACGCACGCACACACACAGAGTTTAACAATGTATTTATGTCCATTGATCAATATATTAAGTAATAACTTAAATAAATATGGATTATGGATAAATCCATAACCAAAATATGACAGAGACGAGCCAATGAACAATCAATAAATTGCTGTATTTGAAGAGAGTCAGACAAAAAGACAAAACAGTGAGCATACCATCCTAGTGGCAGCTTGCTAATTCTCTCTTTCAAAGATGGAAGTTAACATACAATATATAAAGAATATAGATTATGACAGTTAGATTGTGGGACTCATTGATTAGTTCCCATTATCATAACAAGAAGACAGAGACACGTAGAGTGTTGGTAATTTTCCACTAGCCAGAACTTACCAAAACATGGTCTCTTATACTGTAAGTTCAGACAGTAGTTCACATAATATAACCCTTATGGTCATATGAACCTCATACATGAATCATACATTTATGTATCATAAATCATACCTAACAATCAATATGAATTGATAAAAGGGTGATATTAACCACAACAAAATACCTATCAGTCCACACACAAGGAAAGCATACAGAGACACAAATATTTTAGGTACAGTAAAGGTTATATGCAGAAAACCCATGGATATGTCATCATGATACGACACGCATGTCACTCCATGGGCACAAGTAGCGGCGGCTCCGCCATAAACAGTATGGCAGCAGAGACAGCACAAAATACTTTGCCAGCCTTTCTGCCTCGTCGTTTGGGCATCCCAAGTGGTCAAAACCCTCTACCAAACAGTCTGTGGGTGTGTCCTCGGATGGATCGCCAGAGGAAACAAAGTTCTTTTTTTTTTAATTTAATTTTTATCCCACGATTTTTGTAACCCATTTTTTCAGCCGGTGCCAATTGCCTAAGCTGTGATCCTGGGCTCTACTCTCCCTCTGCCAACCTGGGGAGGGCCCCGAACTGAGCTCATGCTTCCTTCAATGCATGAGGAGTGAGCAGGCCGCTTCTTATCACCTGACAGGGGGAGCTTCACCAGTTGGACGTAGCGCGTGGAAGGAACACGTTATTCCAACCAGTTCCATTCCCCTCCATCAGGCGCCCCGGCTGGCCAGGGGGAGGCTTTATAGAGACCAGGATTACTGCATGTTTTTGTGAGGGTATCTACCCTAGGAGACACGGGAAAACATGCAAACTCCACACAGAAAGGCCCTTTTGCCAACCCCACCTAGGGTGTGGGCACTGATGACGCGGAGGAGGGAACACGCCCCCAGCACCCACAGTGTCCCCCGGCGGGAATCGAACCCAGGACCTTCTAGCTGTGAGGCGACAGCACTACTGACTGCGCCACCGTGCCCCCATAGGAAACAAAGTTCTTAAGCTGGTTGTGCACACTGCTGCGTTTTTGTTGTGTTATGGAAATCCAAAATCCGCAAAAACCTTTTTCTGGCCAAGGAGAGAGAGAGGAGAGAGTGAGAGAGCAAGGGACCCAGTGGCGACAGCTGCAAAAATCTGAAAACATCAACCCTGGTCCGAAAATAAATACGAAATGGGCGGCAGTGTGCAAACGAGATTGACATGAGGTTGATTTCTTTTATTTTCGTGCTCCGAAATTCGCTCCGATGTTAGGCCGAAAAACATTGTGCAAACACCTTTAATCTTGCACTGCATGCTGCTTGGTGTTAAAGCACTCTCTGTAGTTGTTCTCATGGGCCTGCCTGGAAGTCCGCTCATTGCTATTCTGACAGTGGGCGGACATGCCGCTGGAAGGCCCCCGGGTCTTTTGCCTCTCTTCCCGCCCACTCGCCCAGTAGCTGTTCACAGGAGGGGCCGTCAGGTAGTAAGTAGTCTTGTATAGGCAAACTACTATTCCACAA
Organism: Nannobrachium achirus; assembly: GCF_963921795.1. Taxonomy (NCBI): domain Eukaryota; kingdom Metazoa; phylum Chordata; class Actinopteri; order Myctophiformes; family Myctophidae; genus Nannobrachium; species Nannobrachium achirus. Next base: position 12,499,542 of record NC_137810.1, on the reverse strand, counting down.
TCTCCGAATGCTATATAGAGTCTGGAACTACACCTGCTGAAATCCAAGTAACGGAAGCTGGCATTTCAGTTCCCGAAAATATATTTTATAATATCATTTCTGCTAAGCAGCAAGCTAAATATGCTAAGATGATTTTGAATGCGACTGTCAGGTCGCATTTACTATCAAAACCTCCACCGGCTGTCTGTCGGTCCGTCCGTCCGTCAGTCAGTCTGTCTGTCTGTCTGTCACGTCACGTCACGTCACACTTTTGCCCTACTCATATCTCCGCCATCGTTGCCCCTATCCATGTGAAACTTTCCACACACACTCCTTGCCTGCCAAACCACAACCTTCAGGACCCCCGGACCTCCACGGACCCCCAGGGACCCCCTGCCACCGCCGCCAAATAGTGCAAAAATTACCAAATCAACACCTTAATTGGGCTGCTCACGGATAATTCCCGGGGACCACCGACTCCTGCTGCTCCAACAGTCCTTCACCTGCATTGGTTTAACTTTGCCCCGCCCCCTCCCCTCATTGGCCAAAACTTTATTTGGCTTTACTCATCAACCGTTTGTCGCACAAACTTGTGGGTGGTGTCAATTGACTTGATTAAGAGTCCTTGACCTTAATCGGTTTAACTTTGCCCCGCCCCCTCCTCTGATTGGCGAAACTTTATTTGGCTTTACTCATTAACTGTTTGTCGTACACACTTGTGGGTGGTGTCAATTAACTTCATTATGAGTCCTTCACCTTAACACAATGGAAGCCAAGGTTTCTAACATTTCTAGCTGTTGCTGGTGCCACCGTTCACTTACGCTTTATTTTGAAGAGCCTCGGAAGCTTTGTGCGTGTGCACGTGAGTGTCCGCTGACAATTGAGGAAGATAATCCATTTGTTTACAAACGCTCGCGAAACTAAAATCCAAACCGGGGCCGACCGACCATCGCGGTAAAGTGTTGCTGTGAAAACAATCAGATCTCTGCTTCCCTGGCGTTCTTTGCACCTTATTCAGAGATAAAGCCCTTTTTATGTTTCAGCATAGAATGGAAGTGTATGCAGCCTAGATGCTCCATTTTGTTTCTGTGCGAGCCACGTTATGACGTATGGACCAGGGTCTTTCACAGGGAACACAACATGCGCGCAGCTGCACGCTGCACAGTTAACCCTTTGTCTCGTTCCTCAATGAGACAACTGATTTTTGGCACAGCGACCTCCAGTGGCCGTATCTTGTTACTGAACGAGTTTGGCTCCATGGGTGTTAATTGGTTTAACTTTGCCCCGCCCCCTCCTCTGATTGGCCGAAACGTTATTTGGCTTTACTCATCAACCGTTTGTCGTACAAACTTGTGGGTGGAACCAATGCCACTTACAGGCCTCTTTGTGTATACTATGACCTGACGGTCGCTTATCTCCCGATTACTGGTTTATATTAGGATAAATGTGCACGACTGGAAAAACGAAACAGAAGCTTTATCGCTTCCGTTGCCAGATACTCATCATCTGATCAGAACTTCTGTCTCCCAGACTGTTTGATATGAGCATTATTTGCAAATTGTGGGAGGCAACAGTCTGGCCACGCATGACTAGTCAGGTAACGTCGGCTAAGCCGCCGGTGAATAGTGTTGTATGCAAGCAACATAGTCCACAGAAGTTGCAAATGCATCCACTGCACCTACTACATTGACGATGGTAGTTACAACAGAGCAGTTTGATGTCATGCCCAGGACACACGCACGCACGCACGCACGCACGCACGCACGCACGCACGCACGCACGCACGCACACCTGTGAATGGTCCGAAATGTCTATTTCTCAAATTCTACCATACCTGTACTTGTGGGGCCATTTGGCCCTCAAACGTATAGCAAAGTAAGTGCAAACGCACACATAAACACTCACATTGACACATGCACATGGGTAGCACCCAGAGTGTCTTGCCAAAAAAAGGACCTTAATCTGGGAGACCTGAGCATTATAATTGGCTATTGTTAATAATGATTGCATCATTATTAATAATGGATGTAATGGATGCAGTGAGAAGTTGATGAATCGTGTTCTGCTCAGAATGCTTAATACGGGCTCAGAAAGTTCCACAGAGGGACGTCCAATCAGTGTTGTTTTTGACAGCAAATTTTGATTTAGTTCTAGTCTTTTGAATAAAATGTTAACTGAAAAGTTTTAGTTTTAGTCAAATTTTTGTCAACTAAATATATGATTTTAGGCGACTAAATCTACAGTTGATTTGATCAACTAAAATGTATTTTGACTTGATGGCATCGTAATGACTGATTTTACACTTGGTTGCGTGCTGAAAATAGCCGATCTACAAGCTCACAACTCGTCGCAGCAGCACGCAACACCTGAGAGCAACCAAACATAAAATTACTTTCTTCTCCACTAGTCCCTCCCTAACGTTTTAGTCTAGTTTTTATTTTGTTTACGAAATTATCAATAAATTTAGTCTTAGTCTTAGTCATCCCAGCTTAGTTTTTATTTTGTTTTATTTAGTTTTCGTCAGTGAGAAAAACACAGTCGACAAACATTTTTCGTCATAGTTTTAGTCAACGAAATCAACACTGCATCCAATCAACTACAAAGAAAAGCAGAGAACAAATAAATCATGAAGGTGACGGTGTTGGTATTGTGAGTGTGTGTGCGCGTTTTTTGGGGTGGGTGGGGCTGCTTTAAGTATTGCAAATATGACGCCACGATGGCATTACTTCCACATGAGCGATGTGCTCACCACGCTGAAACAATGACATTACATTAGGACCAGTCACCATGAATGCCAATATCTTTATAGTTGTTGGTTCCAAGTGTAAAGTCATCCACGTGGAACTGATTATAGGGTTAGGGTACAACGCTGTACAACGCTGTGGGGCATTTCTATCAGAGATGGATCCGCATTGGGGTGATTTTGTAAATACAAAATCTAACTCAGGTTGAAGTGCGCACTGCGTTTGAGCAGTTAATTTCATTACGCTATACCCTGTGTGTGTGTGTGTGAGAGGAATATGTGTGTGTGTGTGTGTGTGTGTGTGTGTGTGTGTGTGTGTGTGTGTGTGTGTGTGTGTGTGTGTGTGTGTGTGTGTGTGTGTGTGTGTGTGTGTGTGTGTGTGTGTGTGTGTGTGTGTGTGTGTGCGCGTGTGCGTGCGTGCGTGCGTGCGTGCGTGCGTGCGTGCGTGCGTGCGTGCCTGATGGCCCTGTAGGATGCTCAACAGCCCCACTTGAAGGTATGTTGTCACCCAGCGGTATTGCAGCTGTTGGTACCACATACATACATACAAAGGGACATGAATACATACACACTAAGCCAAACATGGAAAGCGGTTTCGGTTTGCAACGCTCAAGAACATCAAAAGCAGAGGCACGGATTCCCCTGTTCAGGAAATCAAACCCTGGGTGGTTTTAAAACTTCCTTTAGTGCTTTAGGCCAATAGTTTAAACACTTACGCCCTCAATATTTTTTTGGTTGTTCAAAAATAGTAACCTGACTACACCAGATGGTGGCGGTGTTGAGTTCACAAATCTTGGACTTAACTTGCGACTCAATGCTGCCACCATCTGGCGGAGTCAGGTTGCAAAAATAGCCCTGCTATTTAAATATGGTGACAAATCTTGACAAATCTTCTCTATGGGGTTCTCTGGCACTATATCTTTACAAATGTGGGTCCATGGTCAAATAAATATAAATGTAGCGGTCCTTAAGATGAAAAAATATTGAAGAAACACTGGTTCAGGCCAAATGAGGACCCTCCCAGTTAGCCCAGCATGGCGCACAACCTCAAGTCTACATCTCAAAACACCAGCACCACCACTACTGTTTAATTGTGTGTGAAATTCAGAGCGAAAATAGTAAAACAAAATCTACCAACACAGTGCAAATCCTAGGCTAGTTATTGACCTTGAACTAATGGCAAGCTTCCTGGAGCGTGCTTTACTGCTTAGCCAGCCTTTCCCAACTCCACAATGTTCCAAGTTGACTGGAAAAAAAAAGAGAAAAAGAAAGAAAGAAAACACACAACACATTTTTTGTGCTCTGAGTGCTCACAAACACCAACTCCGCAAAAATACTTTGCTGCATTGCACACTAGCTTTTCATTCCACACCATTTCACTCACTTTAGTTTTCCAGGGTGATAAGCATGTTTTGCACAGCATGCTGATGTACACATTGCAGGAGGCAGGGACGTGCTGGCCATTGGGAAAAGCGGGACAACTCCCGAACGGCCGGTTCATTCCCTGCCGGTCCAGGCCGGCCATTAGGAAAAAAATAAAAATAAAATGTCGGCCTTCGTTCCATTTTGGGGCTGGGCGGCCAACAAAGTAAATCATCACTGTCGGGCAGAAACCTTGTATCTCCAAGTTTCAAATGTATACATTTTTTCGCAAAGCAAATCCCTGCTTCATCATACAAGGCCATTGCACAAAAGTAGTGAAAACAGCAGATCTACAAGCACACAACGCCTCGCGGTGTGAGGTGTTGTGTGCTTGTAGATCGTCTGTTTTCACTAGTTTAAATCATTCTTAAAATGATATAAATACAAAACAAACGGTTTTGGACATACAAGGTTTCCACCCGACAATGACGAAATATAACTCATGTACAGTAATTGGCCCACTGGCTTGTCACTTGTCATGTTCTGAAATGGCAAATCTTTGAGTAGCAGCAGCGCTATGAGGGCCTCTCCAAATCTTTTTCCCGGGCTGAATCAGGGGCCCAGCACGTCCCTGGCAGGAGGTGAACGTAAGCTTGAGTGGAAAATCTATAAATAAATCCACAGTAAATCCAGAGTGAATATGACTGATTCTGACAATGACCACATGAATAAACTATCACATAATCTGTGTGTGTGTGTGTGTGTGTGTGTGTGTGTGTGTGTGTGTGTGTGTGTGTGTGTGTGTGTGTGTGTGTGTGTGTGTGTGTGTGTGTGTGTGTGTGTGTGTGTGTGTGTGTGTGTGTGTGTGTGTGTGTGTGTGTGTGTGTGCGCGCGTGTGTATTAGGGGTGCACCAGTTAATCGAACAAATCGATTTTATGAATTATTAAACAGATTGCAGCAATTGATCATTTAATAAAACTAGTGTCACATCACATTTGGGCCACTACACGGCCCTAACACCCTACGTTGCACTGCCGATCCAACCAATATACTGTAAATCTGAGTCAAAATCTTGGGTGCGTTGTCAGAGTACCCGTCGTACCCATCTGTAGGCTACGTGTCCCTTTTGTGCTCACATATGGAAATGTCTGAATCTGTCAGTCCATGTCCCTTTTATGCCCATAAATGGAGATCCCTGATGTCATCAGTGTATGGCCATACAGTATATTGGAATGCCCATATATGGGCATATCGGTTGGATTGGCAGTTCCGGACAACTGGATACGCTCCCTCAAGTCCTTACCTCTACTCGTTTGGTTTTGGTTTGAAGTAGGTTGGCCCATATTTGCACATGACCATATATGGCCATAGCGGCCGGATTAGAGGCTCTGGACAACCTGATCTCTGATCTATCTGTCAGTCTTTGTCCCTTTTATGCCTATATATGGAGATGATGGAGATCACAGATGTCATCAGTATATGGCCATATATGGGCATTCCCTGTTTGGCCCATATATATATATAGAGGCTGATGCGATGCAGACACATTGAGGTTAGACAACACACTCCATATTTGGGCGTAGCTAGATTGGGAGGTTATGGCTGATCAGAGGTCTGCCTGCCGGTGCTCCCATTAGCCAATTTTAATATAGGATAATCGATTAATAATCTATATCTATTTTGGGCATGTTGGGAAATGTTTCGAAACATTTCATTTCATTTGTAAAATCAAATGAGGCTTGTAGATCGTTTCCACTCTTTTTGCACCACATCTTGTGCGACAAAACTGTTTAATTCATTGATTCATTGTCATATATGTCAAGCAACACTGGTGTAGTTGTAGTCTGGTCAGGAAGAAGATGATTGCTGACAGCCAGCTAGTTGAGCCAATCACCAGCTACTATAGCTCTATGGTAGTCAACCACCACGTTCAGTCACCACCACTCACACACCAGCTGGTACTCAATCACGCAATCATCCCCACTCAATTACCCATACCATTGAGGGGAAAAAGACCACGAAAAAGACACCAGTGTCCTAATAAGCCGAAAATAGCAGATCTATAAGCTCACAGCGTGTTGTATCACAAACCCTGATCCTAAATCTGTGAACATCTTCTGATGTTATGAGGAGTTGAAGGAGTTCTGTACCGATCTTTGGGCCGAATCATTTTGAGGGGAATATATATAACAGATTCATAGATTAGATTGACTCACAGTGTTGTTGAAAGAATGACATGATTGGGTGTGATTTGTTTTCTCTCGTGTTTGATGCAATGCAGTGCAATCCTTTATTCACCAGCCCATCACTGCATTTCCATTGCTTTTTTTCCCCCCCAAAAAAAAGAAAGAAATGCAGGACCTGAACAGCTGAGTCAACATCACAGTTGGAAGATATCTTTGGCAGGAGACCAGGATACCTGCTGAACAGTTGTGTGCCAAACACAGAAAGAATGGGATTTGCTCTTGCAAGACCACCATAGCAGCTTTCAGTGTTTACAAGGAGTCTGAATTATTTTGTGCGTTGAGTCTTTAGCGATATCATTTAGAATTGCACATCCACGATGCAGCCACTAACTGAAGTTAGTTTTTCTTCACCATAATATCTCCTCTAGCCAGTAGGGGTTCCACTTTGGATGAGTGGCAGATGTTTGATAACTGATAACTGGATTTGAGGTGGTTATGCAGTACAAGGAAATCATTTATACAATGCCAATGCATTATACATTCATGAAATAATTATGCTAGTTTGTGCTCATTTGATTTCCTCTTTCAAACTAAAAAGTGAATGAATCCAAAAGTTCATTGGATTATAACAACACTCTTCACACACACATGTCCAAAAGGTAGCCGCTATTATAGCGCATCGCAGTTTAAGCCCCGCCCGTCCTCACTCAGGAGCCGGAAGCTCCTATATATGGACATAGTATACATAATACACACACACACACACACACACACACACACACACACACACACACACACACACACACACACACACACACACACACACACACACACACACACACACACACACACACACACACACACACACACACACACACACCCAGACAGACGTAGGAGCGGTTTGCACCGCTCAAATATCAGTGAAGCACTTATGTCTGTGAGCAACTCTGCATACAATATTGTAACCTCATTGCAGCATCCTTATCAATAGATCACTACATGAAAGGGTAACGGTGTGGAGAGTTGAGGGTCTCACTTGGTTCTCTGTCTGGAAAATGCCATTAGAAAAAGTGTGGACAAGTGTAAGGTAGACAAGTGTAGATGATCAATATTAAGCATCTGTTCACAATGCATATCCCTACTTGGGTGAAATGTACAAAACACAAACATGGCAGTGGCCTACAGTATATTTTTGGCATTGTTGTGACTGCCCCAGAAGTGGGACGTCTATTTCAAGAGCACTAGTATACTATCTCAATATCAGCTGAATGACAATCAGATCTTGGCACAGATTTTTTGCTTTAAACTTTGTATTTCCAAAACAGCTTACTTTTTCAATTATGAGCAAGAGATACTTTCTTTTTAGATTACTCTGTGCCGTTCTGGGCCATCCACTTTAGAAGCAAGACAGTGTCTTCAAATGCAAATAAATGTTTATTCCGAAACAATGAAACTTTTTATTTGCATTTGCACAGTTGTTTCTATTAAATAATACAGAGCAGAGACGTCAATTGGGTATGGCAAGGTATGTTGGCTACAGGGGAAAAAAATTAAATATATATCTTAAAATAAATTCATCATGCCTGTTGCTAAGGTATGGCAACGTGACTGTTGTCTTGCACACGGGCGAAGGCGCGTGTGCAAGACACCAGTCATGTTGCCATACCTTAGCTTTTGCTGAACTGACGCCACTGATACAGAGGGATGGTCTTCCTCCTAGGCCTGGGGCTAGCCTTGGGTTAGAACAGTCTTTTCAGTAACTCTGTATAACTTGTTGAAGCATTAAAATGTAAGCAACACTAAGATGCTTCCGTTTATGGAACATTACAAGAGTTATTAAAATATAATTATAAGCACGTTTCAAGTGTTCATGGCGTTATGACTTTGTAGATCGGCTATTTTTCCGCTATAATTGAACAACAGCTTAAGTGGTTATAATGTCACAAGATCCTATAGAAATATAGTCAAAAGCAGGGTCATGCAGAGAATGTTAGAGAGGCAGAGGCTGGAATATATAATAATAATAATATCCAAAAAGGGCTTTTTGGTGGAAGCACCGAAAATAGCAGACCTCCAAGCTCGCGACGCGTTGTGAGCTGGAGGTTGGCTACACACTGAACTAAGCTTAACCAAGTCAATACTGGAGATGTGGTATATGGATTTCTACACAGAGAGGCAATTCTTTCAACATAAGATGCTGCATTCAAGTTCAGTTTTGAAAAGGCAATTCTATTGAATGCTGCCTTTAGGTATGGCATGGAAAGAGGGCATTTGCATTTCTTTCACCATAGTAAAAATTGCATTTATGGTCTGGAAAGTTTTTACAGACAGATAAAAGGGCAGGGGCTCAAGCCCCCTTTGATGTCTATGTGTGCATGTGCCTGGTCAAAAGTACAACATTTGTCTTAAAAAAAATGTCTCAGTAAAAAAAGAACCCAGATAGTAGTAAGTAAAGTACAGGACTGTATAAAGAGAATGTAGACATCAGTAGACCACCACTGATGATGTCACACTCACAGCATCAGCTCACAATAACCTGGTTGAGATGCCAACTATTTTATACAAATGGGACTGTAATAAAGGCCCATATAATATCCTTAATTATCGTTTGGAATGGAACTTAAAACATATGGGTTCTGGAAACTTAAGTCTTTCAGTAGATCAGTTAGCTGTGTGATGTGTTATCCTTTAGCCCTAGAGGCCTACTTTGTCATACGGAAAATAGTTAAAATAGCCAATCTACAAGCTCATGTGTTGCATCGTGACCCATGCACTGACTGTGAGCATGTAGATTTTATTCTTTACAATTTACAATTGCTGAAATATTGCTGAAAAAATAGGGACCGCCAGCCCAGGGTTGAGTCCATTAGTGGGGTATGTTTCACAAACATAATAGCCAGGGGGAAATTCTTCTCAGTGAAGACAATGCAGGGAAGTTTGTCTGCATGTCGCTACTAAGTAGCAGTGGAGTGAGGTTCAAGAGAACAATGCTATCAGTCCAATGCTATCACGTTGATCTAATGAGACACACAGTGAAATGTTTCCTCACTTCAAAAAATCAGTTAAAAAGTACATTTATTAAAAGGGTTACCGAATGTTGTATCTACTAGGCTGCATTTAGATGCCAACAAAATTGCAATAGAGGGTATGTGCGTGACATCACTGTTGCTGGAAGTTATGTGGGAACACACCTACTGAGTGGCAAAAAACTCATTTCTGCCATTGACAGCCCATACATCCAAACAGAAAAGTCCTATCTGATTGTATTAAACAAAGTTAACTCACCAACATTGCGGCTGTACTGCTTGAATTATCCTCTTTCTATCTGCAAAGTATTTTTTTCATAAAAATAGGGTTAGGGTTAGGGTTAGGGTATAGGCATGGGTATAGGGTTAGGCTCATAACATGCCTATTAGGGTATAGGCATGTAATGAGCTACTTTCTGTCAAGACAGGAAGCACTCGTTTTCAACAACACAACATCCTGCTGCCTCCTGCATTATGTGCAAATTAGAAACAGGTGGTATGCAGGGCCGTTGAGTGATTTGCAACTAGCACCTCCAAACTCCAATGCTCCATGCTGCTCAATATTTTGCCACTCAGTCTAGATTAGGGGGGCGGGTCCAAGTGGACGTGCATACCCTCTATTAGCCTAGTAAACTGACTCCTCCCATCTTCAGTTCGAATCGAAGGCAGGAAGAGAGACTGGTTTACGAGGCTAACCCTCTATAGCCAATTATTGACATTGTGCAGACTGCACTCCTGGACAAACAATCAGGGTTGGATTTTCTGGGATCGGGAAGGGGGGATTTGTTGTCTTTGATTTTGATTATCCCTGTTTCTGATCAGACTGAATTAAATACACCCATTTCCTTTTGGAAAGAGGAATGTTCTTCATTTATGTTTAATAATATCACTATTTAACAATTTAAGTATAAAATCATTATGTCAACCACGTTAACCCTGTCATCCCTATACTTTGGCCAAAAGAAATTTCTTATATCCTGAGGAACATTGCATCCTGACATGTTGCCAGCTTGTCATAATATGTCATATGAAGAGCATAATGGTTTTATCAATTTATACATTTAATTTTGATGTTTGGATTTTGAGCAACCAAAGCATTTTTCATAATTCTCTCTCTTTATTTAACTGAAAAGTAGCAATATGTAGCTTTAGACTCTGTGGCTTCCATTTACAATGGCAGTCCGTCCGACACTAATCCTATCTCTTACCCTAACGCTAACCTTAACCTCTATGGAAGTGTTGCCACTCTGACAATAAGAAGTCAATGTCGTAAAGGAGACATGTCCCCTAAGCGGAGATGCACATGCACGCTAGTGCACATGCTCACACACACAGGGGTGCAACAATTCTAATCGATTTAATCAATTATAAACAGAATATATTTCAACCAAATATTTTTTCTCTATTCCTTTTTAAACACAATGAGCCCAATTAGTTTTTTTAATTTTTCTATTATAATTGTGGTCAGCAGCTCCTAGACTAGAGAATCATTTTATGTGTCAACCTGAAGCCTTTTCATACTCTTTCTTTCCTCAAACACTATGCCCACATACCTGCCTGAATCCACAGGGTCACAGTCACAGACTGTCACTCACACCCCTTGTGTGATTAGATGCGTGTATGCATCACGTAGAAAAAATGTTGAACACAATTCAACTCTTGAGATGGGCGGCGGCATGCGTGAGAATGTGGGAGTGCGCCCGCTTGTTGCTATGCCATGATTGCCCGTGCCCCCCCTACCTGAACACTAGGAATGCATAATATTAAACAAAATGATACGTTGTACTTTGTTGTACTACGCATCGCATATGTGATGCATTGTGACTTTGTGAGCTTGTAGTTAATGGCAACACTGTATAGTCGCGGGAGTTAGGGAGATAACATTGGCCATTTCGCGCTATATTAGTCTAAAAGCGCCAAATTTTGCACAGATGTAGCCCAGGGCATGCTCTAATGATTTAGCTAGGGCGCCCGAGTTGGCGACCTTTGGGGTCGCCACAGCGGCCAAATCAAGTTGGGCTCCCATCGACTTTCTATGCAGGAGGAAAATACCTAGAAAAACATTTTTTTCTGGGTATTTATGTAGGATGTGAGGGGTCTAACTAGGGGTTTGTCATGATGCTGAATCCATTGCAAGCGTTTGTTTTGCACAAAAAACTTTCCTTGGGCTAGAAATGGCCCCAGAAAACGATGGTTTTGTGATGAAAAGTGATGAGTCATCACTTTTCACCGTTTTGTGGGCGTTTTCTTAGGCCATTTATAGCCCAAGGAATGTTTTTTGTGCAAAACAAATGCTTGCAATGGATTCAGCATCATGACAAACCCCTAGGCCTAGTTAGACCCCTCACATCCTACTTAAAGCAGATTTTTTTCTGGGTATTTTCCTCCTGTATAGAAAGTCGATGGGAGCCCAACTTGATTTGGCCGCTGTGGCGACCCCGAAGGTCGCCGACTCGGGCGCCCTAGCTAAATCATTAGAGCATGCCCTGGGCTACATCTGTGCAAAATTTAGCGCTTTTAGACTAATAGCACAACATATCCCTAACGCCCCCGACTAGTAAGCTACGACGGAGCATAAATTATCATTTAGGCACGAGTCTTGCTTATTGGTCCGTCTCCTTCTCTGCTGTGTTAGAAACAATTCCACCCACGTTTACGTAATATGACCCGTTCAGATTAATTATACTGGGTGAATGTACAAACACTCAAACAGCTTGTCTCATTAGGTTGAAGAACGCCTTATTGCTTTGCTCTAATTATCTCCCTCGCAAGCTGATTTTCTGGAAGAGGCCCAATCAAATGGCTGATTTCGTTTCCTCATATGTTTTATTGGCTCATATCCTGGGGTATATTGAGAGAGAGAGAGAGAGAGAGAGAGAGAGAGAGAGAGAGATCGAGAGAGAGAGAGAGAGAGAGAGAGAGAGAGAGAAAGGTTTTATGACACTGATATTCTTTTTAAGTCTTCCTCTGTGTCTGCATTTTCACTCGCCTTGTTTCATAGGTGATGTTTTCCTCACCCACTCATGTGATAATTTGTCTCTAAATAACCTCATTATACAATCAAAACACAAAAGTACTTTTCCTGAGGAAGGTGTGCAGTCTGCCATTCCCCAGGGGTTTATTCGCTTTTGTGATTCAGTGCAGTGTTGTTTTTGACAGCAAATTTTGATTTAGTTTTAGTCATAGTCCTTTGAATAAAATGTCATTTAGTTTTAGTCATAATTTAGTCACCTGAGAAGTTTTAGTTTTAGTCTAATTTTAGTCAACTAAATATCATAAGATTTTAGGCGACTAAATCTACGGTTGATTTAGTCAACTGAAATGTATTTTGGCAGTGCCTTGATGGCATCGTAATGACTGGTTTTACACTTGGTTGCGTGTTGAAAATAGCAGATCTACAAGCTCACAACGCGTTGAGCTTGTAGACCTGAGAGCAACCAAACATAAAATGACTCTCTTCTCCACTAGTCCCTCCCTAAAGTTTTAGTCTAATTTTTATTTTGTTGACGAAATTGTCGATAATATTTAGTCTTAGTTTTAGTGATCACAGCTTAGTTTTTATTTCGTTTTTATGTCGTTTTCATCAGTGAAAAAAAAACCTGCAGGCCTTTACCCGATCGGCCATAAGATAAAAAACTAATTTCTGGACCTTGGGTTCCTATAAGCCAAAAGGGTCATCGCCCTTTCGTGGAAAAAGACAGGGAAACCTAGCATTGCTCAGTGGTTTAAGGAACTTCCTTAAACTTCGTTTAGAAAGAATTACATAAACTCTCAAAAACAAACAAGAGCTATTTGAGAAAATATGGGGAAGTTTTATTCAGTATGTTAAGGGAAACGACCTTTCCTATCTGATGGAGGAACCAGGAGTGGGGTAGTTGTTTCTTTGTTTTGTTTTCTCTCTATGGTCATTTGTCTGGCCTTGTGGCTTATGAATCGGGATGTTGATGTGATGTGCGTGCTCTTTGTGTCATGATTTTTGTGTCAGGGTTTTTGTTTTTTGTGGGGTTTTCTGTTTGTTTATTTTGTCTGAGCTTTGCTTTGTTGTGTTGTGTGTGTTGTTTTGTATGTAAAAAAATAAAATAAAATAAACATATTGTTTAAAAAATAAAAAATAAAAAATAAAACGCTGTCGACAAACATTTTTCGTCACAGTTTTAGTCGACGAAATCAACACTGATTCAGTGAGAAGGGAAGACGTAGCTTCTATAGAAGCCAGCTTCTCCTTTTATTCATCAAAGTCCTATCATCCTGTCCCTTCATGCACCAACTGATACATTCCTATGCTCAGTCAGAAGCACTTGCACATTGACTAGCAGAGTGTATTTACTATTTAGATGGAGTGCCAGTGGTTGCAGTGGACTTGTTCATTTAATTGGTTTGCCTTTTATCAAGCGGAATAGTTTTGCTTTTGAAAAATTTGTTTGGTATCTGCATCTTTTAGTCCAACTGTGACTGGCAAGACTACACTAGGCTACTCGAGCATTTTAATAGGGATTGGGGAAACAAACGGGAGGGAACCAAATCAAAGCGACGCCGCTTCTTCTAGTGGTTTCCGCGCTTTAGGCAGAAACCAAACGGCCTGTAGTGAACGAACACCAGGCTTTCCCCCAGAAAGCCTGGTAGGCGAGGTTACACACATACATGCATATCGTCGTTGTCAGGTGGAATTTGGAAACCGTCAATGTTATCTCAATGCAAACCAGCTTTTAAAATTTCCAAGCTTTTTTTTCGAGCATGGACATTTTAAAAGCTGGTTTGCATTGAGATTACATTGAATTACCAAGCCAACCATTAGCTTGGCTTCTCTCAGTGTGAATGCAGCAATAGACACTATCATGCCATGGAGTATAAATCATAAGACTGGATGAATTTTGACCTGATTATTACTATAAGTGTCTTTTGAATCCTTCTTAAGGTTTTTGGACAAAACCTATGTTTCTATGTCAGCAATCTGGCCAGCCATCGTCAAAGAAAAGGTCCTTTTCACTTAACTGGAGATCAGTTAGTCTGTTCTTGAGAGACTACTATGTCAGTGGTTCTCAAACTCATTCATGTGAAGGACCCCCCAAATGATATTTATTTGGCCACGGACCCCCATCTCAAAATATTTAGTTCCAGGGACCCCCCAGAAGCAAAATTTGAGATACAAACGTTCGCTTTAAAAATACATTATGTTCAAAGATTTGCACACATTTTCACCACTTTTTCAAAAAAATAGCAGATCTACAAGCTCGCAGCGCGGCACTCGGTGCCGCGCTGTGAGCTTGTATATCTGCTATTTTTCAATAGCTAAAGCATTAAATAATTCTAGGCCTAACAGAATCAAAGAGCAGAGAAAACAGAGTATTAGGACCAAGCATTGGATCTCTGGGAGTGAAAGAGGGAATATATTCCTTCATTAGGGATGGCTCAGTGGTTACCTCATTGCATGAAGGTGCTGGGTCCACCCCCCCTCTTCTGTGTGGGGTTTGCATGTTGTCCTCTCGCTCCTGTGGGTTTTCCTCCCACACTAAAAGACATACCGTCAGGGGCGTCAATAGACCATGTTCACACCGTGGCCATCTTGCATCACATGACTTCCTGGGATAGCAGCCTGCATTACAAACCATTGTGAACAATGGAGCGATGGTCCCAAAATATGAGTTCTATGCAACCAATTTCTTTTTAACAAATTGACAAATGGGCAGATGACAACATCAACATCCCCAACATGATTAAATAGAAGGGTATATCCACAATATTCATGGTAGTTAGGTTGCAGTGTTACTCTGTACAAAGACTTGCTACAGTATGCAGCCTAGTGCTTGCTCTGCCATCATACAGTATAGTTAATATTACTGTATCGTGATCTTTGCATATTAATCAGAAACAATCTAACAACAAATAGTTAATATGATAGTGGAGCAAGCACAGCTCAGATAGCAAGTCTTTGTACACAGTAAGGTTGCAACCTAACTACCATGAATTGTGGATGTGCCCTTCTATTTAATCCTTTTGGGGATGTTGATGTTGTCATCTGCCCATTTGTCAATTTGGTAAAAAGAAATTGGTTGAACAGAACTCATATTTTGGGACCATCGCTCCATTGTTCACAATGGTTTGTAATGCAGGCTGCTATCCCAGGAAGTCATGTGATCCAAGATGGCCACGGTGTGAATAAGGTCTATTGGGTATGGCAGGGGTATGCAGCTGCCATACCCTGGGTCCAGGGGGGAAAATAAAAGTTACTTTTAAATATAAATCCATGAATGTCTCTTTGTCTTTGTCTATCTGTTCTGGTTATTATGTTGTTAAATTACAGTAACAACATAATAACCAGTAGTGCAAATGCAAAATCTAACAAAAAGATTACTTTAACAAGGTATTATAATTATATTGTCCACACTTGTATTCTCCCCATCTTGACAGAATGGTGTGGTTTGACCCACACTAAAAGACATACTGTACGCCAGGGTTCCCCAATTAGTTTTCCCCAAGGGCCGAATTATGTCTAGGGTACCAAGCCGAGGGTCACAACATTGCAGGGGGCGACGGTGGCGTTCCCGCTACTCCAGCGACAGTTCAGATATCGTCGTTGTCGGGTGAAAATCGTGTATGTCCAAAACCGTTAGTTTTGAATTTATCATTTTTAAAATAATTTAAACTAGTGAAAACAGCCGATCTACAAGCACACAACGCCTCGCACCGCAAGGCGTTGTGTGCTTGTAGATCTGCTGTTTTTACGACGGCCTTGTATGATTTGCGAAAGAACGTAAAAATTTGGAGATACGAGATTTCCACCCGACAACGACGATACAGTATACTAGTGTTGTTGCTGCTCTTATACCACCATTATTACTGGGGTTGGTGTGGGCCAGACAGTAGCCCCCCGCGGGCCGCAAATGGCCCGCAGGCCGCCTATTGGGTAACCCTGCTGTACGCTATGTTTGCTTCTGCCAAAGTGCCAAAGGATAAACAAAATGACAAAAGGGACAAAGACAGAGGAGCAAGAAGGTAGAAGGCAGCTCGCTGCTCACATCATGATGATGTATGGCCTACAGAGCGGAACACACCTGCTGTTCATTTATCTGAAGTGTATAATGATTATAAATAAGCTGTAATTTCTGAAATGACTGATGGTGGCAGAAGCGGAGCTCTGTTGGAGTAGAGACCACACAGCAGAGGCTCTTCAACCCACGCTACACATTAATGGAAGCATGGTAATGAGAAAAAACACAACAATAACCCTGCATGATGACACATAAAATTACATTACGATGACTAAACTTTGTTGCAATGTGATACAACAGGAAAAGGAATTGTAGAAATAAATGAAGATTGCAGACGATGACTCACGGATGATTAAGGACACGTTGGACGGTGTCGACCTTGCGAGGCGTGGGAAGGATAATAACTGTTTGCATGTCGATGCAAGCAAAGCATTTATGATTTCACGCTTTTAATAGCAAAACAGTATAAAAACAACAACAACATGGGGCAGGGGGACAAATGTAGGATTTTCTTTTCTTGTCAAATTTGCAGGATGGTGATCAATGAACATGGACGGATTAACCGCCCGCGAGGGCCCCTGGCCCAGCCTGATTTCAGACTCAGCTCACGCTTTAGTCTGAAACTGTGCCCTATTCTGAACGATTTCTGGGGGAGGGACTTTTCGCTCGCTGCCGCGCGCTAGTGATCGTGACGCACGGTGATCGCGACGCACGGTCGCGGCGTGTGTGTGTGTGTGTCTCTGTCGGTGTCAGTGACTGCTTCCACACAGAACTGCGACCAGAAACATGTAATCAACATTTACAGCTTGGTGAGATCAGCGTGCTCGTGTGTGTGTGCCTGCCTGGTGTGTGAACTTCGTTTGAATCGTTTCAACTGCTGCGCGGATTGGATATCCGTTAGACCCACCCCCACCCCCCGCGCTCATTGGAGCAGCCGCAATTTTTGGCTGCTAAACTGCCGATTCATTTACTCAGCTCCAGACCAGAGAAACAGTCCACTCTCAGAGTGGACTGTGGGCAGGGGGTCTATGGGCTGGAAACCAGGCTACCCCTGGCCGATAATTTGTTAGCCACACCCTCCAACATAACCCCCCCCCCCCTCCCTCCCGATGCACACTACCCTGCTTGGATTTTAAGCCTTGATGATCATCTGTGGGCCAAGACATCACCTGTAGACAACAGGAGGAGGGGCCCACACATTAGAATTTTTATTAATGTATACATTTAATTTGAGTAAATTGTCTTGTTTGTTTTTTGTTCTTGTTTGAGTCGACTTGTGGACTGAGCCGACTTGTCGACTTTTTCGCTAATGCCCTACTAGAAATATTACAAAAAGGATAGGAAAATGGAAATGGTGTCCTAAAAGGTAAGAGAATGATGCTGTAATCAAGTTTACTAGCCCAGTAGCCCACACATCAAACATCTGTCAAGGTGGCCTTGAGCAGGGACTGGCCGCTCAAGGTCCTACATCTCATTAGTCCTACATCGGTTGGGGTTAGGGTTTAGGGTTAGGTTTAGGCATAGTTTTACTGAGGTTAGGGTTAGGTTTAGGTTTAGGCATAGTATTTTTACCAGGTTAACATTCACCAGATTCAGACTAATGAGATGTCGGACCAATGCCATGGCACACCTTGAGCAAGGCACCACTGGAGCGACAATACTCAATGCTAAGGCCTGATTTATATTTGGACGTGCATTGTGTCGCACACCAAAAATAGCAGATCTAAAAGCTCACAACTAAGTATGAATCAGGCTTAAGTGTGATGACAGTGGTTGCCTCGGGCAGCATCCCTGATGTGAGTGCGTTTACCTGTAGTAGGCTCATTAATATGATTGATTGTGATCGCGTCCCGGGTTTGATTCTGTCTGTTTTGTTCTTGTCCTCTCTCTCTCTCTCTGTCCTTGGCTCCATCTCTCTACTACACTGTCCTGTCCTAATTAAGCAAACCTGCAAAAAAAAAAAAAAAAAAAAAATAGACGTTCAAAAAATGTATTCTTCCGCTGTGCCAACGAACAAAATGTTGGCGGGGGGTCCTCTGGCAGGGAAGGGCGTTTTCAGTTGCTGCACAAGAGAGGGCGTCGGGGGGGCTTGTTCAGCGGGGAGAGGAAAAGTGGGATAGCATGTTGCTCCGCACGCTCCCTGTGACGCTGCTCACCAGGGACGTGCTGGCCATTGGGAAAAGCGGGACAACTCCCGAAAGGCCGGTTCATTCACGGCCGGTCCATGCCGGCCATTAGGAAAAAAAATAAAAAATTAGATGTCGGCCTTCGTTCCATTTTGGGGGCTGGGCGGCCGACAAAGTAAATCGTCACTGTCGGGCAGAAACCTTGTATCTGCAAGTTTCAAATTTGTAATTTTTTTCGCAAAGCAAAGCCCTGCTTCATCATACAAGGCTGTCGCACAAAAGTAGTGAAAACAGCAGATCTACAAGCACACAACGCCTCGTGGTGCGAGGCGTTGTGTGCTTGTAGATCGGCCGTTTTCACTACTTTAAATCATTTTTTGAAACGTTTTGGACGTACAAGGTTTCCACCCGACAATGACCAAATATAACTCATGTAATTGGCCCACTGGCTTGTCACCTTGTCATGATCTGAAATGGCAAATCTTTGAATAGCAGCAGCGCTATAGAGAGAGATCTCTCTCTATAGCGCGCAATGAGGGCCTCTCCAACTCTTTTTCCCGGGCTGAATCAGGGGCCCAGCACGTCCCTGCTGCTCACTGTCAGGTAGCCAGGCTTACTCATCTGTGAAGAGAAAAGCCTGGGCGCCATATGAGGCAGAGAGGGTTTAGAAAGGTGGGACTTCCGCCGTGTGAATTTCCCCCGAAAGTTTTTTTTTTTTTTTTTTCTCCACAGTGCGATGTTCCTGCAAACGTATTCCCCACTGGAAAAAAGATCAGTTCTACTTCTCCCGCTCCTGCGGTTGCGCTGGGGGATGTAAACAGACCTGCACCATATGACGTAACTTCCCTTAAAGGTGATACACCATGCATTTAAAAAGTATTTATGTCATATTGTTTATGTCCCAAAAACGTTTTTCAAAAGGTTTGAGGCTAAATTACCACTCCTGAATAGAGAGCCTCTCTCATTTTTGAATGGCTCTCAGAGCATTTCAGCTGCAGTACCACCTTTGGCCTGAACTGCGCCACACACCCCCAAAATCTTTTTGAAAAAAAATATTTTTTTGAAAAAAAAATATTTTTTTGAAAAAAAAAAACTGTTTTTTGAAAAAAGAAGAAAAATTTAGATTTTTTTTTGTGATGACGTCACAATCGGCAGATGACGTCACAATCGGCAGCAAATCTGGATAGCCTGTTTTGAGAACCCGTGGGATACTTTAACCTTCGCCTTCTCAAAACCAGAGAAAGACACAACGGTCAGAAATGGGACTTTGTGAGGATAGAAGGTGCTAGTGGGACCCCAAAAAAAGGTTTTAAAATAGGAAAAGTGAAATTTCATGGTGTATCACCTTTAAGTGCAGCACTTCCGCCAAATACGAGCACTTCCGTTTATGCAACGCCTAGCGCATGCAGGTCGCGCCCAGGGTGACCGTCAGGTGAAAAGACCTCATGTTTATTGGAGGAGACACGTGGTTGTCTACGCACTCCCCAGGCCCCCAAATAATCATATTTTAATTGGAGACCCCCCACTCTGACGAGCACTAAGAGTTGAGGCATTACATTTTGCATAACACGGTTCTGTTGTGAAAATAGCCGATCTACACCACACCTCGCGTTGCGAGGCGTTGTGAGCATGTAGATCTGCTATTTTCACAATTTCAGCCTCTAATATTTGACAATTTGACCAATGTATAATTTGTCGTTTTAGAGGTATTAAAAAGTCCTTAAATTGTCACGTAGACATGTGCAGATACCCTCTATACACTTAAATCTTATGTTGGTTTGTTCACTGTTGAGTGACAAAACAATGTTTCACATTAAGCTGATCATCTGGGGGTCCCCAAAATAATTTGGGAACCCCCCCCCTGAGAACCAGTGCCCCAGACCATCCTCAGTGGCAGGGACGATACAAACGTCGGGGAACTGCAGCAAAAAAAGAAGAAAAGATGTCTCTGTATATGCAAAAATCACAAGGGCATGTTTTCATTGTATCTAATCTAACTCATATGCATACTGTAACTATACCATGAATTAATTCTGAGCCAAATCTTTTAAAAAAACGTGCTGATACCTCAATTCTACGTACAGTCTGTTACCTCCTATGACATGTACACATTTCCCCCTTGAAAAAGCAAGAGGGAGAGAGTGCTGACAAGAGGGTTCCATTCACGTACCCCTCGTTGAAAACCTCAGCTCTTTGAACAAAGACTTTTAGTTTTATGCAGTGCAATCCATTCTCTAGGGGCCAGTGCGTTTGTTATGGTATACTGAGCAACGTCAATCTGGGGAGAAAAATGGCTGCCATGCTGCGTGGTCGTCTGACAGGTGGCGTCACAACAAGGGGTAGGAAAGTGGGACTGAGTTACCAGGGCCCAAGGTGGAGGGGCCCTAATAACTTTAACTATTGAAAAATAGCAGATATACAAGCTCACAGCGCGGCACCGAGTGCCGCGCTGCGAGCTTGTAGATCTGCTATTTTTGAAAAGTCGTGAAAATATGTGCAAATCTTTGAATATGTATTTTTTAAGCGAACATTTGTAACTAAAATTTTGCTTCTTGGGGGGTCCCTGGAACTAAATATTTTGAGATGGGGGTCCGTGGCCAAATTCATATAATTTTGGGGGTCCTTCACATGAACAAGTTTGAGCATCACTGACATGGAAACATGGGTTTCTTGCACACATTTTCACAATTTCACAAAAATAGCAGATCTCACAGCGCGGCACTCGGTGCCGCGCTGTGAGCTTGTATATCTGCTATTTTTCAATAGTTATGGGGGGCCCGCAGTGAATCCTTGTACCCAGGGCCCAGAATTTGGTGTGACGCCCCTTGTCGTCTGACAGGTGGTGTCACTCCTACGCGATGTGAGTCCCTCAAGCGAGCGGTGCAGATGGTGCGGCGTGAGCCGAGACCCCACAGTTGTCGCTTTCGCACGTCCTATGCTCCCTAATCCTTGCTCTCTGGTGGTATCTCATGATGCGCTCGTGTTGTCAACCCCCAGTGTTGATTTCGTCGACTAAAACTATGACGAAAAATGTGTGTCGACGCCATTTTTTTTCACGGTCGAAAACGAAATAAAAACAAAATAAAAAACTATGCAGTGATGACTAAAACTAAGACTAAATATATTGACAATTTTGTCAACAAATAGCAGATCTACAAGCTCAGATCTCAGATCTACAAGCTCACAACACATAGCAGCGCGACGCGTTGTGAGCTTGTAGATCTGCTATTTTCAGTACGCAACCAAGTGTAAAATCAGCCATTACGATGCCATCAAGGCCTTTAGTTGACTAAAATCAACTGTAGATTTAGTCGCTTAAAATCTTATGATATTTAGTCGACTAAAATTAGACTAGAACTAAATCAAAATATGCTGTCAAAAACAACACTGTTCAACCCCCATTAAATGAAAGAAAGAGGAATGAAAATGGTCACGTTCTGATATCGTGTATTATATTTACAACACATAAATGGGAAATAAGATGACCAAACATAATGTCATGTAAGAGGCTAAAACGAAAAACAAGAACACCAACCAACCAAGCATCCCATCAAGCAAACACATTGTTCACAGCATACTTATGTAAAGTGTGTATAAGTATGGCAGAGCTGACGGTGTGCAGTGTTAACAGTATGTACATTACATTTCAAAAACAATCACACAGATCTCCATTTGAGGGCTTCCAAGCGGAGCTGACACAGGAGTTGTGCAGTAATGGCTCGCCCACTCACCACTTACACCATGCAGGGACAGTCCAACCCCAGTCAAAGGAGGACACGTCGTGTACATGTGTTGTACGAGCGTGAAAGATTCCATACAAATATTCAGGCTCCAATGTGATAGCAGTCCTGAAAGTACAACGATATATTTTTTATACGTTTTTTATCCCACGATTTTGTAACCCATTTTTTCACCCAGTGCCAATTGCCTATGTAATCCTGGGCTCTGCTGCGCCTGGGGAGACAACGGACTGACCTCATGCTTCCTTCAGTGCATGAGTAGTCCAAGTTGTTTCTTTTCACCTGACAGGGGGGATTTCCCCGGTTTGGACGTATCGCGTGGAAGGAACACGTTATTCCTACCAGTTCCTTTCCCCTCCATCAGGCGCCCCGGAGAGAGACCAGGAGGAATCGAACCCAGAACCTTCTAGCTGTGAGGTGACAGGGCTACCAACCGCGCCACCGTGCCCCCTGAAAGTACGACGATATTAAAAGGTATTTTGAACACAATGTAGGCCCTATGTTGGGAATGCACAATACATCGGTCTTCAAATAATTGTGTGTATTTGAGGTCATTATCATTATCGGCTGCTAATTATCGGTATGTGACAGATCGGTAGGCCTAATACATTATGTCATAACAAAGTTTCTAGATATCTGTAAATCTGTATCCAGCATCACAGTTAGTCAGGGTTCCCACACATTTTTACCAATGAATTTCCAAAACTTTTCCAAAACGTTTCCAGAATATTTAACCCAATTTCCAAGACTATGTTTTAACAATAATTCCGGTCAATAACAAGTCGCTTACTCCTATGCCCATATAACCCATATTTCCAGGAATTTCATGACCGTGGGAACCCTGTACAGTATAACAGGTGTACGCCAAACCCTACTGGTGGAAACTAGTGTTGCAAGATTGCAATCAATACTGGCCCATATGGCCATGGAATGAATCAGTTATCGACCAATATGACAATATCATGCATCCCTACTGTGCGTACATGTCAACTGACGTACTGTATGTACCAGATGATAACAAGAAAATAAAATCAACTCAGCAATTGCAGTGAACAAATTCAATTTGACAGGAACATTTGCATTGTCCTGTCCAAAATGCATGCAAGTTGAAAGTGAGAAATGTATTACGACAATACAAAGGGTTGTATAAAATGCTGGTATGGATTCAGTGTCTGTCTATGAGTCAAAATCAAAGTACGGATGATGTCAGACCAAGGTTATTTCTTGAGGCGCTAACACAGCATTAAACTGAACCTGTGAACTGTAAGAGAGACGTCACAGTAATTAAGCACTTTGAAAAAAACAGTGTATCGCTTGTGGCATCAACCCCAAGGCAAATTGAATTATTTTTCCTGTCCCAGAAATCTTTTCAAGGACATAATCAATGGGTATGATTAATTTGCTTGAATATGATCAGTAAAATCCTCAGTGTTATTTAGCTCAAGAGAGATACTTAAATGACCACAGAGGACCTAAAAACATGTACTGGATCTAAATAAACATAACTTAAAAAGCCATGAATCAGCATTTTTTTACGTCCCGTGTGTACAGCGATAACTTGTATCCCCGTGATCCCAGTTTTAATTGGAATTACGGATATAAATGTAATATATGGCATAAAGCACTGTAAATAATCTTTTTGATATACAACACTGTATACCATTGTTAAACAAAGGATCTTCTGAATACGCTGGGGTTTTGAAATCCATGTAGTGAAAATGTCCATGGAGCTTCATTAGAACAGAGGAGAGGGCTGTCATTTAACATGACCGTCTCTGTAAGGTAGGCGTCATCCTTATTAGCGTACATGCACATCTGCACACGTCTGGGTGTGTGTTGTCCTTGTGCCAAAGTCTGTGCTCTTTTGACTTAAAAAAAAAACAAAACAAAAAATGTCAGTAAGGATTTCACCGTGCCATGCCCTTCTGTCAAGAGAAGTTGTACTTCCTCATTCACAAACGAATGAGAAACGACGGGGGGTTGTGAAGGGGTTAGAAAAACCGAACGTTAGCCAACGAGTCCGCGTTAATTCACGTAATAAAGCCAGTAGATTAAGTTGAAGAGGGAGAAAGCAAAAGGAAATATTATCCGTGACCCTCTGTCGATGGCGTTTACGTCGGTCAGGTCCGGGATTTTGATTTTGAGCTGCGAGGATCGCCTGCGCAGACGCGTCTTCTTTAGCGGCGGCGCCCTGTCCAGGCTCTGCCGGCTCGCCCCGACCGGCGCGCCGCCGCTGGGCTTCCTGTACTGGACGCCCGCGTGGTCGAACACCATGGAGGAGTTGCGCGACTCGCTCAGGCTGGTCGTGATCTCGTTTCCTGCCACCTCGTTGTGGATCTCCAAGGTCGTCAGCAGAATGTTCCCCTGGGAGTCGACCTGGACCTGAAGCGGGAGGAGACAGATAGCGGTGTTAAAGGCGACCCGGCGTCTAACTGGCGACGGGGCGTTGGGTGAGTAATGACAGGGGGACACATGCGACATACATCAGGACTGGCCAAGCGTCGTCCCCAGATCTGACAGATTAAATCTTGGGCAAATAAGAGAGTGGCCTTCAAGAACAGGCCTCCTGGCCCAAAACGAAACCGCTTCTAACAAATCAGCCCCTGGTTGGATTGAATGGTTCCATTATTCATGGCAGCTCCAATGTCTCAGACAAAATGCATATAAATCATTTTGTCAAGGTGGTGTACGGGCAAAAACTAAAGATATAACTTACAAGACATGATAGCGATGTCACGCTGAAGGGGGGGGGGGGGGGGGCATGTATGAGGAAAGTATCTGATAACTGCTGCTCTTATTTGATAATATATGAGCTAATATCAGTATTCTATATCGTCACTGTCAGGCAGAAACCTCATATGTCCAAGTTTCAAATTTGTATGTTTTTTTCCACCGCAAAGTAAAGCCCTGCTTCATCATACAAGACTGTCGCACACAAACAGTGAAAGTAGCAGATCTACAAGCACGCGGTGCGAGGCGTTGTGTGCTTGTAGATCGTCTATTTTCACTATTTTGAATTTAGAGTTTTTAAAATGATAAATATAAAACGGTTTTGGACATACAGTACAAGGTTTCCACCCAAAGACAAATATATCAGTGTGAGTATTGCTCTTGCTGAAATTGTTGAATATGTCATCACTAAACGGCCGTAACTTAAAGGAGTAGTTCACCACTTTTCAACCTGTCTTCATATAATAGGTCCTCACTAATGTTCATAATAAAATAGCAAAAAAAAAATCTATTCAGTCTGGGTCGACATCATCGTTTGACAAAAAAAAATAAAAATAATAATATAAAATAAATAAAAAAATAAATAAAGATTTTTATTATCATGAGAACAATGGCTTCCACTTTAACTCAGTCGGTGCCATATTTAAAGTGGGATGACCTCTTATATTGCCGGTTCGCCAACAAAGGGTTAAAAAAATAGTGTGCACACTGGTGCACACATTCGTGCACAGATCATGCACTATGCATGTGCATGCTTTTCACAGCTTTCAAACAAAAAAATCCGCTTGGAAATCCGTTCAGGCATTCAGGAGAAAGGAGCCCTTATGTTTTCTTCAAATGTAAACAAACATGGCTGCCATGTTTGAAAGATGGGGTTGGTATGGGGGTTAAACATGCAATTTCGCGATCGCGATCATGCCTAGTACACTGTTGGAGGTCCAACATTTTTTTTTTCAAAATATTTTTTTTCAATTTTTTTAATTTTTTTTATTTATTATTTAAAAAAAAAAGACGTTCAGAAGACGTCTGGCAGGGAGGTCCATAGTGAAAAAGACGTTTTAAAGACGTTTTTATCATAGAAACTTCTTTTTTGGCAGGGTATGAGTTAACATTGCAACTTTTTCAGGAATAGAAAGCCTGCAGTTTCTATTAGCTTGCATTTCCCATTGATGATGTCACCGGTAGTAAGGATTTGACCCACCCACAGCTCTCCTATGAGACCCAAACTGAGTAGAAGTTTTTTTTTTTTGATATTTTATCATGAACATTAGTGAGGACCTATTATATGAAGATAGGTTATAAAGTGGTGGAGTGCCCCTTTAAGTAAAATGCACTGACATGTTCCATGGGACATACTGTACATACAGTACCCGTCTTGATCTTATCTAAGATCCTATTAGTCTGCACAACATTGGAAAAATCTAAAAATCGCAATATTCTGACCTACTGCAATGTCCAGATATGGAGAAGACTCCGTTTCTTATCAGGACAAGTGTTCTGGGAGTGTCTGAAACATGACGTTTTGATTCGATGCAGAATTCTCAATCAAAATTGGAGAAAGGTATTTCATTATATTCAAACAGTTTAACATCTCATTTTCTCCCAACAATTGATGTTGACATTTTTGACAGCAAAAAAAGAAAATAGGTAGACAAAATCATGTCTCAGTGAATCAGAATTCATATTGCCTCAGATATAGCCTATTCAGCAATACAAATCCTAACACAGTTTTTGGTATTGTGCAGCCTTGATGAATAATTCAAGGTATCTTGTGCTGCTGCTGCAGCAATATCCACACAGATATCCCAGCATCCAAGAAATTAGTCCCTGTTTGAGAAATGTTTACTTTGAACATTATCATTATTGAAAAAGGTGCAGCATTGAACTTTGAGGTCACGACTCAAGGAACACCATTGGAAAACCACTAAAGTGTGGAAACGGTGAACAGTGAGAAACAATCAATGGAGAGTCAATATAATGGAACAGGGGTTTTCAAACTTTTTTTTTTACTCAGGGCACCCCTGTAAATAACCTTTTCATCCACGGCACCCCTGAATTACACTATTAATTTTTTGAATCATCACATCACAGTTTCCATCAGAACTGACTGAAAATAAAGTTAAACTTGACGTTTAACCACTTGAACCCCTCTGTTTTACTAAGCATAGTGCAGTGATATTGATGTAATTTTAGTGATATTGATGAATTCCAAATATTATCAAATTATCTCGCGGCACCCCTGGACTGGCATCACGGCACCCCAGGGTGCCCCGTCACCCACATTGAAAACCCCTGTAATGGAAGACACATGCTTAATGTATGTGATGGTATGTTATGACAAAACATGATAGAATGTATGACGTGTTGATACACAGCAACGTAAACAGGTTTCTGTGCTCAACAGGGAGATGAAACTTTGTGTGGCAGCAAAGTTTCAAGAGTTTCAGGAAGTTCACAGATGCGGCAGGTGAGTGATGATGACGTCTGCATACCTGGTTGGATTGTCTAACGGATGAAGCCTTGCAATTGCCTCCGTCCAGAAAAGACTAGCCGGGAGACACACAAACACAAACCCTTTCATCTGAACTTCGGTCGCAACAAGGCCATTAGCAGCAGGAGGCAGACAGTTATCATAGCTGATAGTGAAGAATGACTTCAACCACATTCTAGTTCTGGGCTGAATCTGAGGCCTGCAAATCTGGTTATCCTTTTATAATGAAGCTATAATGAATAAGATGCTAGTAGTAGCTAGGGCATTCACGAATAGTGATTTTTAGTATTCGAATTATTCTACCTCAAAGTAATCGAATAGTCGAATATTCGACAGGACTGGCCAAACTGTCAAATATTAAGTAAGCAAGAGGCAAACATTGTGAAAATATTTTCACAATATTTATCTGCGGAACCGAGTCACATTACACACTAAAAACTCATGGGTCATTTCTTGACCCAAATAATGGGTCATTTGTGTTAGGTCAAATTTCGGGGTCATTTCTCAGAGCCACAACCCTTCCTTGAGTTATTGGGATATTATTTTGACCCAATTCCAGGGTTGTTCGAGTTAAGTAATATTTATCTGGGGGTGACCCATTTTGGGGTTAGTGGTAACCCATATACTTGGGTCAGTGGTCTAGCTTTGGGCCAATCAGGGGACAGGCACCATGAACCTGTTTGCAAAGCATGCTGGGAAAAGCATTTGTCTAGGTTTCCAGAGACATTTTCTAAGCTGTTGGGAGCTAAAAATGCTAAATATGGCATATCCATGTGTCTGTCTCGGCAAGATGACTGTCATAATGTCTGAATTTGATTTGTCAGTATGTGAGCCTAAACCCTAACCGTAAGTGCTTGGCTGCTATCTTAGGGTTGAGTTCCCTCCCCCAGCTGGTCTGAAAGAGAAGAACTCATGGTAATTTTGAGATTATTTTGTTTATCTTCTCTAAACTATACTGATTATAGTATTATCAACATTGTTGCATATATATTTAATTATGCACTTTTATGTTGATTTTACTAAACTTTGAACAAATCATCTGAGAAGAAACCGTGAAACATTTCTGATTTAATGTTAATGTCAGATAATATCGTCATTGTCATTCTCCAGACTATGCATATGTAGGTTGTATTCATTTAGCCCACTCAACCCAAAACCTGGGTCATATTGACTACAATCTTGGGCCATTTTAAACAAATAATTTGGTTATTTATTTGACCCAAATTATGGGTCAACATTCATAACCAAATTTCTTGCGTTAAAATAACCAAACCTGGCATCGGTCCCTATTTGACCCGTGAGTTGGATCAAAAATAACTCAAGTTGAGTTGTTTACCCAGCAGTTTTTTGAGTGTAAATGTAATACCTACAATTCCAAGTGCTTGTCAGGGTGGGGGTCCCCAGTTCAAATGTGTTTATTTTGGGGGTCAGGACCTGAAAAGGTTTGAGAACCCCTGGTATAGAGCATTAACAACTCATTCTTATGACTTCCTATCTAGCCAGGTTTTATAAACTATATATTTTTTAAAGAGAGAAAAAAAACGAATATTCGACTTTGGTGAACAACGTCGAATAGTGACTTCAATATTCGAATATTTGAATATTTGGTGAATGCCCTAGTAGTAGCTAAGAATCAATAGTTCTTCAGACAAAAAGAATCAATAGTTCTTCAGACAAAACTTGTATAGCTGAACTTTGTTGTTTACAGCTATACATGGTCACAGCTGGCTGCTGTAAGAATAACTTTGGTTTGACTGTGACTATAATGCTTACCCTGGGCCCGTCGAATTTGTCCCGTTCACTGTTTGCTTTGAGAGCCTTCTCAGCTAGTTTCTTCTGCATCTGCGGGCCTCTTCCGAAGAAGATATAGTTGACGAAGGCGTACTCCAGCAGCGCCAAGAAGACGAAGACGAAGCAGCCCATCAGGTACATGTCTATAGCTTTGACGTAGGGGATCTTTGGGAGGGTCTCTCTCAGATGAGTGTTGATGGTGGTCATGGTGAGCACGGTGGTGATCCCTGAAAGACACAACAGCACAATGTAAAGTGTCACCTAAGGATTTTACAGCCAGGGGCATCACAAGGTGGGGGAAAGTGGGACTGAGTTACTAGGCCTAGGGCCTAAGGTGGAGGGGCCTTCATTATGTTATACTTTAGCTATTGTAAAATAGCACCAAGTGCCGCGCTGCAAGCTTGTAGATCTGCTATTTTTGAAAAATCGTGAAAATGTGTGCAAATCTCGAACTATATGTATTTTTTTGCGCAAATTGCGCTTCTGGGGGGGTCCCTGGAACGAAATATTTTGAGATGGGGGGGTCTGTGGCCAAATATATTTTGGGGGTCCTTCACATGAAAACATTTGAGCACCACTGACATATTATAGAAACATAGGTTTTTCAAAAAACCTTCAAAGACTTTTCACGATTTTTCAAAAATAGCAGATCTACAAGCTCGCTGCGAGCTTGTATATCTGCTATTTTTCAATAGCTAAAGCACAAAATAACGCAGTGAATCCTTGTACCCAGGGCCCGGAATTTGGTGCGACGTCCCTGGTTACAGCGCGGAACGTGTAACCTCCTTAAAAAGAGGGTTCATTTGATGCATGGTGGCAGGTTGTGTTGCCTTTCAGTGCAAGCCAAATATTCAGCTATTCACCGACACCTCTCTAATTAACACATTTCTCATGAAGAATAAATGTCACAGCTTGGAGTTAACATCCTCGTTTATATGGTTTGAAGAGACGGTCTGTTCTCATTAAACCCTATACGCCACCCGAGACAATATTTACTTTGATTCCTTGTAGGACACAATTAAAACTCTCCCATGCATGAAACTGGCCACAAAAGCAAACTAGAAGTGATACCACCTGGTTCATAATAATATCTCTGGCTCTAGAAGTCAAAAACAAACAATAATAAAAAAAAACAAAATAGAGGATCTGGAAGCTCACAACTTGATGTGTTGTGATGCGCTGTGAGCCTGTAGATCAGCTATTTGTGCTATTTTAAAAAATCTTTGAAAATGTTTTCGACATTTCTAGAAACATCATTATTCCAGGTTGAAAGCGGTTGAAGTGGCACAACAACTAATGAACTGAATTTGGATTGAAAAGAATATACACACTTATGTATCTTTTTAATTAATTCTTTTTTATTTGTTATTTCCTCTCCTTTTGTCCTTTCCACTTGAACGCCCTGTCACCCCCTAGTAGCCCTCACTCTGAGCAGTGAGGCCACACCTTAGGGCAGCGGTTTGTGAAAATACAGCTAGAAGGTCCTGGGTTCGATTCCCGCCGGGGGACGCTGTGGCGCTGGGGGCGTGTTCCCTCCTCCGCGTCATCAGCGCCCACACCCTAGGTGGGGTTGGCGAAAGGGCCTTTCTGTGTGGAGTTTGCATGTTCTCCCCGTGTCTCCTAGGGTAGATACCCTCACAAAAACATGCAGTAATCCTGGTCTCTATAATGGCTCCACCTGGCCACGCGCTACCTACGTCCAAACCGTGGAAATCCCCACTGTCAGGTGAAAAGAAGCAACTTGGACTACCCATGCATAGAAGGAAGCATGAGGTTAGTCTGTTGTCTCCCCAGGCGTGGCAGAGGGAGAGCAGCCCAGGCATAGGCAATTACATTATGCAATTCACCATTTGCTAAGTCCCGCCCGTTGTCCCGCCCCTCTTCACAACTATTGGTTGCTGTGTCTTGGTGGGACATTCGGTGGGACACTCCATCCACTATCATTTTAATTCAGTTGCTTCGTATTGTTATTCTGTGTGTTCAATTCTAATTCAAACTTGGTTTCAGTAAAATGGAGCTGCTCAGTGGCAGTATAGTGACTCAGAATGTTTTTAAATGTTTTTATTTCTCAAAAAATTATGTTTTAGCAAATTCAACATAAAAAAGGCGGAACCAGGGCGGGACAAGGCAGATAGAGCTCTGGTTGGTCCCTGACTGACCAACCAGAAGGCTAACAAAGGCGCGTTGTGAGCTTGGAGGTCTGCTATTTTCTATATTTTCACCAAAAGGTCCTTTTAGAAATGTCAGCCCCTGCCTCTCTAAAACATTCTCTGCACGTCCCTGCTCAGAGTTAAAGGAACACTGAGGCTTGTGCTGCGTGTCAACGTTCCGAGGTTTGAATTCAAATTATTTACCAGCCAATGAGTCACACCACTCAAGCGTGGAGTCAATATGATTGGGTGAAATGAGAGGTCACATTCCTCCATGCTAGAACTGTGTAGCAGAGATCTATCTTGCTGGGCTAAACAAAAACGTGTCTCGTTAATTGCAACTTTAATTAAAAAGCAATTGGTATAACATTGCAGGCATAGAATGGTTTGCCAAAGACCCTGTCTCTAATATGAAGTCATCTCCTTTTGAATTCCCTCGCCTCATTAGCAGAAAAAGCACCGCACTCCAATATCCAAGGCCAAACCATGGGCTGCTTTCATCAACTGTTTTTATGGTAGCTGATGGGCAGAAACCTTGTATCTCCATCTTTTGTTTTTTTGAGCGGTGGTCACACAGTCTCCTATACGTGGCCGTGTGTGTGGGTATGCGTCCGTCCGTCCGTCCGTGTATGTAGCCTGCAGTACCTTTTCTGACCACACATGTTAAGGGAGGGGCGCTGTTGTTCAGACTCATATTCACACACATACACACACGCACACACACTAGGGCTGTCACGATATCACATTTTACATGATGATTAATTGTCACTCAAATAATTGCCGATTAACGATTTAATTGTGTTTTTGTCGTTGATAATTACATTTCTGTTTGGCTTTTAGGCTTTGAAGTTGTACATGGTAGATATGACACATAACCTAAATATACAAAGAAATTACTGACATATTTGACAACTTACTACTTAAAAAATTACTTTGATAGTGGAAATAGCTGATCTACAAGCTCACAACGCGTTGTGAGCTTGTAGATCTGCTATTTCCACTATTTCGGACATTTTTCAACATTCACGATTATGACAAAATAATTGCGATAATGTCAAATAATCACGATTAGACGATTATGTAATAATTGTGACAGCCCTAACGCACACACACACACACACACACACGCAGCCTCCACCGCTCAGTTCACACAAGTGTGATTTTTCATAAATAACTGGCCTATTTACAATGTGTCATAGCTCACAATGCTACGCCCAGTATGTAACTCTATTCTTCCATGTTATACAGGGACGTGCTGGGCCCCTGATTCAGCCCGGGAAAAAGAGCTGGAGAGGCCCTCATTGCACGCTATGGAGAGATCTCTCTCTATAGCGCAGCTGCTACTCAAAGATTTGCCATTTCAGATCATGACAAGTGACAAGCCAGTGGGCCAATTACTGTACATTGTATTCATCATTTAAAAAAATTATTTAAAGGTGTATTCAGTGATAATGAAAGTGGCCGGGGGTCATCTTGTCCCTTACTGGCCTCACAGCGTGGAAATGTTTAGTTTTTTATAGATATACACCATTTTAATGTTCTCGTTTTGATCATTAGACCCAATCACTGAATATCGGTAGGCCTACGTCTCCAGCTTCAGGATATGTATAATACTGATTTACTACGAGACTGTGGCATTTTATTTAGTTCAGTAGTTTACAATCTAGGCATTTAGCAGACGTTCTTAATTCAGAGCGACTGTGGTTCTCAAAACTTTTATTTTGACCATCAAAACTAAACATCATAACATAACTACGACCATACTCTACCCTGATTGGTTGAGGACTGGCTGGCCACCTCTGAAAACCAAATCTAGCTATGCTTGCAACACGGGCCATGGTGGAAGTCCTTATAT
Source organism: Nannobrachium achirus (assembly GCF_963921795.1). Classification (NCBI taxonomy): domain Eukaryota; kingdom Metazoa; phylum Chordata; class Actinopteri; order Myctophiformes; family Myctophidae; genus Nannobrachium; species Nannobrachium achirus. The sequence continues at coordinate 12,466,373 of NC_137810.1, read as the reverse complement.
GGTCAGCACACATTGTAGTGAGGAGAATGAATGGAAAATGTACCAATTATATTTGTATTTGAATGAAATACAATCACTGAATATACCTTTAAACTAGTGAAAACAGCCGTTCTACAAGCACACAACGCCTCGCACCGTGAGGCGTTGTGTGCTTGTAGATCTGCTGTTTTCACTACTTTTGTGCAACGGCCTTGTATGATGAAGCAGGGCTTTGCTTTGCGAAAAATTTATACATTTGAAACTTGGAGATACGAGGTTTCTGTCCGACAGTGACGATTTACTTTGTTGGCCGCCAGCCCCCAAAATGGAACGAAAGCCGACATTTTATTTTATTTTTTTTCCTAATGGCCGGCCTGGACCGGCCGGGAATGAACCGGCCGTTTGGGAGTTGTCCCGCTTTTCCCAATGGCCAGCACGTCCCTGATGTTATAACTCTTCCTATAACTGCAATATTGAGAGCTTGTACAAAAAAAGAACTGCGCCCACTCTTTAACACCTGTTATCGTGTGACAATAACATCGTTTCTGATTCGTTGTTTGGTTGATTTTCATATACTGAATTTCCCCCTTGGGATAATAAAGGTATCTATCTATCTATCATATACATCTATAATTAAAGCCTTTCCTTTAATGTTTGAATGACAGTACTTGCTATTCAGTTTTTAGCACAACAAATGGGGAGATGACGATTAACAAGCGTTCACATGCCTGAAAACAAAGAGAGTGGCCCAAATGGTCTGCAGTTAATGTAGCTTGAATCAGAATCAGAATCAGAAATGCTTTATTGTCACACCTTAAAAATACAATCACAGTAAGAAAAGGGTGAAATTCATTTGTCAGTGCTCCTCGGACTTGCAGCAGTTCATTAGTGAAAAGTCATAAATTAAAAGCATTGTCACATAATAAAATCTAAAAAGTTGAATAAAAGGATACTTTAAAGTGCCTTAATACTAGCCGCAAGAATAAAAACATTACATTTGTGTGTCAATAGCCTGTCTATTGGTTCAAAAGTCTTATTGCTTGATAAAAGAAAGTTCTTTGTGCTCTTTCTGTCTTGCCCACAAGGCTTTGGTATTTTGTCCCGTTCCGACGGGACCGCGACTCCACAAACTTTCCATGGTTCGGATGGAATGGGTCCTCGATGATCCTCCGGGCTTTGGCAACACACCGGCTGTTGTAGAGGCTCTGGATGGAGGGGAGCTCACACCCACAAATCTTCTGTGCTGTCCGCACCACCCGCTCCATTGCAGAGCGATTGAGAGCAGAACAGCTCCCAAACCAGGCAGTGAAACTGCCTGTTAGAATACTCTCCACAGTGCTTCTGTAGAAAGTCCTCAGAATCCTCTGTCCCATGCCAAATTTCTTCAGCTGCCTTAGATGATAGAGGCGCTGTTGGGCCGTCTTCACAACATGCTCAGTGTGCACGTTCCACCTGAGATCATCAGAGATGTGGACACCTAAGAACTTGAAGCTGTCCACTCTCTCCACCGCCGATCCGTTGATAATGATGGGGTCCAACTTCTCCTTTTCGCCCTTCATCCTGAAGTCAATGACCAGCTCTTTGGTCTTATCGACATTCAGGGATAGGTTGTTCTTCTCGCACCACTGAGCCAGATTTTCAATTTCTCTCCTATAGTCCTTCTCATCGTTGTTCTTAATCAGGCCCAGAACAGTTGTATCATCTGCGAACTTTATCACCATGTTCGAACTGTACTTGGCTTCACAATCAAGTGTGTAAAGGGAATAAAGGAGGGGGCTCAGGACGCAGCCCTGGGGGGCTCCGGTGTTGATGGTCAGTGAAGTCGAGGTCATGGCACCCATTTTTACCACCTGACGTCGGTTCCTCAAGAAGTCCAAGATCAGGTTACGTAGAAGGGGGTCGAGGTTTAATAACCTGAGTTTTGTGTCCAGTATGGTGGGGACAATAGTGTTGAATGCAGAACTATAGTCTATAAACAACATCCTCAGGTAGGAGTTTTTATTTTCCAGGTGAGTGACAGCTGCATGGAGAGTTGTGGCTATTGCATCCTCTGTTGACCTGTTCTTACGGTATGCGTATTGGTGCTTGTCCAAGCCTGGCATCAAGCTGTCTTGAATTCGTTTTTGTATTAGCTTCTCCATACATTTGCTCACAACAGATGTGAGGGCCACAGGGCGCCAATCATTTAAGCTTGATATCTTGGTCTTTTTTGGCACTGGCACAATAACAGCTGATTTAAAACAGGAGGGATAGACACCTGTAGCCAGAGAGAGGTTGAATATGTCTTTATACACACCAGCCAACTGCTCTGCGCAAGTTTGAATCACTCTACCTGAAATATCATCTGGGCCTGCTGCCTTCTTAATGTTAACTTGTTTAAACTCCTTACACACCTCCCCTTCTGTGATGACCAGAGCACTGGGCACGGCGACGGAGGTAGGGGCTCTTTGGGGCGGGGGGTCTGCTTTTACCACATCAAAGCGTGCATAGAATTTATTTAACTCCTCTGGGAGGGATGCAGGGACATTGGCTGCATTTTTTGGTTTACTTTTATAGTCCGTTATATTGTGCAGCCCCTGCCAGACACTGCGCGAATTGTTGTCGCTTAATTGTGCCTCAATCTTGTCCCTGTAATCATTTTTGGCCACTCTAATCACACAGCGCAAATTATACTTTGCTCTTTTAATTTCGTCATTGTCCCCAGTAGCAAAAGCTGCATCTCTTTCTACAAGGGCTGTGCGCACTTGGCTATTTAACCATGGCTTTTGATTCGGAAATACTTTAATTGTTTTCCTTTTGATAATGTCACTCGTGCATTTACTGACATAGCTTGTCACTGTGTCTGCAAATTCATCAACATTGTTACCTGCTGATTCGCTGAACATCTTCCAGTCCGTCTGTTCCAGACAGCTCTGGAGCTGTGCGCTCGATTCACTATCCCAGCAGAGCACGGACTTCACGGTGGGTGGAGTTCGTTTAAGCTTCTGTGTGTAGTTTGGCACCAGCAGTATAGCAGAGTGATCGGACCTTCCAAAGGGAGCGTGCAGTATGGACTTGTATGCCCCCCGGTGGGCCGTGTAACAATGATCCAACGTATTGTTCCCTCTTGTTTTAACATCTATATGTTGATACAATTTGGGAAGTGTTTTTCGCAAGGATACCTGATTGAAGTCTCCGGTTATAATTATAAGCCCCTCGGGCTGTTGATTCTCTGCGTTGTTTATTTCCTCATGCAGTACTCTGAGGGCTTTGTCTTTATCAGCGCTGGGCGGTATGTAGACAGACAGCACGATAGTTGATGTAAATTCCCTCGGTAGGAAAAAGGGTCGGCACTTCACCGCAAGAAACTCCACATCAGGAGAACAGAAAGTTTTCATAACATGGATGTTGTTTGGCTCGCACCACTTGTTGTTTACATACAAACACACTCCTCCTCCTGTCGCCTTCTCAGAGAGCCGAGGACAGCGGTCGGCACGAAAAACACTGAAGCCAGGAATGTCGATAGATCTGTCCGGCATGTCGGGCCGTAACCAGGTTTCAGTCAAAGAGATAAGGCTGCAGTCCTTCATCTTTCTTTGGTATAAAACCCTGGCGCGCAGTTCACACAGTTTGTTTTCCAGTGACTGGACATTCGCCAACAGTATGCAGGGTAGAGGAGGATTCTTTCCTTTGTCAATTCTTGTCCTTAATTTTATTAGAATCCCCCCTCTCTTTCCACGTTTTCGGCTTCTTTCACCTGGCAATGGATTAACATCTTGATGCTGAACACCATTCCCGCTCCTCACAAACAATGGGTCCACATACTCCAACTGAACGCCATCGATCTTGTGAGTAAAGTCTTTAAAAGTTAACAATGACTTTCTGTCATAAGTGATTCTACATGGAATGTCTTTAGGAGCCATCGTAGAATATATAATTAAAAAAAATATTTAACTATTTAATACTAAAACACTAAAACAACTGCTTGTCACTGAGGAGCTCCTGACACGGCAGCCTTGCCCCTCGGCGCCATCTTCAAATGCCCTTAACTGAAAAGGACTGAATCCAATAATACACATGAGACAAATGAATGAAATAATCTCAAATAGATCCACAAGTGGCAATGAAGGGCCTAGGCATCAGGGACGTGCTGGCCATTGGGAAAAGCGGGACAACTCCCGAACGGCCGGTTCATTCCCGGCCGGTCCAGGCCGGCCATTAGGAAAAAATTAAAAATAAAATGTCGGCCTTCGTTCCATTTTGGAGGCTGGGCGGCCAACAAAGTAAATCGTCACTGTCGGGCAGAAACCTTGTATCTCCAAGTTTCAAATGTATACATTTCTTCGCAAAGCAAAGCCCTGCTTCACCATACAAGGCAGTTGCACAAAAGTAGTGAAAACAGCAGATCTACAAGCACACAACGCCTCGCGGTGCGAGACCCTGTCTCTAATGAGGGCCTCTCCAACTCTTTTTACCGGGGTGAATCAGGGGCCCAGCATGTCCCTGCTAGGCATGTTAGCAGAAGGTCAATTCTCGAATGTGTGTGTGTGTGTGTGTGTGTGTGTGTTTGTGTGTGTGTGTGTGCCATTACTTTGAGTGATGGTAATGAGCAAAGCAGCTAGGCACCCTCAACCCCAGCTTCTCCAGTGAAGCAGTGGAGTTGTTCAGTAGCCAGTGCCACTAGCAGGACATTTGTGTACATGTACAAAATGCCACAAATCAGAGAAACATTAATGATTGGTGTATCACCAACTGTTCACCACATATTTCCCATATTCAGCCATAGGGTACGACCAAAACTAATGTATATGCGTAACGTATAAAGCCTCAGCTGCCAGACAATTTTTTTTGTAAAAATCTAATTGGTGGCCATTTGGTAATATTGGTAACATTGGAAAAATACTGTGTTCAAATCAGGGGCATAGTTCTGCCGATTTAAAATGACTCCAATACGGAAGTAAAACTTCCTATGATTGGCTGCTAGTTGCGCTGTTTTCCCCCCCCGGCCGATCGCAAAAAGAATTGTTCTCCATTGGATCCCATTCATTTCCCCCTTTCGTGTTCTAACCTTAATTAACATTTTAATGAATACTTTATGGTTCCTTTCAATGACCATCATATGCGTTTTGTCGAAATTTGGTCCAATTTATTTTAAAATAAATGATAAAGTTGCGGGGGCATGGCCAACTAAACTGATACCAGCCGGCTGTGTTCTTCTTCGTGTGCTGTATTCGGGAGGCTCCGACCACATTCTCCCATGTATCCCTGCGGTTGCACGTGACCGTTGGCAGCTTTGTCCATATATTTTATACAGTCTATGGTTCAAATGGATCTAATGTAGTTTAAAATTACTCACATGTCCTTGTAAATACCATTGGTCCAATATTTATTAAAAAAAAAACAGACAGTAACCCTTACAGTAACCACTTTTTTACTTTCAACATTTTTCAAAACTATCAAAAATGTCCAATCTACAAGTTCAGATCGGCTACGTTCACTAGTTTTTGTGCGCCACCGTCTGCGACAAAGCAGGGTATTCATTTGCAAAAGCAAAACATACAAAGTTGAAAAATGGAGGTACAAAGCTTCTGCCCGACAGTGAGGAAATGCATCCGTCATGATGTTCTGTCTAGCTTGCTATCCTAAAGTTACCTGCTGTATGGTTGGTGCCACATAACTGAGGGCAGTAATGCTGATGCCAGCTGAACCACTGCATTGCTGCTATAAAAAAAGTAATCCAATTTAGGGAGCTTTGCTACTTTCTCCTCCTGTTCTATTCTCTCTTGTCTTGTCTTGTCTTGTCTTACTGCTGCTTTTATGTTTGAAAGGCAGCTTGTCGGTCTCGATGTTCACATTTTGCGCCTAAACTAGCTATATCGTCTCATCTTCTCACAACATACATACTCTATTACCCAGAAGTCGTCACCACCGCATATATTACACAAATGTAAGTATTAAGTATATCATTTTGTGTTACAAAAAAAAATAAAAAAATAAACATGATGGATATGGGTTTGCCCTTTAGAGGGTATAATAAATGCCTCTAATACTCCAATACTCCATACTATATTATAGTATAGCAAATGGCACCAATTTAATGTATGATTTACAGTTAACACTTTTTCTGAATCACTCAAAACGGGCCGTTCTTCACCCAGCATTTTGTTGGATTTTGTTTGACTCTCTGTCTATGGACCCTGTGACCCCACAGGCCCTAGTGCAACTGCATTGCCTGCACTTATCATTAGCTTTTGAGATATCTTATTAATGCATGTAGATATTCTGGTTTAAGGGTGGCGCTACGGTACATGAAATGTCTTAAGTACTGTAAGTAAGTAGCTTTGGAACCAACGCTTCCAGAGCCATGTGGCCCGATAGTTCAGGAGTCTGTCTCCTTTTTCAGTAGTGTGAGGCAACTTGATGTACAAGTACAACCCCTGGACAAGAGTCTAATAACATGATGTCACAGGGAGGCATTGGGAACCATTTTTATAGTCTTTGTATGACTCAGCCAGGGACATGGAGGTCCCAGAACCGGTATAGGATTCATCCCCCAGGGGGAGTGAAGCAGTGTTAATTTCGTCGACTAAAACTATGACGAGCTGTGATGACTAAAACTAAGACTAAATATATTGACAATTTCGTCAAACAAAATGAAAACTAGACTAAAACGTTAGGGAGGGACTAGTGGAGAAGAGAGTCATTTTATGTTTGGTTGCTCTCAGGTGTTGCGTGCTGAAAATAGCAGATCTACAAGCTCACAACGCGTCGCGCAAGTGTAAAATCAGTCATTATGATGCCATCAAGCCCTGCCAAAATACAATTCTACAGTTGACTAAATCAACAGTGGATTTAGTCGACTAAAATCTTATGATATTTAGTCGACTAAAATTAGACTAAAACTAAAACTGTTCGGGTGACTAAATTATGACTAAAACTAAAAGGCATTTTATTCAAAAGACTATGACTAAAACTAAATCAAAATGTGCTGTCAAAAACAACACTGGATTGAAGTGCTTAGCAGGTTACAGTACATGACAATCAGACTATTACATTTTGAGATGCAAAAATACATCTTTTGGCTTAAGGATGACGCTACAACAAACCAGTCACTAAAAGCATGAAGGTGCACAACTTCAATGACAATCCAAACAAGAGTGAGGAAGTTTTCTTGGACCAAAGAGTGGGATAGTTGAGCGGAGGACATTGTCATGTGTAGAACCATACTTAGTATGAAGAACTGCAATTACAATATGTTGCCTACACTATACATCTTCAGTGCTTGGCCCGTAATAACACGTAGCATTAAAAACAAACTGTATTTACCTGGTTCCATCATGGCTCGCGGCCTGTTTATTTCTGTCCAGTCTCACTTACATAAACCTAAAGTGTTGCACTGCATGTGTGTGGGTGTTAAGAGCACAGGAGTACTGTACTCTACGTGGTATTGATTTCTCCATAACAAAACCAAGAGCTCTTTCGGGGTTAAGAGGAGAATGGGTTACTCATCAAACCCAAAAACAGACTCCCTGGACTATGTAATAAAAAAAAAGAAAAAAAGAAAAGAAAAGAAAACGTTTGCCATTCCCATTACAAGATAAGTCCATTAGTGTATATGTTATAGTTAGTTTGAGAAACCAGTTAGATTGGGAAAGGAGCGCTTGTTTTTGTTCACCTGGATGTGGAAGAAGTTCACCTGGATGTGGAAGAAGCCCATGCATTAGTCCCACGCTGGTGAATGCTAACCTGGTGAATGCTACTATGCCTAAACCTAACCCTAAATAACCTCAGTAAAACTGTGCCTAAACCTAACCCTAACCTCAGTAAAACTATGCCTAAACCTAACCCTAATGCTAACCCTAACCTCAGTCAAATTATTCCTAGTTCCCCGAAGGAGGCACTGCCTGCTCCACCTTGTGCCCAAAAACGAGTGCTCCTGTTCTCAATCTAACTGAATCTCAAACTAACTGTGACATATATAAGACTTGAGAAATATTTGATTTGTCTAAAGGCTATCAAGTATATTTGTGGTTGATTCTGTAGTGAATCAAATGAAACACAATCCCCCCCCCCCATGTAACAACAGTAACAGCTGACTGAAAATCCCAACTGAAGCATAATCGCAAATTGCTTGGACATACAGCTTTATGGGGATTCCTGTAATTTCAGCTTTATCTGGCTGTGACTCTCACAGGGGCGTCACAAGGGGTAGGAAAGTGGGACTGAGTTACTAGGGCCCAAGGTGGTGGAGGGGCCTTAATTATTTTATACTTTAGCTATTGAAAAATAGCAGATATACAAGCTCACAGCGCGGCACCGAGTGCCGCGCTGCGAGCTTGTAGATCTGCTATTTTTGAAAAGTCGTGAAAATGTGTTCAAATCTTTGAATATATGTATTTTTAAGCGAACATTTGTAACTAAAATTTTGCTTCTGGGGGGTGCCTGGAACTAAATATTTTGAGATGGGGGTCCGTGGCCAAATACATATCATCTTGGAGGTCCTTGACATGAAAAAGTTTGAGCACCACTGACATGGAAACATAGGTTTCTTGCACAGATTTTCACAATTTTTCAAAAATAGCAGATCTACAAGCTCGCAGCGTGGCACTCGGTGCCGCATTGTGAGCTTTTATATCTGCTATTTTTCAATAGTTAAAGCACAGGGGCCCCGCAGTGAATCCTTGTACCCAGGGCCCAGAATTTGGTGTGACGCCCCTGGTCGGGATCCATGTATTACTATCTTTGTAAGTAGTCATGGTAAGGTCATGAAGAAACATCAAATCTCTTTTTGGGTCTCAGGTTTGGGAGTCCCTGCGCTAGGGAATAGACCTAGTAGTAGGGATGGGACGATAAGCGATATTATCGTTTATTGTGATAAAAAAACACTAACGATAATCATATCGTGGAGATTTACAATTATCGTGATATCGTCCTCCGTCATGCACTGGGATCAATTCAACTTTTATTTGCCGAGCTGCATATCTGGTACCACTAGCACTAAAACCCTAATTTGGTAAAAGGTACTTATAAAATACATAATTATAGTATTTTTTTCACTCTCTATCAAATGTCTTTGCCAAAAAATAGCCGATCTACAAGCTCACAACGCAATTTTTTTGGCAAATGTTACGCCCCAGGATAATGGATTTTGATTATCGTGATATCGTAAATCGCAATTTCTTTTGTCACAATAATCTTGATATGACATTTTCATCTGGTCCCATCCCTACCTAGTGAATAGTAGGTAACCAAATACAGGGGGGCAGCAGAGCGATTGAGGAACAGCCTTCCCTGTGATTACATTTGGAGAATACAGTAAGTGGAATTGCATTCTAACTACATTGATCTCTCTGTGTGTCTGAGCGAGTGGTGATACATTAGAGCTTGTAAATCAGAGTCCATCGCTCGCCTGCCCCCCCCCCCCCCCCCCAGAGAGGACTTGTGTGGACTTGTGGAGGGGCCTCCCTATCTTCTAACTAGATCTCTCTAAATGTACTGCATCCATCGTTGACGCACCGGGGACACGCACCTGAGCTTTTAGGGAACGGTGCAATTGAAAGCGACGGCGCTCACGATAGTGCAAAGACATTGCACGGGGGTTTTCATTAGGGTCGCCGTTCCAGCCGAGATCAATGGAGTTGGCTTTAGGGGCAGAGATTCTCAAACTGTGAGCCGGGGGCCCACCGGTGGTTACACCCCGCCACTCCGACATGTCTCCTTTCCGACATGTCTCCATTCGGACACTAACCCTATCTCTAACCATAGGCATAGGGTGGGTCACCCTATGCAAAGAACTGGTCCATATCATACCTAATGCCACCCTGGCAGCAGAGGCATCATAGTTGATCCAGAAGGATACCCAGGAGAGGATGGTGATCAGGATGGACGGCATGTAGGTCTGGAGGATGAAGTATCCTATGTTTCGCTTCAGCTTGAAGCTCAGAGACAGTCGTGGATAGGAACCTGTGTAGAAGCAAGGAGAGAGACAAGAGGAACCGGCCCTTGTTACTGTAAGAGAAAAACAGCTATATCTTGCATTTCTCTTCAGCTCCCAGGGTTCCCCAATTAGTTTTCCCCAAGAGCCGAATTATGTCTAGGGTACCAAGCCGAGGGCCACAACATTGCAGGGGGCGACGGTGGCGTTCCCACTACTCCAGCGACAGTTGTCGTTGTTGTCGGGAGAAAATCTTGTATGTCCAAAACCGTACGTTTTGAATTTATCATTTTAAAAATGATTTAAACTAGTGAAAACAGCCGATCTACAAGCACACAACGCCTCGCACCGCTTGTAGATTTGCTGTTTTCACTACTTTTGTGCGACGGCCTTGTATGATTTGCGAAAGAACGTACAAATTTGGAGATACGAGATTTCCACCCGACAACGACGATATACTAGTGTTGTTGCTGCTCTTATACCACCATTATTACTGGGGTTGGTGTGGGCCAGACAGTAGCCCCCCGCGGGCCGCAAATGGCCCACGGGCCGCCTATACCCTAGGGTGCCATGATGCCAGTCCAGGGGTGCCTCAGAATAAATTGATCACTCACTCAATTTAACATTCACGAAAAAAGACAGTAGTTTCTAAGTGAAGCATGAGGTCAGATGAGGTTGTTTTCCAAAAACATTATCCAGGTGTGCTAACTATGTTGAACCAGAAAGATTGGACCTTTTTCGGCACCTATTAGTTGTGTACTTCCTTCAGTGCCAGTGGTGTAACTAATGATACTTATTAATAATTAGTATCAATAATTGTCTCCACCAGCCGAAGGCTGAGGGAGAGTATGTTTTCCCCTCCGTCCGTCCGTCCGTGCGTCCGTGCGTCCGTCCGTGCGTCCTCGCAGTTTGTGAACAGCTAATCTCAGTCACCGTTGGCCCGATCGCTGCCAAACTGAGCACACACACTCCCTGGATGCCAATCTAGAACCTCTGCCCCACATTTTTCAAATCAGCCTCATGGTGGCGCTATAACAGGCCGATTTGTGTGGCCTGGTTGTTACCAGCTAATCTCTGGCGCCGTTGGCCCGATCGCTGCCAAACTGAGCACACACACTCCCTGGATGCTAATTCAGAACCTCTGCCCCACATTTTTTAAATCAGCCTCATGGTGGCGCTATAACAGGCCGATTTGTGTGGCCTGGTGGAGACCTGTGCTCGGAAGAGCACTGCTTCTAGTTAGTAATTATGTCTCTGTTCCACAGTGTGGCAGAGCCTTTACAGTGAGCCAACATGCACAATAGCAGAGCCCTGACTCTGTTTGACTTGAGTGTTAAGTCAACCTTAATTGGTAACACCTTTGAAGGAAGTAACACTACACAATTATTGTCTCCACCAGCCGAAGGCTGAGGGAGAGTATGTTTTCCCCTCCGTCCGTCCGTCCGTCCGTCCGTCCGTGCGTCCGTGCGTGCGTCCGTGCGTCCTCGCAGTTTGTGAACAGCTAATCTCAGTCACCGTTGGCCCGATCGCTGCCAAACTGAGCACACACACTCCCTGGATGCCAATCTAGAACCTCTGCCCCACATTTTTCAAATCAGCCTCATGGTGGCGCTATAACAGGCCGATTTGTGTGGCCTGGTTGTTACCAGCTAATCTCCGGCGCCGTTGGCCCGATCGCTGCCAAACTGAGCACACACACTCCCTGGATGCTAATTCAGAACCTCTGCCCCACATTTTTTAAATCAGCCTCATGGTGGCGCTATAACAGGCCGATTTGTGTGGCCTGGTGGAGACCTGTGCTCGGAAGAGCACTGCTTCTAGTTTATGCCATGTGAACAAGGTCTATGATGGTCCACTGACACACAACAATTATTTGACTGCTTCTGGAAAATAGTAATATGGAAATAATAGACCCCTTCCAGATGGTAGACAGCAGGGTAGAAGGTTTTGAGGTGGGGCTAAGGTGGTAATCTTGCGCACTACTGTACTGTAGGTATGTTGGCTGGGGTGATATATTGTGATGATATATTATGCTGGAGGGAAGGCCTAAATGACTGTTAGGTGTTGTACGTGTGTCACTGTGTGTCTTATTGCTTTTCTATTGTATTGTATTTAGGGCTGGGACTTTAACTTATTAATTGCGATTAATTAATTACAGAAAATTAACGCGATTAAAAAAATTAACGCATTTTAATCGCACTTAGTTTTTGCACCATAGAACCTTCAGTTTTGGGCATACCGATCATAGCGGTGCACAAACCAAGAAGAGACAACAAACGCAAAGGGAGAAGTAGCCGATCAGAGCGCTTTGCTTGGCCCAGTGGATGCGAAATTTAGATTTAAAAAAACTCACTTGTTGATTCCCTCATACAACAAAATGTGTTTTACTTGAAAATAAATGTTTCTCAGGTCAAATATCGATGTGTGATTAAAATGCGATTAATTAATCACAGAGCCTGTAATTAATTAGATTAAAATTTTTAATCGCATCCCAGCCCTAATTGTATTGTATTATACTGTATATGAAATGCAGCTGGTCCTTGTTTCCAAGACAAATCTCTCCAAGAGACAAGTAACCTTAATGGACAACTTCGTTTTTTTACAACAAGGGTTCATATTTTAGATGGTCATTAGAGAAAAGAAAAAAATTAGTGTTAAAATGTTTTTATTTTACTTCTTTCTATTGTTTTAGCGATTTTATTATTTTGATTTCAATGGTTGGGGGGCATGTGTACAATTGCTAAATATGTCTTTTTAGACCCAATAAGCCGGCAATTTCTTTGTTACTATTTATCTGACCATGAAAGATTGCAGTGCATCTTTGGAATGGGCTTATTATGTCTAAAAATACATATTTAGCCACTTGATCCACAAATCAAAATCGTTAAAATCACAAAAATGATAGAAAGAAGTGATGAAAACATTTTAAAACTCATCTTTTCTTTTCTCTAATTACAATCTAAAATATGAACCCTTGTTGTAAAAAACTAAAGTTGTCCTTTAAACCTTGAACTTGAACGTTTTTTGTCTCAGGGCACCCCATAAATATTTTTTTTAATCCGAGGCACCCCTACATTATAATTTTCACTCCCAGCATCTTATATTTATAGCATATCGTCGTTGTCGGGTGGAAACCTTGTATTTCCAAAACCGTTCGTTTTTTATTTACATCTATAAAATGTACTAAACTAGTGAAAACAGCAGATCTACAAGCACAGTGCTTGTAGATTGGCTGTTTTCACTAGTTTTGTGCGACAGTCTTGTATGATGAAGCAGGGCAAAAGACATGAGGAGATACAAGGTTTCTGCCCGACAGTGACGATATTTTAGTAATTATGTTGCGAGGAAAACGTTGAGATAATAGCCATTTTGCTTAGAACTGTCTGAAAATAACTTTGTAGGCTACTTCATGTTTAAAATGATACTAAATATTTTTTAAGTGTCCAAATAAATTCCAAATATTATTAAATTACGTCGCGGCACCCCTGGACTGCCGTCGCGGCACCCCAGGGTGCCCCGTCACCCACTTTGAAAACCCCTGCTCTAATGAATAATGACCTACTGTTAACAGTAGATAGAAGTGAGGTGAATACTGATACATTAAGACTTTGTCCTGTGCTTCTTTTTAAAGGACAATTATAACATTTGATAATTCTTGCCACCTACTGATTTGCATAGTTAATCATGGTTTTATTTTTTCCCACCTGGACTACTATACTGTAATGCATTTAATGCACAGTCAGAGCTCCCTTCACCAACTCCAACTATAGTGCAGAATGCTGCAGCACGATATCCAACAGGCAAAAAGAAATACGAACACATTAATCCTGCTTTAGCCAACTTACACTGGCTGCCTGACAGAATTATTCCGTATTGATTTAAAAATCATAGTGATCGCATTTAAAGCTTAAAAAGGCCTCACTTGAAATTACATCAAGTGTTTACTGACTGTGATCGGCTAACCAGCTGAGCTAGTTATTCCTATATCCCAGCTTTTATTGTTTAATGTTTCATCTGTTTCATTTGAACCTGCTATTCCCTGTTGGTTTTGTGCTCGTTTAATTTTTATGTGCTTTTCTTCGTCTGTTTTGCTTTTTTGTGCTCTTGTTTTATTTTCTTCTGTGAAGCACTTTGTAAAACCTTGTTAAGAACAGTGCTATAAAATAAAGAGTATTATTATTTAACCGCAGTTGTAGAACTACAACGCCAAGAATTATGGGTTGTTGTTGACTGTCATATAAACAGCAACGTTGCACCACCAGGGGTTCTACTGTATGCCCGGGGTGGCATTATGTTCAGGTAGATGCATGCTGTGATCGAAAAGACTGTAAAAGAGGCGGTGCCATAGTTTTGTAGTTTTTCAGTTTTGGATTCTGATTATCGTGATAATATCGTAAATGGCGATTTATTTTGTCACAATAATCGTGATATGAAATGTTCATATCGTCCCATCCCAACCCTAAACACAACATGCATTCAAGCCCGAAATCCATTTTCCATCCGTCATCATTAGTGCTGCAGTGGGAATAATCATCATTGTGACGCCTCTGAGTCAAGCATCACAAGGGAATAATTTATGCTTGGGCTCTTCTCCCATACGAGTACGATATATCCTTTATCAAGCACACCCAATCCCCCTGCTACCACTGCCTCCTTCTCTTTCAACAGCTTGAATAAACAGACGGGTAATTGCCTCTCCATTCGTAGTCCCAGTTCTAGTGTTGCAGTGGTGAGAGGCTGGTTGGAGGATGCACATTTTGTAATGAGATGAGCCTTTTGAAATAAATTATAAGAAGGCCCTCGTGGGATAACAGGCAGAGCTGAGGACAGCTATATGATCATGGCCTTCACAGCGAACTTTGGCAAAATGCATTACGTTCGAGCACCTCCCTCGTGTGCTGTTGGGAGTGTGGAGGTTCCACAGCAGAGTCTGTCTACCGTGTGTGTGTGTGTGTGTGTGTGTGTGTGTGTGTGTGTGTGTGTGTGTGTGTGTGTGTGCGTGTGTGTGTGTGTGTGTGTGTGCGTGCGTGCGTGCGTGCGTGAGTCTGTCTGTCTATCTGTCTATCTATCTATCAATATAAGAGCAGGTAGACCAACTACAACTACAGGAGTTGTGTTATTACTTGCGCAAGCAGAGCGCGCAACTACTGCCATCGGCTGGGTATGTACTGTATCTATGTACTGTATCTATGTACTGTATCTATGTACTGTACTCTATGTCGGTGTCCTCTCTTGTTTAAGACCGTAGCCCAATCAGAGACCAGCATCTCTGGCAACGTCATCATTAACAGGCAATGAGGGACCAGTATTCCTGTGGCCATATGGCCTACTTGTGCGCTAGGTGCAAGTTGGCACTTCTAGTTACCATTGTTATTATTGTATTAACTAACATACAGCACTCTACCATGAATTGTATTCACCAAAACAGTTATGGATTTCAGCTTTAAACTATTGCATTTCACACTGCTAATTAGCGTCTCTCTTCATTCGACGTACCCGTTGAGAAGACCACGTTCTTGGAGACCAGCTTGTAGTCCACTATGGAGAACTGTGGCAGCTCGATGCGGGTCACCCCCGTCACCGCGTTGTCCCCTCCTTTCCAGTAGAACTCAATGTCGTCCGTGGTGTAGCCGTCTGTGGGCGAGGGCGATGCACACAACATCCCAGTCAAAGACATGACTCACGCTTAGAGAGCAAGCACTGCTGCCCTGTCATTTTGTTAGCAAGAAGATAACATGACTAATGTGTTGTCATTCACACCAACACCGGAGCGACATTTCATGTCCTAATGTGTCACATGTGATTAAGTCCCATGAATCACTAAGGCCGGCTACGTGTGACATGTACATCGTCGCTGTCGGGCAGAAACCTTGTATCTCCATATTATTTGTATGTTTTATCATGAATCAATGGAATGTTGTATACTTTGTTTTATGACAGTGTTGTGTAGAAGTAGCAAAAACAGCGGATCTACAAGCCCACAATGTCGCCATGTGACACGTTCAGAGCTATTTTTTGATTGCCTATTGGATTTTTTTTTCTTTTTCTTTTTGTAATTGTGAAAGTGAGAGTTGAATGTGGTTAAGTCAAATATTTAACAGAAACCAAAGAAAAGTGTTAACGAGAGCTTATGACTAAATGACTTTAAGTGGATAAATTGGAACACAAGACGCTCTATTCTCCATTTCCTGAAAAGTAACAGTGTTGGACATACAAGGTTTCCGCCCGACGGTGACAAATTTAATCTTCCATGGGTTGAGGGTGTGTCTGGCCTTGTTGGCACGGAGGCTCACAAACACCACTTTCGAGGATTCCATGACCACCGACAGCTTTATGAGGGCAAGTGTGTTGAGAACAAGGGATGGCCAAAGAAGTTATTAAAAATCATAAAACCTAGACCAGTGACTCGACTCCGTCCTTGTGTGTTGGTGCTTACTGTCTAGCCAAAATCGCTCTTTTCGTTGGCACACCAGCTGTAACGACTGCATTGCCCTCTGTACAAAACGGCCACAGTTTATACTGTAGATTATCACCCAGGATTTGTCATGGCTATGAGGACCTGTACTTCCATCCTCAAAGAGGGTGACGATGAGTGGCCAGGCGATATTCTTTCATCACGTACCTATTTAGTATTTAGTCACAAATACAATGAGTAGGGCTGTCACGATTGTGACATTTTACATGACGATTAATTGTCACTCAAATAATTGCGATTAACGATTTGATTGTGTTTTTGTCGTTGATAATTACATTCCTGTTTGGCTTTTAGGCTTTGAAGTTGCACATGGCAAGACACATAACCTAAATATACAAAGAAATGACTTACATTTATGACAACTTTATACTTGAAAAAGAACATTGATAGCAATGCGATGCGTTGTGAGCTTGTAGATCGGCTATTTTCCAAAATGTTTTTAAATGTTTGAAAATTTTCATCATGTAAACGATTATGACGATTATGACAAGATATTTGCGAATTTGCGATTACGTCAAATAATTGCGATTATGTCAAATAATTGCGATAAGACTATTATGTAATAATTGTGACAGAGCAAACAATGAGAAAATAGCGTTTGAGCAATGCGGTAAACAGTGGCGGCGATGTTTGACACGCCGAGTTCCTTCCGCAGTGAGGTCACTCCAGGTGACAGTTCAGCCGACGGTGGCACTTTGGCTGGCACTGACTGGTCAACTGAAGCCGTATCACCCCAAGGGCTGATAACATTAATCAGCCTCAACGTCCAATATCCTTTTATCACTCCCTTCACCCGGGGAAAAGTACTGTACATCATAACCCTTTATTTATTTATTTATTTATTTCATTTTGAGTCATAAACTGGGCTTTTAACTTACAGCTCTCGATTTCCAGGGTGCAGTTCTGCTCGTCCAGCGGGTATCTCCTCAGATCCATCATGCAGGCTGCTGTGGTTGTGATTCTGAATTATAGACAAACCCGGGAGAGAAGTATGCATCATTTGGAGGAAATTATTGCTTTACCATTTGATTTACATCACACTGCGGGAACAACCCCCTGTAAAAGGAAAAGGGAATATATCATCAGCACAGAAATGTGCTTCTTTTTACGTACACAACACTGAGAAAGACAGAAATAAGACTTTTTTTTTTTTTTTGATTTGTTGATATATATAAAATGTTTTAAATTGCTTCTCAATTATTCGATAAACCTACAGTACACGAGCAAGATTAAGTGCACTATTGTTTCAGATTTCAAATATATTTTGGGTAGGGTGATACTTTTTGTACTCATAGGTATAGAGTGTTTGTTCAGTAACAGGGGCTCCCTGTTTTGCCTGCTCTTAAAGTGCGGGTGCCATGATTTATTCCCCCTCTAAAACATGATTATCAACTATTATGATTATACTAGGAGGAAGATTATTTCCAAAAAAGTGTACAGAAAGTGTTAAAATTATGTTTTTATGTGGCCACACCCACCAGTTCATTAAGTATGCCTGGTTGTCATGGTGGGTGGTGACCCAGCTGAAGTTAGCCACACCCCACAGTGTTGGGTGAATGGTAATTAGGGGAGGAGTTGATTGTGTGATGTAATAAGTATGGGTGTTTTTGGAACGGCATATCTGACCCAGCAGGTGGCATCCTCCAGCTAAACACCCAAATAAAAAGACAATGCATAATTGCTCATATCAACCACACCAGGGGGTCTAATGAAGTACTGTCAACCTCCTAGACACATGAAAACCAGAAAAAGTACAAAACTATAGCACCACCTCTTTAATCAGAAAATGCATTTTCAGGTCAGGGATACCAATTTCATCCAATGAGGAGAGAGAACTTGGAACTGAAACACTACAATTTAAGCGAATAAATTGGTACTTTCTCTTGGCCACTTACCTGACAAAGTATTTTCTGCTGGAGAGACACCGAGACCCCTGCCACTGAACAAACACTCTATAGCAGGGGTGGGCAACTTTGATGAGGGCGAGGGCCACTATATTTCCACCTTCACTCCAGAGGGCCACATTGCATATTGCTACGTCCTACTTTGTCATTCTAGAATCTCATACAAAAGAAGTAAAAATAGCAGATCTACAAGCTCAAAACGCATCGCATCGCGTTTTGAGCTTGTAGATCGGCTATTTTTTGCCGATAGATTTTTGTAGATCGGCTATTTTTTTTTTTTTTTTTTTTGAATCCTGAATTATTTTTTGTTTAGTTATATTATAGTCATGTTAACTTCATGAACCTAAATACAACTTGGACATCAAAATACATTTTAATACTACTATACTAATCACTAAACTACTCATATAGACTGACGTAATTAAAGCAGGTCATGTTTGCAATTGTAACAGCTGACATCGATAATATATCAGTATTCCGGTATTAACCTGCGGGCCGGGCCGCATTACGTTAAGGTGGGGGCCGCATGTGGCCCCCGGACACATGCTCTATAGTGATGATTACTATCATAATATAGAGCTTAAACCTTTTAACAAAACACAAAAAACATATCACTTCCCTACCTTTAATTGCCCTGCCCTGACACCCATTATTGTGGGCTCGCTGAAAGGCGTTTCATAGGAACAGTATTTCTAGTCAGGGACGTGCTGGCCATTGGGAAAAGCGGGACAACTCCCGAACAGCCGGTTCATTCCCGGCCGGTCCAGGCCGGCCATTAGGGAAAAATGTAAAAATAAAATGTCGGCCTTCGTTCCATTTTGGGGGCTGGGCGGCCAACAAAGTAAATCGTCACTGTCGGGCAGAAACCTCGTATCTCCAAGTTTCAAATTTGTAATTTTTTTTGCAAAGCAAAGTAGTGAAAACAGCAGATCTACAAGCACACACCGCCTCGCGCCGCTGGTAAATACAAAACAAAAGGTTTCCACCCAACAACAACGAAATATAACTCATGTAATTGGCCCACTGGCTTGTCACTTGTCATGATCTGAAATGGCAAATCTTTGAGTAGCAGCAGCGCTATAGAGAGAGATCTCTCTCTATAGCACGCAATGAAGGCCTCTCCAACTCTTTTTCCCGGGCTGAATCAGGGCCCCAGCATGTCCCTGATAGTGTCCTTAGCATAATTAAAGCTATCCTTGTTTTTATAAGGCCTACACTCATCTCACCAACGCATTGTAACGTTTCTATGGTTATTGTATTTTTTACAACTGGACTTGTTCTATTTTTGAAAATAAATAAATAAAAAGAAACCAAGCTAACTCTCGGTTTACAGTACTATAGTTTGAGAGGGAGAAATGCTCTGGGAGATGAAAGTGTTACTGACCCAAAGTCCATCCTTTTAACTGCACAGTAGAGTTTAAGTGATTCTGTTGTAGCTTTAACAGTTCTCAACACTGCTTGATCATCATCTTCTAGCACGGCCATCCACGGATTATAGTGAACTAACATAATTACTAAATGCACACAATTGTATTAACACGTTACTATTACTTCATCGTATTCTCTGCTACGCATTGTACTTTTAAATGCACATTTTGGAAGTGCAGTGCATGGCATTTAAGATTGAAAAGCAGATTGTCTGCAAATTAAACTTAATTGGGTTTGAGGGCTTATTGTACTGAGATGCCAAGCGGTAGTTTCTACACACACATGGCTGAGCCGCAGTACATTACCATAAAATCATGACAATTACGTCCTTAAAGGAGTAGTTCACCCCCAAAATGACTTTTTTTCTATTGATTAGTCATGCTATGGAGACTAGAGTTCAATATTTTTTTTTGTTTTTTGTCGCATTCCTAAGACAAAAATGTGATAACAATAAATGTACCCCCATTCATTCCGGATGGTGACCCGTTTCGAAACGGGTCACCATCCGGAATCAATGGGGGTAAATTTACTCGAATCAAATTTTTGTCTTAGGAATGTGACAAAAACCAAAAAATATTATTGAACTCTAGTCTCCATAGCATGACTAATCAATAGAAAAAAAGTCATTTTGGGGGTGAACTACTCCTTTAATGCTTCCAGAAAAGAAGATAATAAATAACACTGACTTTTTTGCAATCGATTGATAAGATCTGCCTCGATATCTCATGTAATTTCTTCTATGCGTTATTGCACTGCGGTACTTGTGGTTAATAATATGATATACACACGATATAATTTGATACAAGTGTTGCTGTTCTTTCAGCGGTGTTGCGGCAGCAGAAATATCATTCCTGCATCATAAGGATTGAATTCTGACCCTGCTGAGTGCTGACGATTCATTTTGAAACTAGCTTGGGCGGCCCGCTGCTCTCACGTTTTAGTTCCAAGGCAGACAGAAGTAAAAACGACTGTCAGCAAAACATCTGGGGACAAACACTCAACATCCATGTTCGGAAAGTGAACAAACTGAAGGACCATACTGGCATCAATACATGTCATGTCATCTTCTATTCACAGCATTGGCCATAATTCACCCTTTGTCAAGTCCCGCCCATTGTCCTGCCCCTCTCCACACCCATTGGTTGCTGTGTCTTGGAGGGACATTCAGTGGGACATTCCATCCACTGCCATGTTAATTCAGTTGCTTCATATTGTTATTCTGTGTGCTCAATTCTAATTTCAAACTTTGTTTCAGTCAATTGGAGCTGCTCGGTGGCAGCATAGTGAATCAGCATGCTTTTAAATGTTTTTATTTCTCAAAAAAATTGGTTTTAGCTAATTCAACATAAAAAAGGCGGAACCAGGGCGGGACAAGGCAGATAGAGCCTGCTGGTTGGTCAGTCAGGGACCAACCAGGAGCCTAACAAAGGGTGAATTGTATACCACCAGTAAGACGCCTAAGGGCGAAAAGCGACCTCACCCATTTACGCAGGACGGAATTCATTATTAAAATATATCGTCGTTGTCGGGTGGAAACCTCGTATCTCCAAGTTTCAAATGTGTACGTTCTTTCGCAAAGTAAAGCCCCGCTTCATCATACAAGGCCGCCGCACAAAAGTAGTGAAAACAGCAGATCTACAAGCACACAACGCCTCGCACCGCGAGGCGTTGTGTGCATGTAGATCGGCTGTTTTCACTAGTTTAAATCATTTTTAAAATGATAACAAAACCATCGGTTTTGGACATACAAGGTTTCCACCCGACAACGACAATATATACAGTATATCGGACTAGTTACCCATATATGGAGATCCCTGATACCCATATATAGAGATATGGGCATATTGGTTGGATCATACAACTGTACAAATGCAAGTACAGTAATGGCAGGGGAAGCAGCTAAGAACATAGGACAAAATGGGAGCTATCCATGTGCAAAAGTTGATGTCTATGATGTCTGAAATCATACATACAATCCCTTTTATGCCCATATATGGAGATCCCTGTCTGTAGAACCAATCGTGTGCTGCGAGACCCCAGATATGCGTCGGTGCGTTTCAGTATCTGTCTCTCAGTCTGTCCCCTTTTACGGGCATATTTGTTGGATCGGCGGTTATACTAAAAAATTGAGTTTCGTACAACTTTTGTACAATCAGGGATCTCCATATATGGGCATACAATTGGGAAGGAATGTGATGACACAATGTGATAACAGGCTAGCTTGGTCGTTCGTGGTGGCAGTCAACCGTTGACTGTCAACGGAACTTCACAACGATGAAACTGACACCCTTCACAACATACCCTTTGGAAATTATAATATAATATAAATAAAAGGATTATTATTAGGCCTAGAATTATTAAATGCTTTAACCAGTGAAAAATAGCAGATATACAAGCTCACAGCGCGGCACCGAGTGCCGCGCTGCGAGCTTGTAGATCTGCTATTTTTGAAAAATCTTGAAAATTAGAATTTTGACCCGATTCTGTGTCTTTTGAATCCTTCTAAGACTTTTTGAAAAACCTATGTTTCTGTGTAAGCAATCTGGCCAGCCATCGTCAAAGAAAAGGTCCTTCACTTCTCAGTTGGTCTGTTCTTGAGAGACCACTACGTCAGTGGTTCTCAAACCTTTTCATGTAAAGGACCCCCAAAATGATATTTATTTGGCCACGGACCCGCATCTCAAAATATCTAGTTCCAGGGACCACCCAGAAGCAAAATTTGAGTTCCAAACGTTCGCTTTGAAAATACATATATTCAAAGATCTGCACACATTTTCACGACTTTTTCAAAAATAGCAGATCTACAAGCTCACAGCGCGGCACCGAGTGCCGCGCTGTGAGCTTGTATATCTGCTATTTTTCACTGGTTAAAGCATTCAATAATTCTAGGCCTAAATGGGTTTTAAGGATTATTATTATTATTATTATTGGGGGTCTAGACTAGCTGCAGCGGTTGTACTCACCTCAGTCCGTAGAGGACGGTACCGTCCGGGTGCAGTCGAATCATGCGGTTCTTGACTGTAACACCGTGCACAAAGGACTTCTTGTCATTGAGGAAGTAGGTGTCGGGGACCCAGAGCTGGTCTGCCACCCTGTTGTCCAGCGTCAGGTTGAGAGGGATCCCGGCGTAGGCCAACCTCTTATCTCTCCAGTACTGCTGGAAGTACATCGTCAGCGTGTAATCCTGTGGACCAAAGGAGAACACGGGTCATTTAGTGCACATCACAGACGCAGACACGTCAGAAGTGATGCTATTACATGGCAGGTACAGTATAAATAATGCAGCATTGTGTCCCAGGTCTGAGGGACTCTCTCTCTGGGGGTAATGTTGGCGTACGCCGTCATAACTGTGAGTTCGGGGGTTCACTTACTCACAGTGAGTTAAGGCTACCACGTAGGTCATTGCTACGTGTCTGCAGCCCCGGAGCTCAGGATGGATTTTCTGCAGTCAACGTGATATTTATAGAATTGTCAAACAACTCTGATTCTCAACAACCGGCCCCGGGCGACCATTTCTCAAGAGCTGTCTAGAGAAGAAACCCTCCTCAGCCCTTCTGCTCAGAATCGTGGCACTAGCCCTCAGATTATAGATTTCCATTTCTGCAGCTACAGCATCGACACCATGCAGGGGCGTCGCACCAAATTCTGGGCCCTGGGTAGAAGGATTCACTGCGGGCCTCCC
Source organism: Nannobrachium achirus (assembly GCF_963921795.1). Taxonomy (NCBI): domain Eukaryota; kingdom Metazoa; phylum Chordata; class Actinopteri; order Myctophiformes; family Myctophidae; genus Nannobrachium; species Nannobrachium achirus. Next base: position 12,442,992 of record NC_137810.1, on the reverse strand, counting down.
ATGAACATTCTTCATAGGAGGAGGGGGTTTAACCCATTTAGACTGCATGGGAACGCATTATTTTTGCTTTAACTATTGAAAAATACAAATATTGAAAAAAAAAATACATTCTTACAGCGCGGCACCGAGTGACGTGCTGAGCTTGTAGGTCTTCTATTTAAAAAAAATTGTGAACATTTGTGCAAGTCTTTGAATATTTCAAATCCTTCTTGAAAAACCTATGTTTCTATGTCAGTGGTGCTCAAACCTTTTCATGTGAAGGACCCCCAAAATGATATGTATTTGGCCACAGACCCCCATCTCAAAATATTTAGTACCAGGGACCCCTCAGAAGGGAAATTTGAGTCACAAATGTGGAAAAATATATATATTTGCACAAATTTCCATGACTTTTCAAAAATAGCAGATCTACAAGCTTGCAGCGCGACACTCGGTGCCGTGCTGTGAGCTTGTAAAACTTTTCAATAGCTAAAGTAGGGTAAAATAATGAAGGCCCCTCCACCTTGGGCCCTAGTAACTCAGTCCCACTCCCCCTCCCCTTTGTGACACCCCTGACACCATGGCTCAGCTCTGAGGGCTGACCACTGATCTCGCCAGGCCCAAACACTGCTGCCAACTGGATCTGCCTGATTAACCCAACAACAACTCAAAAAAACTGGAGCACACTGCACAGTGGCACGAAAATAATACCAGAATATCCAATCTAAATAATTTAACAACATGAACCGCTAGCGTTCCAGGCATTATTATTCAGGGAATATCATAATTGATGAACACACAACAATGGAGAACGTTTGGCAAAAATAGCAGATCTACAGTACAAGCTCACACGGCCTTTGCAACGCGGTAAGTGGTGAGCTTGTAGATCGACTATTTTCTGAGGGGGAGGCGAGTACAGAACCTTGGGGGACATTGATCAACGAAGTTTATACAGTAAGGTTAATATTTAAGTACTCTGTGTGTGTGTGTGTGTGTGTGTGTGTGTGTGTGTGTGTGTGTGTGTGTGTGTGTGTGTGTGTGTGTGAGTGGCCGCGTGCGTGTGCACGTTTGTTTGACGTGTGTGCATGGCTAATTGTCTATGCTTTATTTTTTGAATAACCCCCAAAAAATTGGACAGATCGACGGACAAACAGACAAAGCAGAATACGGTAGCTTCGACGTAGCACACATGGTGTGTGCTACGTCGAAGCTACCGTAGCATGCTGTCGAAGCATGCTGTGAAATAAGCCTGTCAATAATTCAGAGGACATTCTGATTTCCAACCGGTTCCACAGGTGGAGCCATCAAACACAAAAGCTTTTTCCTGGGGCTTTAATGGAGCTCTTTACTGGCCCACTTGGCTTTGTTCTGCTGACTAATGCTCTCTTAAATAAATAAGCAGGACTCGGGAAATAAACACAAAGTTGGCAATGCTGAGAAAATGTCTGCTTTTGAATCCACTCACTGGCACAGTAGCACACTCATGACAAGTGTTTAAGTGCATCATTTTCGTTTGAATACAACTCCCAGATCTCTATTTGTCCTCTCAACACTGGTTTAACTAAATTTACTTCAACCTGGCACCCCCTCATTTTCATAAATAGGCTAAATAGCAGACCTATAAGCTTAAAGGACAACTTTGTTTTTTTACAACAAGGGTTCATATTTTAGATTGTAATTAGAGAAAAGAAAAAGTGAGTGTTAAAATGTTTTCATTTGCTTCGATCTATTATTTTATTGTGTTTACCGTGCTAAAATGTGGGGCATGCGTACGCATGGGGGCATGCGTACAAGTGGCTAAATATGTCTTTTTATACACAATAAGTCTGCAGTTTCTTTATTACTATTTACAGTAGCACTTCTAGCCCCCATAAGTCACATCCAACCATGAAAGGTTGTGTTGTATCTTGGGAATGGGCTTATTCTGTGTAAAATTACATATTTATCCACTTGTACGCTTGCCCCCAACCACTGAAATAAGAATTTCTAAAACCATAGAAAGAAGTAAAGGAAATCATTTTAACACTCATCTTTTATATTCTTTAATTACAATCTAAACTATGAACCCTTGTTGTAAAAAACGAAAGTTGTCCTTTAAGTGGTTAATAGGTGGTAACGTGATATTGGTTCGACCTCCCGTTTCCGACCACCTTCACCGCTGGTGAATGCTAGCCTGGTGAAATGCTAACCTGCCGACAATGGTGAATGCTAACCTAGTGAATGTTAACCTGGTCAGACCAACGGGAGGTCAGTCCCCTTAATAGGCCATAGGCCATAATTGGTGGCTGTGGGTCTCAGGATTTTTCTCAGGATCTAGCTCTGATTTTGAAGAAACTTCTTTGAAGGGTTAGTTAGGGCTTGAAATTTACTTTTTATTTGAATCTTCAGCCCATATGGCTATTGAATGTTAGTTACTATAAGCCACTCGTAACATATTTTAGCTTTTGAAGACCAACATTGGTCAAAAGCAAGCCTAGCAGCCTCGTTTGCTTGTGTGAGAGAACCATAGTGGTCATAGTTTGTCAACTTTGCAGTCAAATTTACAACATTGGTTGTATTACATGTCACAACACTGCAATCATGGGAATGATAAGATTAGTGCTAGAAGAATTATGACTCCATCCATTCTGTCGAGTCATCACCTGCCATGTTGGCTAGTAACCTGACAGTGTTACCCACCAGTTAATTTTGACCTGTTCATTTCAAGCGCCCATTAACTCATTCCCTGCTAGGCCCGATAGTCCCGAGAATATGCTAATGTCCCTCCCCACCAGGCCCCTCAAAAACAAAATTGGACCCCAAAAAATGTAGTAGGCATGATAGCAATCGCAAAATTGCATGTTTAACCCCTATAGCAACCCCATCTTTCAAACATGGCAGCCATCTTTGTTTACATTTTAGGAAAACATAATGGCTGCTATATCATGAATGCCTGAACGGATTTCCATTCAGATTTTTGTGTTTGAAAGCTGTGAGCAATGTGCACACACGTGGTGCATGATCTAGGCATGGACATGACATTATCAGTGCACTATGAATTACATGGAAGTCTATGGAGACAGAGGCATATGAAAGTACGAAGGTATTTGCAAATGGCGGGGTATGAGTTAAATCACATTCAGAAGTTTGTGTCGTCGGAGACTGGCCCCCAGGGGCCAATGTGTCATGCATGGGGACAGCAGGTTGGCTGATTTGACTGGTCAAAGTCAATTTAGTCAAACAACACATATTGCCTCAGGAAATCTCACAGCCTCCATCTCTACTCAACCATTGAGGACCGGATTTATGTACATCTAAGGTTGAGGGCAAATTGCACTGGCAATCTGAACGTTTGATTTACTAGGGTAGCAGCTAATTACGCAATCTGTGAATGGAACCGCCTCCTTATTCCATATTTGTACGTGAAACAGCGGTTGCGGGCAGTCGTAGCTTAGTGTAGTACAGAGGTAGGGGTGGGCGATATGGACAAATACAATATCACAATGTTTTTCCAAGCTGTATCACGAATCGATACACATACATCTTATCACGATTCTTTTTCATGATAGGTTTTTATGGTTATTTGTCAAGTTACTTTCAGGTCCAGGGATTCTCTGGGTTCCTTTTGGGAGGTCTACATTTGACCCTTACAAGTATCTAACTCTGACAGTATACAAATGAAACCAAATGGACCCTTACGGGTCCATTTGGTTTCATTTGTATACAGTCAGAGTTAAGTGGAGACCTTGACATTTTAAAGTTTGAGAACTACTGATTTACACCAAAATGCAGCTTTAAATGAATCTCTGTATTAACAATTCAACAGGATTTTTTTACAAGGCTCCCTCATTGTATCACGATATATATATACGATATCTCTGAAAAGGCATATTGTGGAAACATTGTATCGCCTCAACCAGGCCTGAAATTTCGTCCTTTTAGGGGCAGTATCTCTGTAGCCATTAAACGAAACGGGTTTCTTACATTGATGCTCCTACATCATGCAAGCACCAGTTAAAGTTACTTTCCATCCCTCATATACTGTGTGCACAGTGCACATCCCATAACCCACACACTGCACATCATTTTGGAGCTCATATCTTTGAACGGGTAAGGGCTAGTTGAAATAATTTGTTGAATTTAGGGGTTAGGGATGATAACCTAATCTGCAGTGAAATATCTGATCAGCCCTGCACCAATCAAAGTCACTAGATTGGTTTAAAGATGGGGACTCAGTCAGGAGTTATGATTTCAGAATCTCAACAAAAAAACACTGGTGCCTACATGACAAGAAAGAAACACCAGTATCTACTGTCTACACATTGACAAGACAGAGACAGAGAAGAAGTGGTACAGTCAGCTGGGGCATTAAGGCCACTGTGGCCTCAGGGCATGCCATTTTTTAGGGGCACAAGGCCAAACTGAGGGGCAACTGTGGCCATGACCTTCATGGCCTCATGAAATTCCTGCCCTGGTCTCAACGATATTTATCACCATATCGCCCACCCCTATACAGAGGCCACCTGGTAATCAGAAGGTCACCAGTTCAACCCTGTTCCTGAGCAAGACATTAATCCCCAACGGAGCCCCACTGAGTGCTCTTCATGAACGTCATCAGCTGGGTGATGAAGCTGTCATTGAAAACTGGATTAATAAAGGTCTACCTTTTTAAAGGTAAAAGGTAAATTGATGTGTGTGCAGCACACGGAACCCTCAACCAGCTCATCAATGAAAATAAAAGCAAAATGCAATACTGATTAATTCATTGATTAATTACACAAACATTGTGGCGGGCGTATTGCAACTGAGAGAAATAGAATTTGGGTGACTGTTGTTCATAAAATAACGGCTTTAGGAGTCATACAATGTGCTCCTGAACAGATAGCAAGACAAGGACTTGTATTACAGATGGCTTGAACATTGTGTTATCCGTAACATATCTAACACAGTTTGAAATTCAAAATCCCTAGGAGAATCATTGACAGCTAGGGTAACTTTGGGTCTCACACCACAAAACTGTGAAAAGTGATGACTCATCACTAAACCATCGTTTTGGGGGGCCGTTTTTAGCCCAAGGAATTTTTTTCAATGCTTGCAATGGATACGGAATAATTAAAAACACCTAGTTAGACCCCTCACATCCCACTTAAAGGGCCTACACCATGCTTTTAAAACTATATTTTTTGTATAAATATATGCTCAAAATTGAGTCTTAGACAGGTTTTAACCCTCAACAAACACTCTGACCATTCTTTGTGTTTGTTCTAGCTCTACTATAATGAGGCTCTCCAGCTGCAATACCAAAACGGCCTCTGTTTGCTCAGGGGCGCATCTAGTGGGGTTTTTCCAGAAAAAAAAGAAGTTTTTTGAAAAAAAGAAGTTTTTTGAAAAAAAAAGTTTTTGAAAAAAAAAGTTTTTTGAAAGTGTTTTGAAAAAAAAAAGTTTTTTGAAAAAAAAGTTTTTTGAAAAAAAAAGTTTTTGAAAAAAAAGTTTTTTGAAAAAAAAATTTTAAAAAATTTTTGAAAAAAAAAGTTTGAAAAAAAAAAAATTTGAATTTTTTTTGACTTTTTGACAGTTTTTGAAAAAAAAATTTTTTTTGAAAAATTTCAAAAAAAAATTTTTTTGTAAAAAAAAATTTTTTTTTGAAAAAAAAACTTTTGAAAAAAAAAACTGAAAAATTTTTTTTTAATTTTTTTTTTTTTTTGACTCTGAAAAAAAAAACGGGAAACGCGTGTGACGTCACATGCGTCAACTCTCAGAACAGCACTGTTCTGAGAACCTGTGGAAAGCTTTTCATCTCTGTCTTCCCAAAACCAGAGAAAGACACAATGTACAGAAATAGGACTTTGTGAGGATAGAAGGTGCCAGTGGGACCCCAAAAAAAGGTTTTAAAATGGAAAAAGTGAAAATTCATGGTGTAGGTCCTTTAAAGCAGATTGTTTGGGAGTAATTGTTTCCTTTATAGCATAGTGTATAGTAAGTGAATGAGACCCAAAGTTACCCTAGCTGTCAAAGATTCTCCTAGGGATTTTGAATTTCAAACTTTGTTAGATATGTTACTAGACACCTTGACGAACACATTGGTGAAGAAATCGTTTGGTAAGGAATTTATTCCCAGGTTTTATTAATATCCCCTGACTATATAGAATCTATAGGCTAGGCCTAGAATATGTCCTCCCATTATTTGTGTGGTGATCCTCCCTTAAACGCGTATACATAAAGGGGAGAGGCACATATTGCCATTCGATTATAAGCAAGGTGTGCTTCAGAATGACAAGCACACCGCATTTCCAGGCCAGTGCACCTATTTGACGTAGATTTCCTAGCTGCAGGACTGCATATGAAATGAGGCACAAAGGGTTTTTCTTTGTGGAGTTTGCATGTTCTCCCTGTATTTGCGCGGGATTCCTCTGGGTACTTATTGGATTTCCTTCCGTACCAAAAGACATGCATGCCACAGTACAGCAGGCGCACATTCCAGCCATTGCCCTTAACCAAAGTACCCAGGGGATGCACGGTGGCCAGGCAGGGGTGTCGCACCAAATTCTGGGCCCTGGGTACAAGGATTCACTGCGTTATTTTGTGCTTTAACTATTGAAAAAATAGCTTGTGCTATTTTGTGCTTCTGCTATTTTTGAAAAACCTATGTTTCTATGTCAGTGGTGCTCACATTTTTGTGAAGGACCCCCAAAATGATACGTATTTGGCCACGGAACCCCATCTCAAATTATTTAGTTCCAGGGACCACCCCCAGAAGCAAAATTTGAGTTACAAATGTTGGCTTAAAAAATACATATATTCAAAGATTTGCACCCAATTTCACGACTTTTCAAAAATAGCAGATCTACAAGCTTGCAGCGCTGTACTCGGTGCTTTTTTTGAAAAAAAAACTTTTGAAAAAAAAAACTTTGAAAAATTTTTTTTTAATTTTTTTTTTTTTTTGACTCTGAAAAAAAAAACGGGAAACGCGTGTGACGTCACATGCGTCAACTCTCAGAACAGCACTGTTCTGAGAACCTGTGGAAAGCTTTTCATCTCTGTCTTCCCAAAACCAGAGAAAGACACAATGTACAGAAATAGGACTTTGTGAGGATAGAAGGTGCCAGTGGGACCCCAAAAAAAGGTTTTAAAATGGAAAAAGTGAAAATTCATGGTGTAGGTCCTTTAAAGCAGATTGTTTGGGAGTAATTGTTTCCTTTATAGCATAGTGTATAGTAAGTGAATGAGACCCAAAGTTACCCTAGCTGTCAAAGATTCTCCTAGGGATTTTGAATTTCAAACTTTGTTAGATATGTTACTAGACACCTTGACGAACACATTGGTGAAGAAATCGTTTGGTAAGGAATTTATTCCCAGGTTTTATTAATATCCCCTGACTATATAGAATCTATAGGCTAGGCCTAGAATATGTCCTCCCATTATTTGTGTGGTGATCCTCCCTTAAACGCGTATACATAAAGGGGAGAGGCACATATTGCCATTCGATTATAAGCAAGGTGTGCTTCAGAATGACAAGCACACCGCATTTCCAGGCCAGTGCACCTATTTGACGTAGATTTCCTAGCTGCAGGACTGCATATGAAATGAGGCACAAAGGGTTTTTCTTTGTGGAGTTTGCATGTTCTCCCTGTATTTGCGCGGGATTCCTCTGGGTACTTATTGGATTTCCTTCCGTACCAAAAGACATGCATGCCACAGTACAGCAGGCGCACATTCCAGCCATTAACCAAAGTACCCAGGGGATGCACGGTGGCCAGGCAGGGGTGTCGCACCAAATTCTGGGCCCTGGGTACAAGGATTCACTGCGTTATTTTGTGCTTTAACTATTGAAAAAATAGCTTGTGCTATTTTGTGCTTCTGCTATTTTTGAAAAACCTATGTTTCTATGTCAGTGGTGCTCACATTTTTGTGAAGGACCCCCAAAATGATACGTATTTGGCCACGGAACCCCATCTCAAATTATTTAGTTCCAGGGACCACCCCCAGAAGCAAAATTTGAGTTACAAATGTTGGCTTAAAAAATACATATATTCAAAGATTTGCACCCAATTTCACGACTTTTCAAAAATAGCAGATCTACAAGCTTGCAGCGCTGTACTCGGTGCCGCGCTGTGAGCTTGTATATCTGCTATTTTTCAGTAGCTGAAGTATAAAATAATTCCAGGCCCCTCCACCTTGGGCCCTAGTAACTCAGTCCCACTCCCCCCCCCCTTGTGACGCCCCTGGGAATGGGACAAATGCAGAGAACACATTTCCCAGAGGGGATAAAATGCAACTTAAAGCTGCAATATACATCTACTGTATTTACTCTGTCATTTCTACAGAAGAAATATATATATGTTTTTATTAGCACAACTACAAGCTCACATCACATCACATGTGAGCTTGTAGATCATCTATTTTCTTTTAAAGATTTGTTTTTGGGCTTTTATGCTTTTATTGATAGGACAGTAGACTGACAGGAAATGGGGGGAGAGATGGGGCGTGACACGCGGCAAATGTCGTCCGGATCGGGAATCGAACCGGCGACGCCGCCCGGCATCCATGCCTATGTGGCAATGCCTCATCTATTTTCAAATAAGTTTGCAGAAATGTGCAGACGACACAGTAGTAGTGTGACGAATATATGTATATCACAACGATGAGTCGTTGTACCAGCAGGACTACAAGTGGACTGTTAACGTGAGAAAAGACGAAGGAAAAATGAACCTTAAAGTGGTTAAACTGCTTAATTAACACATTTTGCTGGTTGCTGCTCAACATGTCAGCGCTTGTGACATGAACATGGATTACAGCGTTCATGGATTGCAGCGTTGACCTAAAAGTCTTAGGAAATCTGGGTATGATGAGTGTATGAGTAGATAGATAGATAGATAGATACCTTTATTATCCCAAGGGGGAAATTCAGTTGTCCAGTTGTAGCACAGCAGTATACAGTTATTTACAAAGTTACAGAGAAGTAAGAAAAAAGATAGATAAGAGGGGAAAAAAACAAGAGCAGTACAGTACCAATAAAGAGAAGGTGCATCAATAGAGGGGGCGAATAATATATAAGTATATACCGGTATACATAAAGTGTCTTACAAAAAGAGACCGTAGCAGTCAATGCTAGTTAGTGCAACAAGTATCTCACTGTCATTGTTAAACAAAGCAAAATACTCAGAAACTACCAACACAACCTATAGTGCAATGTCCTAAATATATCCAATGTACTAAATAGTATTAACAGTATTAAACTGTAATCAATATTTGTGAATATCCTTTGGTTATACAAGACAATGGTATAATAAACAGCGAACATATGAAATATATTGTACATTATACATAATTTACATAAGGATTGCCTCTACATGTGGCAATACTGACCCTTTGCTAGAAACAGAAAGCGCCTGTGTTACAGTATGTCCAGTTTCTTAACAGATCAAAAGTATTTAGATACGACCGAAATTCTAAAAATAATTCTACGAAATTCTGTGAAGGTGAAAGTTGGTTCTGCAGGGATTCGAGGCTGAGCATCAGATAATGAGAGGAGATGTGTCTGGTGAAAGGCTCTGGCTCTATGACAAGTTTTTGCCAGCATTCTTTTTCACTTTCTGTTCCCCCGCCAAGACGTGATGCATTATGCTTCTCATTGGGTCATATCCCATGAGCATGCAGTGAGGCTGCAGGTTGGCTGTAGCGGTTCTACCAGTTTGCCCTCACATTACAGAGATGGAATCCATCTGGGCATGTGACATGTGATGTTGCATATCGTCGTTGTCGGGTGGAAACCTTGTATGTCCAAAACCGTTCGTTTTTCATTTTTCATCTTAAAAATGATGTAAACTAGTGAAAACAGCCGATCTACAAGCACACAACGCCTCGCATGGCGAGGCGTTGTGTGCTTGTAGATCTGCTGTTTTCACTACTTTTGTGCGACGGCCTTGTACGATGAAGCAGGGCTTTACTTTGAGAAAGAACGTACACATTTGAAACTTGGAGATACAAGGTGTCCACCCGACAACGACGATATCATTGCTGTCGGGCAGAAACGTCCTCCAAAACCGTTACTTTTCAAGAAATGGAAAAGAATACCCTGGGTTCCATTCCATTGGATCCAATGTAGTTATCATTTAGACACAAACTCTTGTTAATACTTTTTATTGGCTAGATATTTACAAACCCCACAGACAGACTTGACCACTCCATCACACCAAGACATCAACAATAAGATTATTCAAACGTAGCCAAAATACTGTAGCAGGTCTACAATCTCTGCTATTTTCATTTCTTTTGTGCAACACGGACGGCAAAGTATTAAAATAGGGCTTAAGTGGTTAAGTATGACCAATAGAATTAAACATGGAGAATACTGTACAGGTGTCTGCCTTCAGTAATGATATATGTAAAGGGATAAAGAATCTTGGGTCTACAGTGTTCAGATTCCCATTCCCACTGGGCCGCAGAATCAGATAAAAAATATCTGTCTCCATTCAAGTGGATGGTAAGATACAGATAAAAAAATATCTGTGACAGATATTTTTCATCTGTATCTTACCATCCACTTGAATGTAGACAGCAATTTTGATGGAGACAGCAATTTTGAGAAAATGATCTCTCATCCTTCAACCATCAACCATGACGCTATGAAATAATCACATTCCACATATTAAAATACAAAGGAAAATCAACAAATTTTTGAAAGATCGTTTTGAAAGGGTCTTTAAATATTTCAAATCCTTCTAAGGTTTTTTGAAAAACCTATGTTTCTATGTCAGTGGTGCTCAAACCTTTTCATGTGAAGGACCCCCAAAATAATATGTATTTGGCCACGGACCCCCATCTCAAAATATTTAGTTCCAGGGACCCACCCAGAAGCAAAATTTTAGTTACAAAATGTTCACTTAAAAAATACATAATATTCAAAGATTTGCAACACATTTTCACGACTTTTCAAAAATAGCAGATCTACAAGCTCGGTGCCGTGCTGTGAGCTTGTCGATCTGCTATTTCTCAATAGCTTGAAGCAGTATTTCTCTCTGTGTTGGACTATGGAGATGTCATCTATGGAAAGGCTTCTCCTTCTGTCCTCAAGCCCCTTGACACAGTCTATCATTCTGCTCTGCGTTTTGTATCTGGTGAACATTACAGGACTCATCATTGCACCCTGTACGATAGAGTAGGTTGGCCTTCTTTGGTCGACAGACGAAATAAACATTGGTATCTGTTTATTTTCAAAGCAATTGATGGTACCTTACCATTGTATCTTAAGTATAAAATAAAAGGCCCCTCCACCTTGGGCCCTATAGTAACTCAGTCCCACCCCCCCCCCCCCCCCCCCCCCCACCCCCCCTTGTGACGCCTCTGCTCACAATACGTGTTGTATCACATTCACTGATTCTTACATTCTTGACAGCCATGATCCTCTGCCAGGCTTGGAAAGAAAAGGTGCTACTTGAAACCGATGTGATGTTTTTTGGAGTATTCTCGTGAAAAAAGGAACGGATGTTGTGGGCGGGTGGGGATCTAAGTAGGGCCTATTTCTGTTGATGAAATTCAAGATGCAGCTCAGCCAGAACATGGTTTCAGACAGAAAGAACTGAGGATCAGTTTATGGTCTCATGATTCACTGTAAGAATCACATAGATAGGCAAGTTATTCATGATTCACTGTAAGAATCACATAGATAGGCAAGTTATTCGGAAAGGTTCAATTCCTGGCAGATCTTCGGCTATTTTCAGCACGCAACACCTGAGAGCAACCAAACATAAAATGACTCTCTTCTCCACTAGTCCCTCCCTAACGTTTTAGTCTAGTTTTTATTTTGTTGATGAAATTGTCAATATATTTAGTCCTAGTTTTAGTCATCACAGCTTAGTTTTTATTTAGTATTTGTCAGTTTTAAAAAACGCAGTCGACAAACATTTTTTTAGTTTTAGTCGACAAAATCAACTGCTGGTTTCATGGTGAAGAAGAGAAGTGTCCTCGAGGCGAGGAGTGGATCAGTGGAATGCTCCCCGTTTTTTGCAAAAGGTTCACGCCCTCTTGGCTTTCATATGCAAACTTCTACTGTACGTTTTCGATCAATCTATCAATCAATCACTGAACTAAAGCACAAATTATTATTACATTTATTAAATTCATTAAGTTCCATAAATGGATATCACTTCATAACCAATTAGCCTGTGACTTACCATACACTACAATTACCTCATTTTATCAATTAAATTATTTGCGTAGTTACTGCACTTTGGCAGAATAACATATTTATTTACAGATAGTTTTATTTGTCAAGTACAGGTACAGTAAAAATTATTATTATTATTAGGCCTGGCATTAACAGGACTAGCAGGTATACTATATGTGCAAAACTAGTAGAAGACACATAGTGTGCAAGGACACGTGCAAATACTGTATACATACAGTGACTGGGGGCGTGAACCTTTTGCAAAAAACAGGGAGCATTCCACTCCTCACATCTGAGCAAGACTGAACTGAACCGCTAACTGCTCCAGATGAGCCGCTTGGTGCATTGCATTGTTGGTGTGTGAATGTGTGAATGTAACACACAGTGTAAAGTGATTTGCGTAAAGGTGCGATAGAAATGCAAACCCTTTGAAGAATTTAGGAGAATATCAAATCACATGGTCAGATTGTCAGATGTCATATAGTATATATCGTAGTTATATGCTCAAAGCATTACCATAATGAAACTTGCATCTAATTTCAAACTACAGCAAATGGTGTTACAACAATGGCAAACTTCCAAACGTTTCTAATTGTGACCGCAGGGAGGAGTTAGTATGAAAACCTCCGCCTCATGTCAGTGAGTCAGTCGGTCACGCCTTGTGTCAGTCATTTATTAGTGAATTTATTTTCCCCGTTGACTTGAATGGGGGAAATTCAAATTGTAAGACAGAATTAATTTGCAAGTGTGACTCGCGTCACAGTAACCACACTTGCAAATGAATTCTGTCCTTGTCCCTTTTATGCCCATATATGGAATCTGGGAATGCCCATATACTGTATGGGCATATTGTGTCACTCTCATGATAACCAGTGTGGTTGCCACGACACAAAAGTCACACCCACACTCAACCTCATCCACATTGCACGCGAGCGAGCGATGCGACGCCATGTCCGCATATGGAGCGTCGGCCATTGCGTTGCGACGTAGCCTGAAGCAATCAAATAAATACATAATAATATAAAGTGTTTGGGGGGCAGGACATGGCCATTTACCTCTATGGACGTCGCCGCTAAACCTCGCTCAAATAGAGGCTTCGTGAGCGAAAACCGGAGGGGTGGACGACGTCGCGGCACGACGCGCTGTCGCTCGCGGTAGGTCAGGACGTCCTCAGTGAAACAAATGTACTTTAATGAGATGTCATCGCTCGCGTCGCGTCGCTTGTGTCGCATCGCGGGCAGTTAAGGAATCTTTATGCTTCATTTTGAGACACAGCAGATAATGCCAATAATACAAAACATGAGTTTCCTGTTAAACAAGACTAACAGTACACTTACGTGACCATAGACCGTTGGTCGCTTATCTCCACAAATAGGCCAAAAGTTTGTTTTACCAATTATCAAGACATACGGGCAGTTGACAGTTTGCCATGGTTACTCATTGAAGTTGAATCTCCATATATGGAGATAACCTACGCATCACACTTAGTCTGACCTCACCAGCCCATATTTGGGCATGAGCAACTTATGTCTCCATATATGGAGATATGATGACATCACACAGTCCTCAGCCGATGATGTGGCGTGATGTCATACAATACACAAACGAGCCCTACAGTATAAAGGGGCAATTCTTGCCAGGAAAGAAGCATTTCTTCGACTCAGACCTTATCGCCAGGGTTGGCTTATAGCAGCTGTCGGTAGGACCATATATGGATTCTGTTAGTGTGGATCTCCTAACAGGGCATCATCTGGGATACAATCCCTTTTATGCCCATATATGGAGATCCCTAAGAATCCCTTTCATGCCCATATATGGAGATCCCTAACAGAATCCCTTTTATGCCCATATATGGAGATCCCTAACAGCATCCCTTTTATGCCCATATATGGAGATCACTAACAGCTAACAGAATCCCTTTTATGCCCATATATGGAGATCCCTAACAGAATCCCTTTTATGCCCATATATGGAGATCCCTAACAGAATCCCTTTTATGCCCATATATGGAGATCCCTAACAGAATCCCTTTTATGCCCATATATGGAGATCCCTAACAGAATCCCTTTTATGCCCATATATGGAGATCCCTAACAGAATCCCTTTTATGCCCATATATTATGGAGAAATCCCTGCTCTGAGTATCTGACATCAGTGTGATGTCACCTGTTTATGCCCATATATGGAGATCCCTGCTCTGCGTATCTGGTTGCTATGGTAAACAGTTGGTTGCTAGGGTAAAGAAACATGGTTGCTATGGTAAACAGTTGGTTGCTAGGGTAAACAGTTGGTTGCTAGGGTAAAACCATGGTTGCTAAGGTGGTTGCTAACGTACACTAACAAACCAGCAACAACAGACTGTTGCCACAGCAACGTACACAAAGGTTTGTGTACACATGTGGTGTGATGTCATACTGATGCGGAGATATGAGCAGGGCAAAGGTGTGACGTGTGACGTGTGACGGACGGACGGCCGGTGGAGGTTTTCATAGTAAACTGCTCCCTTACGCTAAAGTCAAATGCAGCACTGCAAAATAAATAACCTCAACTCAAGGAGGTCTCCGCTTGTATACAGTGAGACAATAAAGCATTTTCACATTTTACCCAACTTTACAATGCCTCAATTTATGGAAAACAATGGTCGGTGCCTTCCAAAGAACAGTTAAATCAAGGGTTATTCTGCCTTGCCTCTTTTCCTCTGAAACTCTCTGGTGAATCTCCACAGTAAGAAGGTCTTAGAGCACCATTTTTTATTTAGAGTGCACAGTTGGAGTCAAGAGTGCAATTACCTTATCTGGTGTAATATCGCGCTACTGTATCACACTGACGGCAACATTACTCCGCTACACATCTACAGAAGGAAAAACCAAGGGCTCTGTTTTTACAGTTAACTGTGTATACCAGGGTTCCCCAATTAGTTTCCCCCAAGGGCCGAATTATGTCTATGGTACCAAGCCGAGGGCCACGGCATTACGGGAGGTAACAGCGGCGTTCCCGATACTCCAGCGAGAGTTCAGATATACTAGTGTTTTTGCTGCTCTTATACCACCATTATTAGTGGCCAAGGCCACGAAGTGGCAATGCCTTGGCCACTCATTGTTATTGGACTTCATCACTATTATTATTATTATTATTATTATTCCGCCACTTTTGCTCTAGCGGCTAGACCGTGCAGTCGCTTTTTACGAAACTCGGCAGTATGGCAGAGGCCTATGCCAAACGGCTAAAACGCGAAGCTCGCAACAATCGGCCAAAGGGTGGCGCTGTAGGAAGCCTTCGAAAGTGCAAACTTTGAACTGGTGTAGCTCATGCCCTGTTTCAGGTACAGCAATGAAACCTGTATACACTTATGCGTCTCCTCATGCCGAACAACTTTTACGCTCTGACTTTTGACCTCTGACCTTTACCTCTCCCACAATTTTGAATTCTATGAAAAACAGTAAAAATGTATCTCCTCCTGGGATTTTCGCGTAACGTGCGCGAAACTTTTTTTACATGAACTTTGGACCAATACGGTCTGAAAAGTTAGCCGGATTTTCTTTAAAGCGAAACATTATTTTTTAATAATTAACCGTATAATGCAGTTTCATGCAAATTATTCTTCTGCCTCTAAATCATACATGCAAAGTGACACGTTCATGGCAGTATGGCAGAGGACTATGCCAAACGGCTAAAACGCGAAGCTCGCAACAATCGGCCAAAGGGTGGCGCTGTAGGAAGCCTTCGAAAGTGCAAACTTTGAACTGGTGTAGCTCATGCCCTGTTTCAGGTACAGCAATGAAACCTGTATACACGTATGCGTCTCCTCATGCCGAACAACTTTTACGCTCTGACTTTTGACCTCTGACCTTTACCTCTCCCACAATTTTGAATTATATGAAAAACAGTCAAAATCTATCTCCTCCTGGGATTTTCGCGTAACGTGCGCAAAACTTTTTTTACATGAACTTTGGACCAACACGGTCATCGCACAGCGGCCGGATTTTCTTTAAAGCGAAACATTATTTTTTAATAATTCACTCAATGTTGCAGTTTTATGCAAATTATTCTTCTGCCTCTAAATCATACATGCAAAGTGACACGTTCATGGCATTTGGCAAATATGTCGAGGGTTAGTCCAAATATCACTGAAAGCAATCTTACTCCAATTGGCCAAAGGGGGGCGCTATACGAAGCGTTTGAAAACTCAAACTTTAAAGGGGCATAAGTCATGCCTCGTTTTGTTTGAAGACATGCAACTTGCTTACACGCGTGCCTTGACTCAAGCTGAAGACATCTGTGTCTTTGTTAAGTAAGCTCCGCCCTTCGATTTTCCGCCTTTTGGAGCAGTTCGTAAAACACTTAAACCATCTTTTATTCCGGAACTTTCGCGTCACGTGCACAGAACTTTTTTTACATGAACTTTGGACCAATATCTAAAGATCTGTCAGATCGGATTTTTTAAAAATTGAAACATGCTTTTTTAATAATTCTATCAACATTGCAAGTTTTATGCAAATTATTCTTCTGCTTCTAAAACAAACATTTAAAGTAATATTTTCTCACTGTGCAGAGCTGTGCATAGCTCACATGGTAAGGCCTTTGTCTATCATTCCAGAAGTCCCCTGTTCAAGCCTTACCTCATGCATTTAAAATACATTTTACAACATTTTGCCGTGAAAACCCTGGTACTGCAACTGAACATGGCAACCCGACCAAACATGGCAACCTTCTTAAGCAAGGGTATAAATAGTGGTTGAGTTGAGGCCACTCCCCCCCTCTCAGATTGTTTGAAGCCGCATGGTGCTGGTGGTTGCTGCTACTCACTGCTACATTATGCAGCAGCTGCAGGTCTGTACACTGTTCATTATTCCAACAACTATTCCAATTTCTAACAGTTTCATTCATTATACTTACCCATACTATAATTTGTCTTTTAGATTTACCTCACCTGAACATACCTACCTGATCCACTCGATACACTGGCTGTGTATGATGGAGGAACAATGTGTCACTTGGTAAGCTGACCATGTGCTCTGAAATGTTATGTTGTTTTTGGTTTTGGTATCTAAATGTTAAACGATTTCTTTTGGAATGTAATGCTTGTATGTTAGCTGCAACGTTGATTATTGAATTGATGTATTTTGAGTTTAATGCCAATGCCTAGTTGGGGAGATTAATGGAATTATTTTGTTTCAAGCCTGTAGTGCAGCAGATTATTTGAATTTGTTGTTTTTCTATTCATTTGGCCTTTTTCTTTGATCCAGGCCAGGTTTATTGCCTAGAACTGAATCTGAAAGATGGCGAGCCTGCAGAAAGACTGACACAATCCTGTCTGACCTATGGTTATGGGTAGGAAAAAGCAGCCGCAGTGACACTCATTCCTAGTTTGATTTGATTTTGAAGTAATGACTTTGAGTTTCTTTATAAAGTAATGATGTTTGAGTGCATTCATTTATTCGTTTATTGTTTCAAACCATGCAGGGGAAGCTCAGCCTCACACCTGAAGCCCATCTGACAATCAGCTGACAATCAGTACCAGCTCCCAGATTGCTTCATTGAAGCCAAAGAACGGCAGTGTAAGTGGGTTCATTATTCTGAATTGTGTGGAACGGGCAGATTGAACACCTCTTCTCTAACTTGTGGCTCAACTGTAATTATTCTGAAGCTCACCTCATTTCTCTCTCCCTCCCCCACCTAGGCTGGCTGGGTTCCAACACCCCCCAATTGGAATCCATAGTCTGCTCTGCCCACAGGACGGCAGCCCCATGTGAGCGTCTAAAGTTCCAAGTTTTGACCCCCAGCCGCCTTCCCCTCAACGTTTTTCAATAAAAACAATTTAAGTTTAGTTAAGTCTGACTCTGCTAGCCACTTACAGAAAATAATGCTGCCAAATATTTTGCAATTGCAAATCCTTTGTGTAAATAAACTGAAATTCATACTATTGCATGACTATTTCTTTATCATGTTTCACAAGCATCTGGGTCTACAATGCCAGGGGTGTAAAAGTAACTGAGTACATTTACTCAAATACTATCCTTAGTATAATTTTGAGGTATTTTATACTTCACTTGTATAGTCTTACTTCTAGGCTACTCCAGTAAATGCTCATGCGTTGCATTGCATTGTGAGCTTGTAGATCTGCTATTTTCAAAAAAATTCAAGTTGATGCCAATACCTTCGTACTTTTATTCAGTATTACTATTTATCTCTATATATTCATGTTATTCCTGGCACCGCCCCTGTTATCCTGTTCATATCCTGAAAAAGGCGGGGGCTGAAAAAGCTGTCCTGAAAAACATCATTTGATTTCCTGTTGTCCTTGCATTAAAGTGTCAGTAGTTGGGTTCTGGGTTGCCATGTCTGCTTATAATAAGCACTTTGTGTCTCGTTAAGATTTTTATTTATCCAGCCCCCACCATGCAGTTGTACAGTGAAACCCAAAATTCAAAAATGGCAAAAATAAACTTTGCCAAAAATCTAAAAATGAAGAACTCGGGAACGGGAACAAAAGGCAAAACTCAAGAAAAAGGCAAAAATAACAAACACTGCACTAGGCTATGGGGCCCTTGCAACTCTCACTGAGATTTGTTCATCTCGCTCTGCAGCTATAGACAGAAAATCACACAAATCAGTACACAGTATCTCTACAGTGATGTGATCATGACGGATTTGTCCGATATCATATTCTATCTAATTGGCTAAAATTGAATTCCAAGGTTTGCAGGATTGCTCCTTTTTGAACAAATTGTCTCAAACGCAGCCTGCTATGTGTGTGAGATTTTGCACACACATTCCCACTAGGCCAAGGAACAGATGCCACCCTTCTCACATTGGCCTGTTATAGAGTCACCAGTGGGCCAAAAAAAACACCTGACCTGTTCGGAAGAACACTGCTTCTAGTTTCTCTTTGATGTCTTCTTTGCTTTCCCTTGATGCTTTTGCCTTGGCCACTTTATCGCTGCTTGCAGCTATATTTAGAATTATTATTGGTTGTGGCACTAATACTTTAGCCCTTAAATCCTGTGTTGAGTGTCACACAAGGAGAAATGCACTCCTTAAAGTTGAAACAAATAAGTTAAAAACCAATTAACCAGTTATTAGTTACTTTGCAGATATTATTACAAAACATACATAAACCAAAATGTTAGGAAATTGAGTACTTTTACTTGTTAGAGAAAGTATTTTTATATTGTGGTATTGCTACTTTTACTTAAGTACTTCTTCCACCACTGGTGTTATGTAGCGTACATGTAGCTGACTTATCAATTAAGCCTTTCTATAAAAACCTACTGTACAAGACTGTCTGCACCCTGTGCCTCTTAAGGGCAGCACTTCCTCCAGACACAGAGGTGGATAGTAAAATGAAAGGGTTAGATTTATTTGTTTTCTTCTCTCTGAGTCTGACTCATAGCTACTGAGCACAGTAACAACATACACACAGCTAGAACACTGTCTGGATCTGGACTACCATACATAGTAGAAAAAAGCTAAACAAAAAACTAGTCTTATTTTAACTCCCAGAGTGAAAAAGGGATGAATTAACACTGATGATTTTACTGTGTAGAACTAGAGCAGTGCATGGTTCTCAACCTTTTCAGGCCGCAACCCCCAAAATAATCATATTTCAACTGGGGACCCCCCACCCTGACAAGCACTTGGAATTGTAGGAGTAGGCATTACACTAGTTTGACACCATCTGTTCCATTGTGAAAATAGCAGATTCTACATGCTTACAACGCCTGATCTGCTATTTTCCCAATTTCGGCCTCTATTATTTGACAATTTGGGCAATTTTTTACCAGAGGTAGCCTACTAAAAAGGTTTTAAATGTCCTTCATTTGTCACTTTAGAAATGTGCAGATACCATTCATACACTTATACTGTATCTTGGTCTGTTTACTCTTGATTGAGAAAACAATGTTAACATTAAGCTAAACATCTGGGGACCCCCCCCCCCCCCCCAAAAAAAAAAAAAATAATAATAATGTGGGTACCCCCCTGGGGGTCCCGACCCACAGGTTGAGAACCACTGTAGTAGAGTTTCAGAACTGTGTTTTTCATTTTCATGGGTCGCAAGAAAGGTTTTACAAGAGACTTTCAAAAATCTTCCAACAACAAATTGGAAGGTTTTTCCTGGGAGGGAGCCATCATACTTTTTTTTTTAAAGCTGGAAATACAAGAGCAAAGCTAGGAAAATAGGAAATATATTAATAATCTCATCTCCTTGACAACGGGCTCTCTGCAGCTCGCCCACACAGGGGGGCCGATACCTCGTGTGCTCCGGCTGTTTCCAAGATTGCAGCCAACACATAATTATTATGCCTTTTCACTATACTTGAAGAGCAAGAGAGCGAGAGACAAAGAGACAAAGAGAGAACCAGAGAGAGAGAGAGAGAGAGAGAGAGAGAGATGAGAGAGAGAGAGAGAGAGAGAGGAGAGAGAGAGAGAGAGAGAGAGAGAGAGAGAGAGAGAGAGAGAGAGAGAGAGAGAGAGAGAGAGAGATTTCGCTATAAGCAAACAATCACAAAATCCACTTAAATCATGATTCACTGTTGTAGATTTGGCCTTATTAGGGGCCATTTTAATGTCAATTATGCTCCATCCCCACTTTGTGCAACAGATGAAATTCCTTCTTGAATTCCCTCATCATTTTCTAATTATGTACTGTAGGTATCTATTCTTCTATCTAAAAATCCAAGAATCTGTTACTAGTGTGTGTGTGTGTGTGTGTGTGTGTGTGTGTGTGTGTGTGTGTGTGTGTGTGTGTGTGTGTGTGTGTGTGTGTGTGTGTGTGTGTGTGTGTGTGTGCATGCGCACTCTACCAAGTCTGTGCATCATACAGTAGATGACTGATGCCAGACTGGCCAGTACTTTGACAACGGGTACTGCACTAAGTACTCTAAAAACTGCACTAAGTACTCTAAAAACTGCACTAAGTACTCTAAAAACTGCACTAAGTACTCTAAAAACTGCAGTTAGTACTTTGACAACGGGTACTGCACTAAGTACTCTAAAAACTGCAGTAAGTACTTTGACAACAGGTACTGCACTAAGTACTCTAAAAACTGCAGTAAGTACTTTGACAACGGATACTGCACTAAGTACTCTAAAAACTGCACTAAGTACTTTGACAACGGGTACTGCACAAATAATTGTCAAGACTAAAATCTGCAAAGCTCCTACACCGATGGCACTAATGATGGTTTCCTAGGCAACAGAACTCACCACACAGTAATTAACATTATCTGCTAAACAATAATTAAGAAGAGAGACTTGACGATAATATTAGTATGGTGTTTCACACAAATTACACACCTCTGCAACGGTTTGACTAAGATCAACAAAACCCGCAAAAATAAAGAATATCCAAACTGAGTTTGGATTCAAAGTATAGATAGGGTTTTAGTGGTTTAGATACCCGTTATTACTTTAATCAATTCCTCCACTTGCAGGACTTGTTACCTGCATGTATTCTATAGAACAGTGCTTCAGAAAGTGGGGTGCCAGGACCCACAGGGGTCTCTGAAGGGGTTTCACAGGGTCCTTAGATAAAATAAATATACAAACAAGTACAATTTGTATCCTCTCTGAGGCATACCAATCTGTTTCGTTGAAATTAAAAAGGTTTGAAAATCATTGGTATGGATTTGTGTTCTGTAGTAGGCCTATTAGACATGACATGAGCCATATATAATATATCAGTAATTAAAAACCCATTTAGAACGGGTACACATTATTGTGTATCATTATTTTATGCTTTAACTATTGAAAAATAGCAGATAATATACAAGATCACAGCGTGCTATTTCTGAAAAATCGTGAAAATTAGAATTTTGACCCGATTCTATAAGTGTCTTTTGAATCCTTCTAAGGTTTTTGGAAAAACCTATGTTTCTATGTCAGCAATCTGGCCAGCCATCGTCAAAGAAAAGTTCCTTTTAACTTAAATGGAGCTCAGTTAGTCTGTTCTTGAGAGACTACTATGTCAGTGGTTCTCAAACCTTTTTATGTGAAGGACCCCAAAACATATTTTTATTTGGCCAAGGACCCCCATCTCAGAATATCTAGTTCCAGGGACCACCCAGAAGCAAAATTTGATTTACAAACGTTGATTTACAAACGTTCACATTTTCACGACTTTTTCAAAAATAGCAACTCTACAAGCTCGCAGCGAGGCACTCAGTGCCGCGCTGTGAGCTTGTATATCTGCTATTCTTCACTGGTTAAAGCATTCAATAATTCTAGGCCTAAATACATTCAACCAGCCATGGTGGATGTATACAAATCTGAGACCAAACATGGCCCTTGGGGATCTCAAATCTTTTGGGGGCCCAGAGCTACATAGTGATGAATTTGACAGAATTTGACAGTTTTCAATGCACGACTTAAAGTTATACTATGTAAGTTTTTTTATAAAACAAATCTTAAAGTTGTCCTAACTATTAAATCGCTAAAGTTAGAACACCCACTCCGTTAATTTCAGCCCCTAAAGCCTTCTGTAAATATGTTTTCTATGATCCTGGCCGGGGTCCGGATTTCGCTGCAAAATTACGTCATCTGCATCATCTGTATACGTTGTGTATACGTTGGCCAATCACATCGCGGATCATACACACATGATACACTACCGGCCAATCACAGCGTGTCTGGCCGTCTCTTCAGGAAGTAGCCACCCTCAGCTACAGTGTTTACGATGGTGAAGGATTCTTGCCTCTTACTCTCCAAATCCTGACCAGAAAATTACGTTCTACCCCTCTACGGATTCATATCGGTCGCGGTGATTTGCGGCGGTGGTTTGCGGCCCCGCTCTGGTGGTCCGCGGTGACACCGGGCGAAAAACGGCCGAAAAAAAGCAATACCGCTACTGACCACTAGTTTAGCAACTTATACAGTATAGCTTTAAGTACTGTACAATATGTGTTTCTGAAAACTCTAATTCTGAGTAAAAGGCCCAAGGATTGTCACACTTTCTAAGCTCAAAATACATGCTAGCAAAAATCTCTAACTTCGTTATTGAATAGTTAGTTAATACTTTACCCAAAATAATAATTTACTCAATCTACATTTGAATCATATAATCATTACAACATAATTTATGATTATTCAGAGTGAGCTCTGATCTGGGGTCAGTGTTGAATGTGCTGTTAGAGATATTTTCTTTGCTAAAACAAAACCTTCCGCATCTCTCCAGCTCTTTGATAATCATAAAATACATTTTCAGGTTGGACAACAATTTCATTCAATCAGGAGAGAAAACTCATCAAATTCTTGTGTTCCAGTTCCAATTGTGTCTGTTAAGTTTCATCACTTCCATTTCTACTTGTTTATCCTGTATGAGTTATCTCGCTTGACTGGAAGAAATTGGTATCTGAAAATGTATTTTTTTTTTCTTTTCCTTTTTATTCAAGAGCTGGAGAGACACAGAGAACAGGTACTGAACAAACACCTACTCCATAGCAATGATTACTATGGTAATATTTTATTATTTAACAAAAAAAAAAGAAAAATAATATCACTTACAGTACCTTTAACTTTTGATTTTAGATGAATTTGAATATTTTTTAGTCGTCTAAACTAGACGAATAATAGACGTTTAATAGTCGTCTAAATGTAGACCGTCTATTAATATTTAGACGACTATTAGACGTCTAGTCTAAGTTTAGACAACTAAAAAACGTTCAAATCTATACCACTATTAGACCACTTTTAGACGGCATGCTCAGTGGGATTAATCAGTTGTTTTACTATCAGAACAGCAGTCAAGTGTAACAAAACTATGTTTATTTTAAGTGCATTTTGGAGAAGTTCCCATGCAGCTATAATGTAATTTTTGGGATTTTGTATATAAGGAAAAACTAGGCTATGCTAATAAGTAGAAAGCATCAAACCCACAGCTTTGGAGAACTTATTCTCTATTCCTTAGCGAATTGACCCCATAAAGACATATAAGAAATATAAGGTACCGTAGGTAAGTAGAAAAAATAGCACAATTCCCTCAAAAACATTGCTATCCATTTAATGCCCATCTTCAGCACTCTACAAAACGTGTTGGACCCAGTCCACAGGCATAAACCTGTCTTGTTAAGATTTCCCCATGGTTTGTGTCTCTATATGTCATTCTGTTTGAATGCTGTACCATCCCTGCACTATTTCTATCTGCCCCGCAGTTCTCATTGTGCAGGATAGAGACATTTGGAGATTTCCATGCCTCTGACCATGACAGAAACAACAAACGGGTATTTCTTTTCACAACGTTCGCTTGGCAGGTCTGAAAACATATCAGGGCATCATTTAGGGTCCCAGGGGACGACAAATGCCACCCGCTGGCCTTCACATTTAACCTCAAATTCAGTTCCTTTAATTTATGCATGCTTTCTCAGTCTCAACATTTTTGTTGATTAATCTGATTTTAGACTGCATGCACTCGCTGAGTGCATCTCAATCCATGCTCGTCCATCTACATGTGACACACGTTATAGACATGTTTGCAACCATACATTCATTAACCGCTTTCAACCTATATTTTCAGCATGTTTTGGGTGAACATTGTAAAGCGTTTTTGGAGCGGTGGAACAGCACTCCCAATGGATAGCTTTGTGTGTCTCATGCATAGACTGTAGAAAAATATGGACGATGCGAAGCCATTGGTTTCTATGCAGCGCAAATGGCCCTTTCTACCCCTTGGAATGGGTGTCACCATCATAGAATTGTAAAGGCATCAGAGATGCTATTGGCTGCCAACGGTCACGTGCAACCGCAGGGATACATGGGAGAATGTGGTCGGAGCCTCCCGAAATACAGCACACGAAGAAGAACACAGCCGGCTGGTATCAGTTTAGTTGGCCACGACCCCCCCCCCCCCCCCCGCAACTTTATCATTTTTTTTAAATAAGTTGGACCACATTTCGACAAAACGAATATGATGGTGATTGAAAGGCAATTTTTAACTAGCGATAGGAACAATACAGTATTCATGAAAATGTTAATTAAGGTTAGAAAACGAAAGGGGAAAATGAATGGGATCCAATGGAGGACAATTCTTTTTGCGATCGGCCGGGGGGGGGGGGGAAACAGCGCAACTAATCGGCCAATCATAGGAAGTTTTACTTCCGTATTGGAGTCATTTTAAATCGGCAGAACTATGCCCCTGGTCTCATGCCCTGTCCCCCTGTCCCGTCCAGCATAAATAGCTGCAATGACAATGGGTGACCAGAAGAGGTCACTTTTGCTCAGCCTAGCCACACCAGTACTGCAGTGTAAACTACTGACAGACAGGAACAGATTGAGAAGGGCACTGTTGTGCAGACTAGACACACACACACACACACACACACACACACACACACACACACACACACACACACACACACACACACACACACACACACACACACACACACACACACACACACACACACACACACACACACAGGGTATAGCTGCTCAGATTCACCACTCCACTTCGAACCGAAGGTTTTTATTTTTTTAATAATGAAAATATCAGATCTACAAGCTCACAACGTGACGCATCGTGACACGGTGTGAGTTTGAAGATCAGCTGCTTTTACTATTTTTGAAATAGGGCTTAAGGGGTAACTTTGTTTTTGCTCCTCTGACTGAAACAAAGGGAAGAGAGTACTGTAATTTCAGGACCATGGATAGCTTACAGTGTGTACTTGGTTGCTTAGAATACCATGAGGATAAACGATCTGTTTCAAGGGCACACACTTCCGCTGGCATAAACTGATTCCATAGTTCAGGTTGCATGGTTCATGCAACCTGATCAGTGAACAGAGTTCATATTAGTGGCATTATATTTCCATATGAACCTTGGAATGTGAACCATTTTATTTTAGCTGAGCAAGAACACCAAGAAACCTACAGCACTAAATGCCCACCCAGGCATACAGCCATTCCATCTAATCAAAGAAACCCATCTAATACTCGAGTATTGTATTTTTTGATACATATGACTTTCACTCCACTATACATTTCTAAGAGAAATACTGTTCTTTTCATTACTAGGGATGGAAAAGGTAATTATGAATGAACCACTTAGGCCAGGGGTTTTCAAAGTGGGTGACGGGGCACCCTGGGGTGCCGCGACGGTAGTCCAGGGGTGCCGCGAGATCATTTGATAATATTTGGGATTTATTTGGACACTTGAAAAATATTTAGTATCATTTTAAACTTGAATTACAAAGTTATTTTCAGTCAGTTCTAGCCAAAATGGCTATTATCTCAATGTTTTCCTCGCAACATAGGGTTAGGGTTACTAAAACTAAAATATCGTCACTGTTGGGCAGAAACCTCGTATCTCCAAGTTTCAAATGTGTACATCTTTTGCCCTGCTTCATCATACAAGACCATCGCACAAAACTAGTTTAGTACATTTTATAGATGATAAATACAAACGGTTTTGGACATACAAGATTTCCACCCGACAACGACGATATGCTATAAATATAAGGTGCTGGGAGTGAAAATTATAATGTAGGGGTGCCTCGGATTAAAAAAATATATATGGGGTGCCCTGAGACAAAAAGGTTTGGGAACCCCTGACTTAGGCTACAATCACACCAACCGTGGATTGGCTCGAGACAGGGCCGTCACCCAACAGACAAGACAGAGGGTACTGCAAGCTACTCCGTTTTTTAGGCTGAGCTTTTAGGCTGCACTAGCTGCACAAAACAGGCTGCACACAACCTGCGTTCATCAGCCTGAAACCAGTGTGCAGGTTTTACCGTTATAATCCGTGTTTCAAATGTAGTGAAAATAGCAGATCAAATATTTGTTGAAAACTGTTTTGAAAACTGTTCAAATGCAGTGATGCATTGGTATAAAAACAATTACTTATTAATTTATACTTTTTTAATAATTAAGCATTTTTAACATTTGGGATGCCATAGTTTTGCCATAACTAATGTAGACTAGCCCTTACCCGTTCAAAGATATGAGCTCCAAAATGATGTGCAGTGTGTGGGTTATGGGATGTGCACTGTGCATACAGTATATGAGGGATGGAAAGTAACTTTAACTGGTGCTTGCATGATAATATGTAGGAGCATCAATGTAAGAAATACCCGTTTCGTTTAATGGCTAACCCCCCCCCCCCCCCCCAGCCCGCACGCCCACCCGCCTGCGCACACACCCGCCTGCCTGCACACACACACACACACACACACACACACACACACACACACACACACACACACACACACACACACACACACACACACACACACACAGAGAGAGAGCTGGTTAAACATGTTGCCTCATGCTAGATGCAGAATAGATTAGCCTCAAGCTAGATGCAGAATAGATAGTAGATACACCATAAAAATGCTAATATACAGCATACGATTTGTGAAAGTGACAAACGGGCTTCACAGTTATGTTAGGTGTGTTCATATGCTAATTGTGATGCGATTTCAGATCAATTGCTCCAGCCACTGAGGAGAAACGCTGTTTCAGACAGACAGACAGACACTCACTCAGACATTCGCAAAATTATAGTATAGATTACACATGGGCTCAATGGCCACTGACTAGAAAGGTCACACCTGTGTGAACTGAGTGGTGGAGGCTGCGCGCGCGTGTGTGTGTGTGTGTGTGTGTGTGTGTGTGTGTGTGTGTGTGTGTGTGTGTGTGTGTGTGTGCGTGTGTGTGTGTGTGTGTGTGTGTGTGTGTGTGTGTGTGTGTGTGTGTGTGTGCGACTGTGCGTGCGTGTGCGTGTGAGTGTGCCTGGCCTGCACAACAGCGCCCCTCCCTTAACATGTGTGTATGTTAGTGGTCAGCGGAGGTATTGCAGGCTACATACAGGCTACATACAGACACACATACATACATGCATACACACACAGCTCCGTATAGGAGTGGTGTGACCACCAAAAACATTGCATGGATGCACCTGGGAGTGGGACGTATCCTCAGTGATGTAGCCCAACAAGGTCATAGGGGTTTCGGGTCTCGCAACATCATACCCCTTGCTCAGGTGACTCAAGTCCCGACTTAACGTCCCAGTAGCTACCCACGACCCACGACCACGATCACTTAACGTCCCAGTAGCTACCCACGACCCACGACCCACGACCACGATCACTTAACGTCCCAGTAGCTACCCACGACCCACGACCCACGACCACGATCAATTAGGGAAAGACAGGGCCACACTCCACTGCTCCGGAACTACTCTGCCGAGACTGGGAGAGGCAATCTGGTGCGTAGATTTGTCCAATAATTCAGATGTACATATCTTCATTTGTTCGATTTTAACCAGGGGCATAGTTCCGCCGATTTAAAGGAGGCTCCGACCACATTCTCCCATGTATCCCTGCGGTTCCACATGACCGTTGGCAGCCAGTCTATGATTTTAACCAGTTTTCTATCTCTTTCCCTTTGCTCTCACACTACTCTTCTCACGGCATTACTATAAAACAATGTGCATGACAAAAAGAATTTCAGGCCTACAAAAATGTGATGTGACAAATCACAGCCGATTCTGGTTCAGATTCTAATCATTTTATAACAGGAAACCTCACGAAGTGAGCCTGTGTGATCTGCTATGAAAACCTATGATTCACCATTTGTTCATTAGACATTGATTTGGAAATCACAGATTGAAAAAATAAAGTAAAAAAGAAAGTAGAAAAGTTAATGTTAGTAGTTTGGCTTTACTTGGGTAAACTCCTGAGTGCTCATTTAACTCTGAGTGTGTACAAATGTACTGTAAGGTGGACCTGTAAGGGTTCATTAGGGTCCATTTGGTGACATTTGTATGCTCCCTGAGTTGCAAATGGATAATTCAACACTGTGATTTTAACTGCTTTATGAAAACGGTGATTTAGACCAGTGGTTCTCAACCTTTTCAGGCCGTGACGCCCCAATCACTTTTCAACTGGGGACCTCCCAGCACTTGGAATAGTAGGAGGTGAGGCATTACATTTGGTTTGACTCGGTTCTCAACGGAGGACTGCTATTTTCACAATTATTGCCTCTTTCTTATATTATTTGACAATTTGGCCAACGTTTGATCAGTTTTTTAGTAAGGTTTGTTGATTATTTTCTTAATTTGTTTTAGGTATTAACACGATGACTGCCAGGGGCCGCAAGTGGCCACTAGAGTGCCAGCCATTCCTCCATAAGGCTTCATAGTAACATCCGGTTAACCACGAAGAAGTGGCTTGTGTTTTTTCCGCATACAGTGTTATGAATGTGAAATGGAGGCCGAGAGCTAACAGTTAGCAATCGACTGTTTTATTTTTTAGAAGACCGATCTGAAGCTATTCAGCCGCAAAAAAAACTTTTCAGATGCACTATAGGAACACAGTTCAGAGAAAATGACCTCTAAAGATGTGACTTTGTATTGTATTGGGCGGCGCGTTTCGGCGGCGTTACCCGATTACGGGCCGGTGGAAAGAGAGCTTGGTAGGCGGCTTGGATCCAGGGCTAGACCGGGGCTTCGTTGAGGCCTCCGATTATTTAATTCATTTTATTAAAGGAACCTAAAATCTTCGGTTTTTGTAAACCTTAATACGTCTTGCAAAAATAGAGTTTATTTGGGGGGGCTCTAAACTTTATTCTAAACCATTTTCAATGGAATAAATCGTCGCAACATGTAGCATGGCTCGTTGGAAGGCGATGGACGAGCCAGGACCACCCACGTCGCTACTAGCAGCTCAGGGTAAGTAAAATAGCAACAAAAAAAAATTGTATTGGAATGAAAAAAAGAACCGAAAATATTCGTTTTTAGCACTAAAAGAGTTAAAAAGGACTTAGAAGTCCTTAAATTGTCACTTCATTGTCATCTGGGGACTGCCCTGTGGGGACACCCCTGTGGGTCCCGACCCTCAGGTTGAGAACTACTGATTTAGATGATGAAGGAAGCATGTAATTCACAAAGGAGATGAACAACCAAAAACATAACTTCATATTTAAGTCCTGTGATTATAGCTTTGCTTATCTAACTTTAACATTTTGCCCACGTTGCAAAGTATGGAACATAATCCAAACTTAGTCTAAGCAATTGCTAATTTTACACATCATAAAATCTCTTATTGGCCCTGATTAATCAGCTAGAGCAATGCTTTGGTATATGATTACTTAAATCAGTGTTCTCAACCTGTGGGTAGGGACTCCCAGAGGGGTCCCCAAATTATTTTGGGGGGGTCCCCAGATGTTTAGCTAAATGTTAACATTGTTTTCTCACTCAACAGTAAACAAACCAAGATAAAGTTTAAGTGTATAGAGGGTATCTGCACATTTCTAAAGTGACAATTTAAAGTTATACTGTGTAAGTTGCTCAACTAGTGGTCAGTAGCGTTATAGCAAACCGCGGTCGCGTCTGCTTTTTTCGGCCGTTTTTCGCCGCGGACCGGGCCTTCAGACCACCGCGTCCGCCTCGCTGGCTCGCCCGCCTCGCCACGCATCCGTGGAGGTGTCTCGTGTCCCTCTGCGGACCGGCGTTGGGGAGTTACAGGCTAGCTACTTCTAGACCAGCGTAAACAAAGCTGTTGAAGTAAGCTATTTCCTGAAGAGACGTGATTGGCCGTTAGTGTATCATGTGTGTATGATCTGCAGTGTGATTGGCCAACGTATACACAACGTATACGGATGATGCAGATGACGTCATTTTGCCGCGAAATCCCGCCCCTGTCACGGCTAGTAGAAAACATATAAAGAAAAGGCTTTTGGGGCTTAAATGAACAGAGTGGGGGTTCTAAAACTTTAGCGATTTAATAGTTAGGACAATTTTAAGATATGTTTTATAAAAAAAGTTACATAGTATAACTTTAAGGACTTTTTAATAACTTTAAAATGACAAATTAAACATTGGCCAAATTGTCAAATATTAGAGGCAGAAATTGTGAAAATAGCCAATCTACATGCTCACAATGCCTCGCAACCTCGTATGTAATGCCTCAACTCTTAGTGCTCGTCAGGGTGGGGAGGGGGGTCCCCAGTTAAAATGTGATTATTTTGGGGGTCGCAGCCTGAAAAGGTTGAGAACCGCTGACTTAAATGATAGTGTTAAAGTAACTCTGACAGTCTACAAAAGGACAGTACCATCTTCAGAGTTCAGTGAACGCTCTGGATGTTGTAGTATATCAGACTTTATGACTCCTTCTGGCGGGCCATGTTCATCATTCATGTCTTGTGAGGTTATTGCAGTTATTACTCCTTCATGTGTCATGGGTATTATTTAAAATACACATCAGTGTCCTCCTGGTAACATGTGACGCAAGCGCCAAGACGCTGTCAGCAATTCTGACAAAATAAAGATGACAGATAAGAAAGCTCTGGGCCCCTGCTGTGTCTTCACAGTAAATACACCTGCCCGTGACCGGGTGTGCCCATGAGAGCGCGCACGTGCACACACACACACACACACACACACACACACACACACACACACACACACACACACACACACACACACACACACACACACACACACACACACACACACACACACACACACACACACACACGCATCCCTGCATAAATAAATTCAAGACCGATATAATGAGAAAGGAAACTACTAATAGGCCAACAAAACATTCAGTACTTAGACCCAATGGGACAACAACAACACTATTGGAACTTGGAAGGCTGTGCAGACAACCCGTCCAGACCTCAGCAAATACACAATAGCCTACAATGGAATACTCCTCCATTTGCATATTACTCCCAACTGGCCAGAGCAATAAGCTGTAATGTACAATAAACCATTGATTCTTTAATTTGCATTCCCTCCTCATGCCAGTTGAATTAACATCCCAGTATTGGGCAATAATGCCACTGGTGGTAAAAGTAATTAAAGTAATTCATTCATTCATTATTCACAAAGTATTATTATTATTATATCATAAATAAATCATGTATGTGTTACAACTTACCATGTTGACTTCTGACACCATGTCTATGCTGGCCACGTCTATGCTCATGCCAACAGCAACCGGTGCACCTGTTAAAGATACAAGTTAATCATGACATGACATGAGAAAACAGCACATGCAGTAGCCTACTAGCCTACTAGAGGCGTCAACTGGGTATGGCAAGCTATGGCAGTTGCCATACCTTGGCTACAGGGGTAAACAATAAAAAATTACTTTTCATTGTGCCTGTTGCTAAGGTATGGCAAGACAAGACACCAGTCATGTTGCCATACCTAAGCTTTTGCTGAACTGACGCCACTGGCCTACAGCACAATAAAGGTGAGATGATGTGTTGTGTACGTGGCACCATAACCCGGTGCTTACATACCTCCAAAGTCTGGACGAAGGCGAATATCATATCCTTTCAGCAGTTTATCCACAGTCTCTTTCACGAAAGACATGTTCCCCGGCTCGTTGACGCTGAGGAGCGGAAGAGAAAGACAGACAGACAGAGGATGAGAGAAAGACCTCAGAACAGAAGCAACGCGCATCTCTCGTGTCGCGCCTGTCTCCCGCTAAGCACTTACCTCTGGGCACAGCACATTACTGCCACAATGAGCGGCAATGAGAGGACGTCAAATGGCCCTGTTCTCTGCAATCCCCACATTCCTTGTGCAGCTCTCTGAACGGGTGTTTTCACCACCGGCGTTCAACAAATGACAAGACGACAACTGATGAGATTCTCCATGAGGAGCGAGCCGCTGCCGTCCTCAAGTCTGCGCCCGAGGAGCTCCTCTGTCTGATCAGGTGAGAGTTCATTCGCGATTCCGTCTACCTTATGGCGTAGAGACCATATTTACCAGTGATTAATTAAGCTGCAGTCTGTCTGAAGACCCCTTTTTACTGGATCTCTCAAATATTTTACAATCGCTTCTTTGGCAGATAACTATAAGTCCAAGTTAACTGCCGCCTATCCATCATCATTATGATGTTCATGCGTAAAGGCTTTTTTGCATAAACGCGCAACACATTTCCACGATTCTAGGAGACAGCAGAGCGGATCCACAGGTTATTTTGCTAGTGCAAAAAAAAAAAAAAAAAAAAAAAAAAAGTCTCGCCAAATTGTTATTGAGGTTTGCTTGCCTTTATCATGTCGTGGTGGTCATACGCTCTTGCATGTCTCATGGTTGTTCATGTGTGGAGCTGAGTTTGTAAAAACATGTCCCAGCCTCTAACATGACGGCTACTGGCAGTAATTAAGCACCACGTGACATCGTAGTCTGCATGCAAGCTGTTTTTGAAGCGATTTACCTGATTGGAGAGTTGACCCGGTGAGCTCTGCAACAATTATTTATAATGGAGAACAGTTTATAATGCGCCCTGCAATACAATGCGCTCGGGGATTTGGCTAAAGAGGATGATTGCACTTTGACTTGCAATTATGTTTACATTTATTCATTTCGCATACAATTCATGTTCTCGATTCACCGAGTGAGGTAGGCCGAAGTGAAGTGCTACTTACTAATTGGTAACACCTTGGTTTAGAGCACGGGTGGGCTGGCAACTTTGATGATGGAGAGTGCCACCATATTTCCACACTCCAGGGGGCCACATTTCATATTATGTTCTACTTTGTCATTCTAGCATGTCATAGAAAAGAAGCAAACATTACTGATCTACAGGAATCCTGAAATGTATCATTTTTATTTAATTTAAAATGCAAATTTAGTTATACTTATGTAAAATGTATGAACTTAAATACAAACTAGTGACGCCTCAGGGCAACAAGCGACCAAGGGCGAGGTCGCTATGTCTTGGCCATCTGGCCAGTAATGTATATCGGACCAGTTACCCATATATGGAGCTCCATGGAGATATGCTGTGAGACCCCAAGCATGCTCAGTTATTTGTTATGTGAAAATCCTATGACGTCTATCACATCTGGCATCATACATACAATCCCTTTTATGCCCATACATGGAGATCCCTGTCTGAAGTGAACCAGCCACACAGATATGGGCTGTCTTCCTCCAGATATGGGCATTCCAATCTGAAGTCCTGTTAGATATGGGCTTAATATTGATGACATCAGGGATCTCCATGTATGGGCATAAAAGGGATTCTGTTAGAGTGGTTCCCATCACAACATACAATCCCTTTTATGCCCATACATGGAGATGGGAGATCCCTATCCGAACCAGCCACACAGATATGGGCCATGTCTTGGCCATCTGACCAGTGATGTATATCGATGACATCAGGGATCTCCATATATCAGGTATCCCTCACTGCAGCGTGCAGAACTGGGCGGGGACGGCTGTGGGAGGAGCGGGCCGGATTCAGCCCTCCAAATCAACTCGTCTGACCACAGACACGGAGATGAAGAAATTGTGACATATATATATATATATATATATATATATATATATATATATATATATATATATATTTTAATAACGGCTATATAGGCCTATGTAATATTAATGATGATTTGGCATATACTGTATATGGACTGAAGAAATAAAAGTCGTGAACAACCTCTTTGTCCTCCCGAGGAGACAGGTATGGGGGTGCGCCACCCCCCATGACGGTAGTCAGCTCACCAAGGCCACACAGAGAGGAGAAGCGCATGCCAGGAATGACTGTGATGTCACATGTGATGTCACAGTGATGTGTCAGGGGAACCACAGTGTCAGGCGTTATAGACAGACAGACAGACAGACAGAGATACGGTCAAGCTGTGATCGTTCACATACTAAACTGCGACCTACGGTCGCAATAATACTTAGGCTGAAGTAATTAAAGCAGGTCATGTTTGCATGTTTGGAATTGTAACAGCTGAAATGAATTATATGTCAGTATTCCCATATGAACCTGCATGTGGCTAGAGCCTGACTGATATATCGGTCAAACCGATATATCGGTCGTTTTTGGACCCTGATGTCGGTATATTGTCGTTTACCGTAAGGATCCATTTTGCTGGGGACCACCTGGAAACCCCTCAAGGACCACTGGTGGTCCCCGGACCATTAGGAAAAAAAGGAAAAAAAAGGTTTTGAAGGTAAGACGTTTTTGAAATTTAGGCTATTTATTATTGTTTTAAATTATTACAAAACATCAGCAATCGGTGGTCTAGCACTCTCCATCGGCAAATATCTGCATCGGTCAATAAATATGGCATCGGTAGGGCTCTACATGTGGCCCCCTGGCCGCCAGTTTAGAGGGAACATGACCTCTCAATGTGGGCCTTGTGGGCCCCTTGGATAGACATCAGATGAAATGATCAATTTACTGTACGTGGCCTCACCAAGTTAAACATACCGTGTCCATATATTACATTTATGTTCTTAACCTTTCAAATATTTAACAATGTATCCTTCCCACTTCCTGCAGCATATAGTAGCCTACTTGATCATTTGTCACTCTGCAGGATTGCATGTCAAAGGGACTGGCAGGGACAGTGCAGTTAAACGTCACTAGCCTAGGCTACACTTTTATAGTTGCATGCATGGGTGTCGCACCAAATTCTGGGCCTGGCTTGGGTACAATGATTCACTGCAGGCCCCCCATGAATGTTCTACATAGGGGGAGGGGGTTTAACCCATTTAGACTGGGGACGCATTAGTATGCATTATTTTGTGCTTTAACTGTTGAAAAATAGCAGATATACAAGCTCACAGCGCGGCTACCGAGTGCCGCGCTGCAAGCTTGTAGTTCTGCTATTTTTTTTAAATCTTGATTTCTCTTTGTCAGTGGTGCTCAAACCTTTTCATGTGAAGGACCCCCAAAATGATATGTATTTGGCCACGGACCCCCATCACAAAATATTTAGTTACAGGGACCGCCAGAAGCAAATTTTGCGTAACAAATGTAGGCTACGCTTAAAAAATACATACATTCACACACTTTTTCCACAACTTTAAAAAAATAGCAGATCTAAAAACTCGCAGCGATAGCTAAAGTATAACATAATTCCAGGCCCCTCCACCTTGGGCCCTAGTAACTCAGACCCACTCCCATGACGCCCCTGGTTGCATGGGATATGGTGGGCTGGGATAGTAGTACTGCTTTAATCTAATGTGTCCGTGGCATGCTGATACTGAAGAGGGTAGAGTTACGGGTTAGATTCCCTACAGCAGCTCTACGGATCATCATCTGATGGAAGCTCGATTGAGTGTAATGCTTTCAGGAAGCAATGGCAGATCGGAAATATCTAAAGCAGCTGCCTGTCTTTGTGATTGTTATATCATCACCGTTGCTCTGGGGCGTTGTGTTACGGATATCTGAGATTTCCATGGACCTGCAACAGTTTTAAGTTTCTTAGAGGTAGCATTTTACAAGTATCTTATTTTTGAGCATATGCCTTCACGCCCTATACAGTATACATACACCCTCAACCAACCAATAAATACAGTTATATGACTGTAAATACACTCCCATTCCATATTTGACACATTTTGTATATTTGTCTATTGATATTTTGATAATTGATATTTCTTTTTTTTTTTTTATATAATTTGAGTCCCAGAGGCGTTTTAGCCAATTATTTTTACCCCCTTTTCGCCCCAATTTAGCCGTTATACCAATTGATTCCTCCCCATACACATTTCTGTGTTGTCACTGCTGTTGTATCCTACTGACTCACCTGCCAGTGAGGAGCCCCCACCAGGAGGACGTACTGTTGTATCCTACTGACCAACCTGCCAGTGAGGAGCCCCCACCAGGAGGACGTACTGTTGTATCCTACTGACCAACCTGCCAGTGAGGAGCCCCCACCAGGAGGACGTACTGTTGTATCCTACTGACTCACCTGCCAGTGATGAGCCCCCACCAGGAGGACGTACTGTTGTATCCTACTGACTCACCTGTCAGTGAGGAGCCCCCACCAGGAGGACGTACTGTTGTATCCTACTGACTCACCTGCCAGTGAGGAGCCCCCACCGGGAGGACGTACTGTTGTATCCTACTGACTCACCTGCCAGTGAGGAGCCCCCACCGGGAGGACGTACTGTTGTATCCTACTGACTCACCTGCCAGTGAGGAGCCCCCACCGGGAGGACGTACTGTTGTATCCTACTGACTCACCTGCCAGTGAGGAGCCCCCACCGGGAGGACGTACTGTTGTATCCTACTGACTCACCTGCCAGTGAGGAGCCCCCACCAGGAGGACGTACTGTTGTATCCTACTGACTCACCTGCCAGTGAGGAGCCCCCACCGGGAGGACGTACTGTTGTATCCTACTGACTCACCTGCCAGTGAGGAGCCCCCACCGGGAGGACGTAGAGCCTCCTCCCGCCCAACACTCCCTGCTGACAGGTGCCGCCCCAGCCCGTAGGAATACATGCGATATAATATCGAATTTATATATTCCCAGCCTTAGTTGGTTGCCTCCGCTGTCTTTGTGTGAATGTGTGTGAATGAATGGGTGAATGTTATGCACTTTGTAAAATGCTTTGGAGAAAGGCACTACTATACAAATAAACCAATTGGCGTCCTGATAGCGAGGGTACAAATCCTAACACGCTGTTGTTCCCCCCCAAAAAAACGCCTGCACCGGACACATCAAGTATGAATTACTGAGCTATTGCTTTCTGATTCTCAGTAAAGGTTGTTCATGTTCCCAAAGATGGATTTGAAATGTCCTCAGATATGCTGTAGGAATATGAATAATACGTTCTTACACAGAGGAGCATCATCCTAGTATGTATGTTTTTGCAAACTCAGCAGTGTGCTCTACAGCAATATACAGGACTCTTTGCTGTTAAGTTTCATTCCAATGCACACAGCCAAACCCTGAGTCTTAACTTAACTCTTGGGGCCTGTACGGGTCAATCTTTAGACTCACAGTGTTAAATTATAACTCTGGGTTTTACTGCGCGCTTGAAGACATATTTGTGTTTCGTCAGCGGTAAAGATTTGCATGTAGTCATAGGATGCTTCGATCTCTTCGCTACAACGTACAGAAGTGCTGCACCTGCTGCAAAATGCTTTTCTAATCTGCTCCAGGGGACGTACAGCATAGCTCCATATCAGTGCACAGAATGTGATCATGGTGCAACCTGACTCCTCACCCAGCCATATTTCACTTCATTTTATTCAAACTGGATGGAATCTTTTGTTCTGCAGTGGTTCTCCAACTGTCTTTACTGTACGTACCCCGCTACAATATGTTTCAGCGGAGTACCACGGCCACCTCCACAGTAAAACAAAAAAAATGTCCTGATGTTGATTACTTTTTGGTGTTTCGCTTTTTTCTTCACACTGATTCTCCTTTTGTTTCAATCACTTATCTATGTTGTAGGCAGGGACGTGCTGGGCCCCTGATTCAGCCCAGGAAAAAGAGTTGGAGAGGTCCTCATTGCGCGCTATAGAGAGAGATCTCTCTCTATAGCGCTGCTGCTACTCAAAGATTTGCCATTTCAGATCATGACAAGTGACAAGCCAGTGGGCCAATTACTGTACATGAGTTAAATTTCGTCGTTGTCGTGTGGAAACCTTGTATGTCCAAAACCGTTTGTTTTGTATTTATCATTTTAAAAATGATTTAAACTAGTGAAAACAGCCGATCTACAAGCACACAACGCCTCGCACCGCGAGGCGTTGTGTGCTTGTAGAGCTGCTGTTTTCACTACTTTTGTGCGACGGCCTTGTATAATGAAGCAGGGCTTTGCTTTGCGAAGAAATGTACAAATTTGAAACTTGGAGATACGAGGTTTCTGCCCGACAGTGACGATTTACTTTGTTGGCCGCCCAGCCCCCAAAATGGAACGAAGGCCGACATTTTATTTGTAATTTTTTCCTAATGGCCGGCCTGGACCGGCCGGGAATGAACCGGCCGTTCGGGAGTTGTCCCGCTTTTCCCAATGGCCAGCACGTCCCTGGTTGTAGGTTTCCTTTTGTTTGGCTTTAATGTTCAAAACTCATTCAAGTCAAACAAATGATGCAGCAAGCTAATTGACAGGTTGCTTTCTATTGGTTGGTGGGTGACACATTATTGGCAATTGGATGTATTGAAATGAAATACTTTACAAACATGTATGATGGTTTCCAGATTTCACAGATTTTAGGAAAATGTGTTCATAACAAATATCAGACAAAAAAGTCTGTTTATATTGTCCCAAAGTAGCCCTGGGCAATGGGGCAAATGGGGGCTAATAGTACCCCCATTTGATAAATACC
Organism: Nannobrachium achirus; assembly: GCF_963921795.1. NCBI lineage: Eukaryota > Metazoa > Chordata > Actinopteri > Myctophiformes > Myctophidae > Nannobrachium > Nannobrachium achirus. Next base: position 12,403,829 of record NC_137810.1, on the reverse strand, counting down.
CTGGATTCAAACCTGGGTCTCCCGTGTGGATAGACAAAAACATTTACCACTCAAGCAAAAGCAAGGCAAGTTTATTTGTACATTATTTGTACATCAGCCCATTTCAACAAGGCCACCCGTTGCTTAAAGGGATATTCCACTTTCAAAAGGGAAACAGTGGAAGGGCCTCTCTCCACATACACACCCATTGTAACTTCAAACTTCATTTTAACCATGATAGACTCATTAAAAACACTAATTATTTTTTCTGGTGACTCATACTACCCTCCTAATACGTGAGCAGGCCGTGTTTCTTCAATAACTTCTTTCATTTATTTGTAATAATTCTTTGGGGAAATGGAAAAAATGAAATACAAAAAATAATAATCATGGTTAAAATGAAGTTTGAAATTACAATGGGTGTGTGTGGGGAGAGGCCCTGGGCCTGGAGGGCCTGGTAACATTTACATCAAATATCTAAATATTGAATCAAGCAACTTAAAAACTGTTCAGGGTGTTCATAAAAGCCTGATTAGAAGATAAAACGACCAAAAGTTTTTTTAAAGTGAAATATCCCTCTTAAAACATAAAATATGATATAGGCCAATATCCAATCTTACCTTGTGTCATAGATGGCGTAGAGTTTCTTGTTTCCGTCAACAGCGTTCCTGTAAAGGGACAGAAAAGAATTACCACTTAATTTTCCAGTGCATAATGAGCTATGAAAACTATGACAACAGACCATGACCAGGTGCTCTGGGAGAAAACTATGACAACAGACCATGACCAGGTGCTCTGGGAGAAAACAATGGCATTAAAAGTATCAGTGGTGCTCCTGGATCAATCAGGATGAAATCAGAAGAAAAAAACATAAAGTTTGTTCTCTTCTTTTAAACTTTTGAGAGCCTGGATCATCAGTTTTTTCTTATGTGCCTCATCTAAGGACTTAAAGGTACAGTATAATCACAAGGCTCATATGACACAACACAGAGCCCCTCGAGCACACAATACAATGTTGTGCATGTAAGTTTAACTCTGAGAGTGAAAAGATGGACCTGTAAGGGACCTGTCACATGTTTACACTCTAATTTGTTCTCCAGCTATACCACCAACATGTGGAACGCCCTTCCGCAAGCCTTAAAGGAGTGCAAATCCCTAGCCTCCTCAAAATTGGTATGAAAAGTCACCTTCAGGCGGCTGCTACTCGAGACTTGTAAATAGACTAAGCCCCCATGTTTCCACCCCCCCCCCCCCCCTTTTCTGCTTTTGTAATTGATGTTATGCTATGTAAAGTACTATGTTCTATCCGTCTGTCTATCAATGTTATATGAGATACATTAAGTGGTTCCTGTGTAAATAAGCTGTAAAGCTTACTAGGATCTCCTTTTAGTTGACCTTGTACCAGTGATTTGTGCTGTCATGAAACTGTACTTTTTTCTATTGCAAACTGCTAATAAACTCTTCAATCAATCAGTCAATCAATCAATCTGAAAATTAAATGAACGCTGTGAGTGATGGAGAAGAATTGCACGCAATAAATTCTTCTGTTGAAGATCAGATACATTTCCAGTGAGCGACATGCACGGTTGTGTGACAATTGTGACAAAGCATATAGTAGTGCAGGGGTCTTCAACAGGGGGCCCGGGACCAGAGTTACTACAGGGGGTCCTCCAAATCTTTGAGTGATAGAACGTTTCCCCCCCCCCCCCTTTTTTATATTAACCACTTGAACCCTAGCGTCCATATTCTGAGAACTTTAGCCAAAAATAGCAGATCTACAAGCTCACGACGCCTCGCGCTGCGAGGCGTTGTGAGCTTTGTGGCAAAGAGCTTTGGTGTAGAGGGGAGAAAGAGTGGACTAAGTACAGAGTGAAAGGTCAAGTTTATTAAGTATTGACGGTTCAAGTGTTTAAATATCTGAAAACACAAATTGACATGAATCCAAAATAAACTGATGATTGTGCTGTCAAACGATGAAACCATACAGGTATGGTATCTATGGTTGTGGGGGTCCCTCCCTGCTTCATCTCTCTCTCAACTAAGGGGTCCCTGGCCTGAAAACGTTGAAGACCCCTGGTATAGTGTGTCTCTCCCCTTTGGCTCCAGTGCCCTCATAGCCATTGGGGTTCTTCTGTTCTAAATTTAAACAGGGCTAATCAGCACCTACTGCTGATCTCTTAGACAGGCACTATGCACAACCATTTATTTAATGTACTGTGTAAAAAAGACTATTCCACAAGGCACAGAGTGGCCCACTCAAAATGTATTAACTCTTCACAGAGGCAAAATATATCAAACCACACTGCAGCACTACTTCATAATAAGACAGACATCTACCATGTGGTTAAAGTAAACCAGAATGCACCTTTGACATGTTAAGCTACTGTACTGTATGTACATGCAATAAATAAACGTCCTGTTGCAAATATCACAATAATCTAAATGACATGGAACAAACTGTGAATTTGCACACATCTTCTCCCAAGTAAAATAAAACACTGTCTCAACTAATCCCACCCACCCCATCATTGGTCATTGAAACAGTGGGGAAATGTGATGAATTTAGATAGATCTATAGCATTTGGAAAATAGAATTAGAGATCCCTCTTATGGTTGTTTTGGTAACTGTAGGCTGACACCACCAGCCCCCCCTCCTCCTCCCTAATACTTAACACAGCAGCACACAACCCAATGAGCCACAGCATCCTCTATGCTTGTAGGCAGCAATAATATCATTGGGAGAGCCTGCATGCCGGCGACGCACTGCATCCAACTCTAGGGGCGTTATTGTACCTCTCATCAATTTCTAACCAAAGTATATCGGGCACCAATTACTTCTTTTGCTTTCTCTGGATCTACTATCACATTTTCAAGCAATTTCCAATCACCGTTGTGCGCTGTGTGTGTACTAGGTGTGTGTGTGTGTGTGTGTGTGTGCACTGGCGCTCAGACTAATGGCAAAGTAAAGGATGCTCGGTCAGCACAATTGTTGGGAAACCCTCTATTCGCTGCCACCGCTTTAATCGCTCTGGGGCGAAGAAGAAAAACCTCGCTGACACTGATACTCAGCCACGTTTTTCCTCGCTCAGTCGCTCTCCTGGCTTTTTTCTTTTTTTTTTTTATTTCTCTCCTGAGGGGCAATTATGTCGGGGTACGAACGGAGCTGACGTCCTTCTTCAACTTTGCTCCTGCATTTCCATTGCAATCAAAGTGTCAGGTTTGCGGACGGACGGACGGACGGACGGACGGACGGACGGCGGAGTGAAGTTTGAATGCGCATCATCATCTTGTGTGGTAAGCTCGGTAACTGCATGCATGCGCTCGGCTGCTTTGCTTTGCTTTGCACGGACTGCTTGTGCTGTGCTGTGCTGTGCAGCAAACCGTTGCGCTGCAGCCAGGCTGGTCAGGCTGACTTTACAGTAGGTGTACAGTACTGGACGAGGAGGAACAGTAGTTGTGTCGACTCGACTGACTGGAAAGGCTTCGGGTCGGCGGGTGGTGGACGTGGTGGTGATGAACGCCGGGGAGAGGTATTATTATAGATATGGATTTATATACAGTAGATTCATAATGCAATGTTTATGGTGTGGGCTTTTCTTTGTGGTTTGGTCAGTGTGCGAACAACAATGCAGGTGCGTAGCCTACTACAGCCAGAGGAGAGCAGCTATGTGTGAAGATCACAGTCCAGCTGTGGTGGTGGTGGTGGTGCAGACAATATTGCGGGATTCGAAGAGCTGATTTGATGCTGTGGCTCTTTTGAAGACACGGCTGCTGCTGTATAGGCGCTCTATTATAGCGATACTGTAATTGAATGGATGTGAGGGGGCTGGTGTTGGTGGTAATAATGCGTAACTTACAGTAGGCTATCTGTGTTCTGTTCTCATCAACTCCACGGAGCTACAGTATCAGAAGCTCGAAGCTATGCAGTTTCTGTTGTAATTGAGTGGGGCTTCAACAAAAGGGCGCACGATTTGGGGCTACTGTACTTACTGGAGATCTGCTATTATAGTGATAATTTGATAGCACTTGTCAGCATTTGTCTTGGACTATACATCCTGAATAGACAAGTCAAATGTATACCAAAGAGATGATGTCCATTTTACTTTTACTCATATTTTTAATTTAAATTTAAATTTAAATGTTTAATTTGAATTAATGCAGATATGCACGCACTGTCTAAATTCAGTCGCATGTTCCCGGGGTTTGTATGACGGCATGCACTTTGAGCCTTATTAATTTACTCTGCTAAACGCACATAATTCAATGCTCCCAGCACTATAGCAAATAATAGGCTTTAACCTGTAATAAAATAGCAGCACACACTTCAATTGTCATATTTCTATTATGAACTTTTGTATTTTAGTTTGTGTGTTACTTTCTTTCATTTGAAAATACTAGAAATGGAAGTTTATATTAAAGTAAATAATTCTCAAAACACAATGCCATTTATAATAGCCTATAGTCCTACTGTTCTCTTTATACAGTATACCTATATTTGCAGCCACTTAAACATAATAATATATTGCAACAAAATGTAATTATAGATATAATAATAAGACTTGGATGTAATGTTTTTAGGAATGGGCGATGGAATGTACAACATCATTGCAATGAGAAGTCTGTGGGTCTGTGCCTTGCTATTGAGCATCACCTGCCGTCTGAGGTAAGACTGTCACGACAGCAGTTTGGCACATATACTGTACTGTACAATGCCCAGGGTTAATTTAACTCTGAGAGAGTACAGATGGAACCAAATTGACCCTTTTATGGAACACAATGGGCCCTTTTATGGAATAAAATGGACCCTTTTATGGAATAAAATGGACCCTTACGGGATCAATTTTATTACAGTACATCTGTTCTCATTCAGAGTAAGATTTTACTGTGTATGCTGAAGAATATTGGCTGTATAGTAGATCTGTGTTATTTTTTTATTTTATTATTTTTTCAAGATTTGTTTTGGGGCTTTTAAGCCTTTATTGATAAGACAGGAAATAGGGGGAGAGAATGGGAGTGAGTGACACGCGGCAAAGGTCGTCCGGATTAGGAATCGAACCGGCGACGCTGCCAGGCATCCATGCCTGCCTATGTGGGTATGCGCCTGCATGGGCCAGTAGGCCAGCGGGCGCCCCCTATTTTCATGTCTGTTGTGTCTGTATACAATTTTATTCTATTGTTTGTTGGTGTTCAAAGCATATCTGACTGAGAATGACATTGACTCATTCCCATGCACAGCCTCTCCCAGATTGCTACCGGCAAACCCAAAGAGGCAGAGCTAAATGACAACATCACCATATTCACACGTATCCTGGACGGACTGCTTGATGGCTACGACAACAGACTCCGCCCTGGACTGGGAGGTATAGTAACTGTATAGGCCTACAGACTACCCAAAATGCCTGAAATGAAATATGAAATAGGCAATAGGCAATAGCTGCCTGTGACGTTAAACACATTTTAGTTGAAATTCACGTTCACTCTGCCGATATAATACAGTTCAGAGGTTGCATGCGTGCAGGCGCGAGACTAAATTTCTTTTTTCACCCCTGTCCAACCTTTGTGTCAGTAGACCCTATATAAGTAAATGATTACATAGCCAGCTCCCCCTCTCGTGCGAGAACAATGCCCTGCACTGCAATGTCAGGCATCCATTCATTCCTAGCAAGGAAGAAAAGAAGAAGAAGAAAAAAAAAAAGGAAACGTGCCAGCCTGTGTTCATAAAGCTTGCATGAAGTATTTGACAAAGAGACGTGATCGCTGTAATGGTCCGGCTCTTCCTTAAGCATAAATCAATGGCTGTGTGAGCACACGTTGGATCTCAGCCTCTTGAAGTCTGATACACACACCATCGTACAACAGAGCATCAATTGGCAACAGTGCTGCTGTACGTGACCTTGGCAAAGCAGTTGTTCCTTTATTAAAACCCATTTAGAACGGGTATACATTTTGTGTATCATTATTTTATGCTTTAACTATTGAAAAATAGCAGATATACAAGCTCACAGCGCGGCACCGAGTGCCGCGCTGCGAGCTTGTAGATCTGCTATTTTTGAAAAAAAAAAAATAGAATTTTGACCTGATTCTATAAGTGTCTTTTGAATCCTTCTAAGATTCTTTGAAAAAACAATGTTTCTATGTCAGCAATCTGGCCAGCCATCGTCAAAGAAAAGGTCCTTTTCACTTAAATGGAGCTCAGTTAGTCTGTTCTTGAGAGACTGCTATGTCAGTGGGAAGTGGGACTGAGGTACTTAATTATTTTATACTTTAGCTATTGAAAAATAGCAGATATACAAGCTCACAGCGTGGCACCGAGCTGCGGCACTCGGTGTGAGCTTTTCTGCTATTTTTCAACAGTTTAAGTATACCCAGGGCCTGGAATTTGGTGCGACACCCCTGGGTTTCATCACAGCACCACAGCAGGGCACGAACCATGGTATAGATAAATGTAAGAGTAAGGTTAATCAAATAAAAGAAATGTAATTATGTGTTAAAATTAAACAAAAACAAAAAAATAGCTAAATGATGTATTCCAGAGAAAGCAGCTATCATTGCTCGTGTTACATCTTTTGAATTCCTATCTACTACATATCGTCGTTGTCGGGCAGAAACCTCGTATCTCCAAGTTTCAAATTTGTATGTTTTTTCGCAAAGCAAAGCCCTGCTTCATCATACAAGTCCGTCGCACAAAGGTAGTGAAAACAGCAGATCTACAAGCACACAACGCCTCGCGGTGCGAGGCGTTGTGTGCTTGTAGATCGGCTGTTTTCACTAATTTAAATCATTTGTACAATGATAAATGCAAGACGAAGAGTTTTGGACATACAAGGTTTTCACTCGACAATGACGATATAGAAATGTTCACGAGTTTTACTTTTAACTATTTACAAGCCGGGTATACTCTTTATTGACTACTTTGCAGAACTATTCTCCATTACTCCCAATGACTTTGAGAGTCTGATGACTTCAACCACTTAAAGCTCTAGTACAGGGGTCTTCAACAGGGGGTCCGGGACCCCTAGGGGGTCCTCAGAGTTACTACAGGGGGTCCTCCAAATCTTTGTGACTTTTTTATATTAGGCACTTGTACCCATAGTGTCCATATTCTGAGAACTTTAACCCAAAATAGCAGATCTACAAGCTCACAACGCCTCGCTGTGTAGAGAAAAAGAGCAGACTAAGTACGGAGTGAAGGTTGTGGGGGTCCCTGCTTCATCTCTCTTTCAACTAAGGGGTCCTCGGCCTGAAAACATTGGAAGACCCCTAGCTCTAGTGTTTAGTTGACCTGAGTCCCCCAGGCGCTATATCATGGGTCAGCAACCTTTTTGAAGTGCCAAGTTTTTATTTGCTAGATAGTCAGTGTGCCATGTCAACATAAATGACAACATAATGACATGCTATCAAACATTCTGACCTATTTCGATTGGCAGGACATTGTTATAACGATCATTAGACTCTCCCCGACTCCCTCCCCAGTCAGAGTTCAGAAATGTAATGAATGTAGAATTATGTGCAGGATGATGTGCTGATAATTAGGTGACTTAATTTAATTAACCACGTTTCAAAAATGTATTTGGTTTTAAAATAAAAATCCACTCTCTCACATTTCTGCCAGTATGCCAGTGATCACCCTCCCCTGTGCCAATGTTGGCACCCGTGCCTAAGGTTGCCTACCCCTGAGCTATATACTAGGCCTACTCCTGTACTCACTCTACACTAAATATATTTTAGAAAATTGACGATCTATAAGCTCACAATGCGCTGCAAGTGGTTAATATTAATATACATGTAGGCCTAGACTATAATGCCAAATAACCTTTCGTCATTTGTGACACTTTTAGTCTGTCTCAGCATGTGAGACGGATTAAGGGCCCACCCATAGTCATTGGATGTGATTATCACCAAGGGTCTCGATATTTCAGAGGTTGTTACGATTGACCTTGCCTAATCTCATCATGTCAGTTTTCTCTTTGACACCTCTTTAACTCCTGAGTTTTACTTCTGACATCAAATACTGTTAAAAGGAGAATACTAGTGCACTCTAGGGCATTCACCAAATATTCGAATATTCGAATATCAAAGTCACTATTCGACGTTGTTCACCGAAGTCGAATATTCGCTTATTTTTATTGTTTTCTCTTTCAAAAATATATAGTTTATACAACTTGGCTAGATAGGAAGTCATAAGCACAGATATAAAAAGCTAGATACCGCGTCCACACGCTGCAGTTGATTGGAGCGACCCGTCCAACTTGGTGGGCACAAAAGAGGAAGTGTCGAGGGCAGGCTGCCACTCAAAAACACTACTGGCCAATCACAACGCGTCTTTTCCGGGACTTTTCCATTCAAACCTGCCTCTGATTTGCCTACCGACCTTGTTGTCTGTTACGCACACAGAAGAATTCCAAGCCTGTCAATCAAAAATGGCGAGACGGGTACCAGAGAGCCGGAAGAGGCGTCTACCTTTTTATGTCTGTGGTCATAAGAATGAGTTTATCAATGCCCCTGGTGGATGAATTTGTTAATGCTCTATACCAGGGGTTCTCAAACCTTTTTAGGCTGTGACCCCCAAAATAAACATATTTGAACTGGGGACCCCCACCCTGACAAGCACTTGGAATTGTAGGTATTACATTTAATGTGACTCAGTTCCGCAGACAAATATTGTGAAAATAGCAGATCTACATGCATGTAGATCGGCTATTTTCACAATGTTCGCCTCTTGCTTACTTAATATTTGACAGTTTGGCCAGTCCTGTCGAATATTCGATTATTCAAATACTTTGAGGTCGAATAATTCGAATACTAAAAATCACTATTCGTGAATGCCCTAGTGCACTCTTTACTAAGGCAATCTCACCAACCCCAAATACAACCTCCTTTGAGTTCAAACTAGACTGTAATGGTCGATCAGGTCTCAAAGAACTATTAGATAGCTGCAGTTCATTCAGAAGCGGACATTACTCCAAATCTCACATCTCTGCATTGGATTCCAGTGAGTCATAGAATAGATTTTTGAAATATTGCTGCTCGTCTTGAAATCCTTTGCTGGTTTAGGGCCAAAACATATCTCTGTCTACAACATGAATCTTCCAGACATCTCAGGTAATCCAGGGCCACTCTTCTTACTGTTCCAATAATTAAAATTAAACCTGTTCAGGCAGTGGTTAGTTGTCATGCCACACATACATTTAGACTTGCGTCAACTCTGAAAACCAGGCAACGTTCGTGATTTATTTTACTTAAATAGTGATTGTTAAGAGTTAACCAACCCTTTTAATGCAACTGTGAATTTTAAGATTTGTTTATTCTGATATGATCAAATAAGTCAAAATAGCACACGGAAAGAGTGAATAAAGTGCCCAGGGGAACGCCAGAACATTTTGGTACAGTAGATGCAAATGTTTGCATGTTTCATAAACACAAAACCACTAATGGTCTTTCTTTTTTATTATACTCACAAAATACAGAATGCAAGTATGAAGGTTAAATATATGTAACATGAATAAAAATAAGAAGAAAAAATAAAATGAAAAATTTACTTGTACAAACAACATACCGGTACACACACAACTCAAAAATCAACAACGAATAAACAAGAAAAGAAAATAAGCAAACCCACCCACCCTTCTTTCCCTGGACCAACACTGGAATTAAAAATAGTGCATACCTGTGCCAAGTTATTACCACTATGTAATGATATCTTCAATCATATTTTTATCTGCAATGCCAGACCGTTAATAACGTTTTCCTCACTTGCTCCATGTAATCTTACAAAACCACTAATGGTTATCTACATGTGGTGGGATACAGTAAATGCTTTAAATCCTTTATACATTTGATGCTATTTTAATGTATTTCTTAAATTGTTATTTACCTTTTTTTAAACTTCTTTATTGCCCTTCATTCAGCAACTCAACACATATTTACAGTACACTGTATACATTTTGTCTACATACATTTACTCTGTCCTTAAATGTCTTTTATGCTTTTAGATTATTTTACATTCCTTTTCACGCTTTATGTAACATTTGTGTTGGAAATGCACTCAACAAATAGGCCTTGCCTTACAAAAAAGTAGGGGAGAACTTGTTCCATTGCTGTCTCCTTTGAAAACTAGCCAGGGAGCCAAGATGTACAGCAGTGTGAGGACATGATTTATATCATTTTGTTCAAAAGTTCATATTTTGTGAGCATTTAGATGAGCACCACCAGTATTCTTTTCCCCATCTACAGCATTTACTGTGTGTGCTGGCTACAGTACATGAATATCATTAAAGGCTAAGTGTTTATCACTGCTGTGCCAATGGGTTGGAGGCAGAAAGAGAGATTGCTAATAATAGACTATTTTACCTTAACAACAGCATAGTCCACATATATTATACTGTATATTAATTAGAGACGTATTCATTATTAATGATAATGAATGCTTGATGGCCATATGAAGTGCAATAGTGTACGAGAGACTACAGTATAGCTGTCTTTCAAACCAATTTGATGGCTTCCATTATACACGCACATGCGCGCGCGCGCACACACACACACACACACACACACACACACACACACTCACACACACACACACACACACACACACACACACACACACACACACACACACACACACACACACACACACACAGGGGCGTCACGGGGGGGGGGGACTGAGTTACTAGGGCCCAATGTGGAGGGGCCCTAGTAACTTTAGCTATTGAAAAATAGCAGATATACAAGCTCACAGCGCGGCACCGAGTGCTTGTAGATCTGCTATTTTTCAAATGTGTGCAAATCTTTGAATATATGTATTTTTTAAGCGAACATTTGTAACTCAAATTTTGCTCCTGGTGGGTCCCTGGAACTAAATATTTTGTGATGGGGGTCCGTAGCCAAATACATATCATTTTGGCCCAGAATTTGGTGTGACGCCCCTGCTCACACACACGCACGCACGCACGCACGCACGCACGCACGCACGCACGCACACACACACACACACACACACACACGTGTATGTCTTTCTAGTATCCTTTTAGACGTCATGATGTGACACCACCCGTGCATTGTGCTCCACCACACTCCATGAGCGAGCAGGGCATGTTGACATGGTGGTGACGCACCACATGACCTGCTCCTGCATGCTGTGCCTCCAGTCAGGGAATAATTATATTCCCGGGGTTTTTTGGGGGGGTCTGTGTGGTTTTCAACAGTGGTGGAAAAAGTACTCACATTTCTTTTACTTAATTAAAGGAGGACTTCACCACTTTTCAACCTATCTTCATATAATAGGTTCTCACTAATGTTCATGATAAAATATCACAATTTCTTTCTACTCAGTCTGGGTCTCATAGGAGAGCTGTGGGCGGGTCAAATCCTTCCACCGGTGACATCATCAATGGGAAATACAAGCTAATAGAAACTGCAGGCTTTTTATTCCTGAAAAGTTGCAATGTTAAAATGGAAGCCATTGTTCTTATATGCCATAATATTTTTATTTTTATTTATTTTTTCAAAAATATTGTTTAAAATAAATCTGTCAAACGATGATGTCACCGGTGGAAGACTGAGTAGAAAAAAAATGTGCTGTTTTATTATGAACATTAGTGAGGAACTATTATATGAAGACAGGTTGAAAAGTGGTGAAGTCCTCCTTTAAAGGTGGTGCCATAGTTTAGTACTTTTTCTGTTTTTCATGTGTCTAGGAGGTTGACACTACTTCATTTGACCCCCTGGTGTGGTTGTTATGAGCAATTATGTATTCTCTTTCTATTTATTTTTATTTTTATGGAGGCTGCCACCTTGTGGGTCAAAAGTGCCGGTCCAAAAACAGATACAATTACATCATAAAATCAACCCCTCCCCTAATTACCATTCACCCAACACACATGGGTGTGGCTAACTTCAGCTGGGTCACCACCCACCATGACAACCAGGCATACTAATGAACTGGTGGGTGTGGCCACATAAAAAACAAATTTTAACTCTTTCTGTACACTTTAAAAAAAAAAAAATCTTCCTCCTAGTATAATCATAATACCTGATAATCATGTTTTAAAGGGGGAAAAATCATGGCACCCCATCTTTAAGTAAAAGTACCAATACTGCAGTGCAATGTAGAAATACTCTGTTAGGGTGCCCTCACAGTAAAGTACAAATACCTCAAAACCTAAAGTACAGTACTTAAGTAAATGCTCTTGTTTACTTTACACCACTGGTTTTCAAGGAAGGCCACGTTTGCTCATTCGGAGCGGACCAGGACACTGAATTCACGTCAAAATCAATTTGGTTAGCCAGCATCAAGCGCGTAATCAGCAAATGCGTTGCTAGCAAATAGCCCTGCCCACGGGCTCCATTAAACCTCTGACCAGATGATGTAATTCTTGGACCCTTGGAATGCTAATGTTCCTGAGTGTAATAAACGCTGTCCAGGAACATTAGCATTCATGCTGGCTGTGGTCAGCATGAATGCTAATGTTCTTGGATAGAGTGTATATAGTATGGTCAGCATGAGAGTATATACTGTAATCCCGGATTTAGAAGTGGTTGATACAGTATGTATACATGATTAAGACTCACACTCCACTCTTCGTCCTTGCAGAAAAGGTAACAGAGATCAAGACCAACATCTTCGTCACAAGTTTTGGCCCGGTCTCTGACACCGAAATGGTAAGACCTCCTTTGTGTTGATCTTGCCTTTTTTCAGTACAAACCAATTAAAGGCATATTAAACATTTCATAGCTCACACGAAAAGAAGAAAAGGCTTCTTATGATGCCACTGTGTCAGTGGGTTCGTTAATAGCTGAAAGGTTTTTTTACAACCACTAATTGCTTTGAGACAGACAGCATTTCTTTTGAGGCATAATGCAGACTTCTTTCTATTCCATTAGAAATACCCCTGGCTGCACTGTAATGGATTTTCTTTTAAGTGCCTGTTCGATATGCTTGAAATGGGGTGTCTAGTCTGAACACGCAATGAGTATGAATCCATAGAAAGATTGAAATTACGGTATTAAGCTTAATTTATACTTCATCGTCTGACAGTGTCACATGCTGAAAATAGTTGATCTACAATGTGAAGTGCTGTGAGCTTGTACATCGGCTATTCTTTTTTTTCATCCCACGATTTTGCAACCCATTTTTCACCCAGTGCCAATTGTCTAATGTAATCCTGGGTGCTACACTCCCTCTGCCAACCTGGGGAGAGAACGGACTGACCTCATGCTTCCTTCAGTGCATGAGGAGTCCAAGTTGCTTCTTTTCACCTGACGGGGGAGTTTCCCTGGTTTGGACGTAGCGTGTGGAAGGAACACGTTATTCCAACCAGTTCCTTTCCTCTCCATCAGGTGCCCCGGCTGGCCAGGGGGAGGCAATATAGACACCAGGATTACTGCATGTTTTTTGCGAGGGTACATACCCTAGGGGACACGGGAATAACATGCAAACTCCACAAAGAAAGGCCCTTTTGCCAACCCCACCTAGGGTATGGGCACTGATGACGTGGAGGAGAGAACATGCCCTCAGCGCCCACAGCGTCCCCCCACATCGGCTATTTTCATAATAGTCCCAAGACTTTATGGAGTGAACTCGTGATAATAGAGTTGGGCCATCTGTGTTATTTTTAGTTTTTTACATTTAACATAAATAAATATTGGTTACATTTGTGTTGTCACGGTGTGGTTCTGGCAGGACTCTAGCCATCCATCAGATAGTCTGTTTCTCGTGTCTGTCTGTGTGTCTCAGCAGTGTGCACATTGCTTGTGCATGTTTTGCTCTTTTTGAAATATTGAAGTATAGTTTTATAATAGAATAGAAGTCAATGGGTCTCTATTCGGGCATAGAATTAGCCCAGATTTTGATCATCATAGATCATGTCATATAATATATGTCATATAGACCAGTGGTTCTCAACCTTTTCAGGCCACAACCCCCAGAATAATCATATTTAAACTGGGGAGCCCCCACCCTGACGAGCACTAAGTTGAGACATTCCATTTTATATAACACGGTTCTATTGTGAAAATTGCAGATCTACATGATCACAACGCCTCGCAGTTGCGAGGCGTTGTGATTGGCTATTTTCACAATTTCTGCCTCTAATATTTGACAATTTGGCCAGTGTTTAATTTGTCATTTTAGAGGTATTAAAAAGTCCTTAAATTGTCTCTTTAGAAATGTGCAGATACCCTTTATCACTTAAAATTTATGTTGGTTTGTTTACTGTTGAGTGAGAAAACAACGTTGCACATTAAGCTAATCATCTGAGGACCCCCCAAAATGATTTGGGGACCCGGACCCCCCTGGGGGTCCCGACCCACAGGTTGAGAATCACTGGTATAGACAACTGGTGTGATAGACTAGTCAAAAAAGTCGCAGATCTACTTCGGTGACATGTAATTTCCACATGTACAGTATCCAGAGACTTATGATTATTAATGTATTGTCTCTCTCTCTCTCTTAGGAATACACCATTGACGTGTTCTTCCGTCAGAGTTGGAAAGATGAGAGGCTTTGCTTTAAAGGGCCGATGGAGATGCTGCCCCTGAATAATCTTCTGGCCAGCAACATCTGGACTCCTGACACCTTCTTTCTCAACGGGAAGAAATCCATCGCTCACAACATGACCACGCCTAACAAGCTGCTGCGGCTTAAAGACGACGGGACACTCCTTTACACCATGAGGTGAGCTTTTAACTCGATTTCCTCTATCATTATTTACGTCCGATTATTAATACAAAAAACACACCTGGAAGTGTTGTGATCTTGACCTTTGACCAATTGTGACCTGAAATGTGGGTTTTACTGAGGGTTCCCGCCAAATTTCTGGAAAAGACACCTATCCGTTCTTTATTTTGACCTTGATTGTAACCTTCACCTTTGACCTCTTACCGAGTTATTGTGTTTACACACACACACACACACACACACACACACACACACACACACACACACACACACACACACACACACACACACACACACACACACACACACACACACACACACATAAATATACTCCACCAAGTCTACTGTATATAGACTACGTGTAGCACAGCCTTGCTGAGTCTGCTGCTTGCTATACATTGAAGGCAAACGCGGCTTCTTATTGGTCTGTGGTGCGGGGCGGGGCAAATACACCAGAACCATTTCAGCTGTGAATTTCACACATGGCGTCTCAGTGTGCGGCTGTGCGCATAGCTAGAATGAAGGGTGTGTGTGAGTGCTGCCTCCCATAGCCTAGCGTCTTTCTAGGCTATGGGTTCTATCCATAGGATTATGTTTTATCACGTATCTATAGCAACACTGCTCTGATTGGTCGTGACATGAGTACATTAGCCAATGGAGCCACAACAAGCCTAGGGTTTTTCTTCTGTCCCACACTGGCCACACACTTACACAATCTTTGTGTGTGTGTCTGCGTATATAGCGAGACAAGAAACGTAGGAGCTCTACTGTAGAATCACTGTTATTTCTCAAATAAATAGCCCTGTATTGATTCCCCGACCTCCCGTATCAGTTCATTACGGGATGGGTCTTTAGTAACTGGACGATACTCCGTATTTTACGAGATGGCAGGTAACCACGGCAAGCCGACAATAATATCAATGTCTAATTTTCTGCGGTGAGGAATCACATAACAAACGGTGGGTGGAGGAAGATTTCTTACTTGCGTTGTGTGTGTGCGTCTCGGGCTTTAAATAGCGGCACCAAACAGGCCAGGGGCCGGGCCTAGACTGAAGTCCACGGGCCAGGGCCAGGCCCGGCCCCACATTTAAGGCCTGTGCAGGGCTCTAGCTGGCACCCAGGCTAGGATAGTGGGGTGCCAAATATAAAGTTTAACCACTGAGGCCCTATTTTATAGATAGACCTTTATTGATTGGGTCAATTTCAGTTGCCAAAGGCAGTACACCAGTTAGAAAATAACAGCAATGATAAAAGATGCAAAAAGGTGTCAGTACTAGGTATACAACATACTGGGACTAGGAAAGTACCAGCCACAAGGTTGCTACGTTTATATTAAAATATAGAGAATAAGCTCACACCGCATCACATCATGAAGTGTTGAAAGCTTGTAAATCTTCTATTTTAATTATTTTCGGAAATTTTGAAAACATAAAAATAAATAATACTAAAATTAAATGGCCCAAAAGTTTGCCCAAAATAGGGACGACCAGTTGAAAGTGGTTAAAATATATATTTTTAGGGTACAGAATTTACTTTGTATTGGGAAATAAGTGCACACATGTAAATTAAAAGATATTTAAACGTTAAATAGTTGTATACTGTATTGCAACTCAATAACAATCTGTGGTTGGCAGAAAATCCCAAGGCACACCAGTGTGCCGAGGCACACCGTTTTGGAACCACTGTTGTACAGTAAGCTGATGTTGACGTTTGTGACAATATGTTATGTAAGAGCATTGACAGATAGATTAGTGAGTGGCAACCTAAAGCACACAGAGCCATGCTTTGTCATTAGTTATTAGTGCTCCTAATGTCTGCAGAATGCCTAGGGAGCTTCCATGCTACGTAGTACAATGCTTGTATTAGACGGGTCATACATCAAAGTCCATAATGCCAACACGAATAGAAACATCTCAATTACATGCTGTCATGGCTTTCATTGTAATGGTGCGTCATCGGTTTAATTGGACTATAAACCCCAAATCAAATATTAACAAGGAAGTGGAAGTAAATGGACGTGGGAGGAAGTAAAAACAAAATGACTATTGATCCACTGACTTTTAAACTGCTACAAATCTACATTTGGTATTAATGCTTGCAAGCCATTAGAATGGTTTCACAGTGGACTCAATGCATTCCTGTTCTGGGAACAGGGTTATTAGAGAGACATTTTATTTATGCATGCCTTGCTCTTCTGCAGTGGCTGTTCCGATAACAAGTGTTGTGCCCTGGCTACTGTACCATGACATGTCTCTCATAGCAAGGACAAGGTTTTGATTTGATTATCCACAATTCATATACTGTACTTGTACTCAGGCACACATAGACATCAAAGGGAGCTTGAGCCCCTGCCCTTTTATCCGTCTGTAAAAAGTGCCCTCTCCCAGACCATGAATGCAGTTTTTTTACTATGGTGAAAAAAATGCAAATGCCATCTTTCCATGCCATAGCTGAAGGCAGCATTCAAGAGAATTGCCTTGTCCAAACTCTCCTGAACTTGAATGCAGCATCTTATGTTGAAAGAATTGCCCTCTCTGTGTAGAAATCCATGCCGTTACGCCACATCTCCAGTATTGACTTGATTATGCTTAGTTCAGTGTGGTGTCAAGCACCGAAAATAGCTGACTTCCAAGCTCACAACGGGTGGCAGAGCTTGGAGGTCTGCTATTTTCGATATTTCCCCCATCTCTCCCCATTTTGTGTCAACCTACTGTATACCTATCAATAAAAAAGCATATAAAAGTAACATAAATAATAATAATCAGTGCAAAAAAGGCAAACATTCTGCAAAAAACAGCTATACAGATATTTTTGGCAAGGTGATTTGGTGTAGAATAGAGGTAAAACATTAAGAGGCCAATAATATACCCCGGTCAACGAAGGGCTCTTGCAATGATGCATGTTCAAACCAAATTATTTGCACAAAAGGCACTTCTCTATGATTAACATATCATTTATTCCAATCTATGACTAGATGGTTGTTCTCAAACAAGAATCAGAGCAGTGGTTGGTGCGACACTCTCCTATCAAACACCTTTGATAGGAGAACATTTCATTGTATTTTCTAGTATATTTTTTTCTGTGACTTCTTGGGGAAGGTAATACTTAATACTAGTGAAGGCTGACATGATGTTTCATCTGCCAGATTTCAAAGTATTGACACCAGCAGGTGACAGGAGCAAGGATTCACTAATTAAAGCTGTCCAGTGCAATTTATTTATCACAGAGTCCCGTTTTGCATATCGTCGTTGTCGGGCGGAAAACTCGTACCGGTATCTCCAAGTTTCAAATTTGTACGTTCTTTCGTAAAGTAACGCCCTGCTTCATCATACAAGGCGGGCGCACAAAAGTAGTGAAAACAGCAGATCTACAAGCACACAACGCCTCGCGGTGCGAGGCGTTGTGTGCTTGTAGATCGGCTGTTTTCACTAGTTTAAATCATTTTTAAAATGATAAATGCAAAACGAACCGTTTTGGACATACAGGGTTTTCACCCGACAACGACGATATCCATGGGTGTGAGTCCAGACCCCCACATTGATAATCTACGTATATTGTTGTAGTACAGCACCTTGCTAATGAACACACATCTCTGGGCCAGTAATTGATCTCAGATAAATGCTAAAAGGACACTCTCAACCCTGGTACCGAAGCCATCAACAGTGTAATTAGCAGTGGCAGATTGTAACAGCATGGTGTTCTGACCAAACGGGAACACGTAATCAAGGCATACAAGACATTAATTTATGAGATAGAAATTGAGGGGATGTGCTGATTTATTGGGTTTCGCTTTTCTTTTGGCACAGAACAGCTGTGCAGAGCAAGTAACCTTAACCTTAGTTTATGATGACATTAGAGCCTAGGCTTTTCATAGTAGCTACTACTACTACTACTACTACTACTACTACTACTACTCCTACTACTACTACTACTACTACTACTACTACTACTACTACTACTACTACTACTACTACTACTACTACTACTTGTACCGGTTCTATTACTACTACAACTACTGCCACTAATACTGTACACACACACGCAGTACATAAGTAGTCCACTAGGTGGGGATGTTGGACATCATACAAAGCAGTGGCTGGTTATACATTATTTCAATATAATGCAATACGTTCCACATTCTCCATAATCCTATATCCATGTGATTCCCAACTTAACCCCAACCCTCCTATTACAATTACTTTCAATGGACATATAAGGGTCCAATTGGTTCTGTTTGTACTCTCTCTGAGTTACAGACCCTCAAGAGTCCATTTGGTTCCTAAATATCAATCATTAATCTAATAACCCTCTAGGATCCCCTCAAGGACCCCTGGCAGGTTTTTGATTTTATGTGGGGGGGAAAAAAACAGAAAAAAGAGCATGCATTGTTGCTGGTATACATTCTTTTATATATACTTTTTATATTTTGACTAGGGGTGGGCGATATGGAAAAATACAATATCATGATATTTTCCCAAGCTGTATCACGATACACGATTTTATCACGATTCTTTTTCACGTTGGTTTTGATGGTTATTTTTCAAGTTACTTGACAAAAACTAGACTCTCTGGGTTCCTTTTGGGAGGTCTAAATTGAAATTTACAAGTATGTAACTCTGACAGTATACAAATGAAACCAAATGGACCCTTACGGGTCCATTTGGTTTCATTTGTATACTGTCAGAGTTAAGTGGAGACCTTGACATTTTAAAGTTTGAGAACTACTGATTTAGACCAAAATGCAGGTTTAAATTGAATTCTGCAATGAATCTCTGTATTAACGATTAAACGGGATTTTTTACAAGGCTCCCTCAATTGTATCACGATACATACGATAGCTCTGAAAAGGCATATCGTGGAGACATTGTATCGTCTCCATGATAATTAGCACCATACCGCCCACCCCTAATTTTGACTTAATGTATTTTGCTCAAATAAAAAAAAACATTTGAAACTGAAGGACCCCTGGCGGTCCCTTGACCCCAAGGGACTGCTATATCCTATTCAAGTTCATTGTGTTTATATTGTATATTTTCATGTTTGGCTCATTTCTCTCTATCATGTATGTACTGTAGACCAGTGTCCACATTCAGGGCATTCATACATGGAAAGCTTATGAGCTGTCAGACAATGTTTATGAAATAAGTGGGTGATGGCAACAATGTCTTTACATGATACACCCACTAGAGGGCAGCATGTCACTGGGTTGTGTGGTTTGTCTGTCTAGTCTGCTCTAGAGAAGACTACAGCAGTGGTTCTCAAAGTGGATTCCAGGGACTCTGTAGGTTCCTTTAGGGGGGTCTAAATTGACCCATACAAGTCTGCAACTCTGACAGTATTGGAACCAAATGGTTCCATTTGTACACTGTCAGAGTTAAGAAACCTTGAAATTTGCAAGTTTGAGAAACACTGGACTGTATACTGTGTATAGTAAGGGTGTAACGATATAGTAACTGCATCGAAATATTGTTTTTAACGAATATATATATATATATATATAGTATATCGAAATGAAATTAAAAATCGAATAGTATCGTTTGATTTTGTATCGTATCGAATTGGCAGTGCAAAGAATCGATTGTATCGATACTACCTACTTGTGCATTATATTTAGCATTTTTAAGAAGAAAATGTAAAAGGAGGGGTTTAATTACTTTTCCTTTCCATATAGCTACACTGGTCTATCGATACATCTGTGTAATCTCTGGGTTCATGTCAAGGTGCGGGTTTGTCAATATACAATGTCCATGTGTTTGGCAGATAATCACTGGGTTTACTTATTTATATCCATAATAATACATGTTTCCCTTAAAAAGCTGCACTATCCACACCTTTCACACAGATTTAATGTCTTTGCTAAATAGTTACTATATTGATTTTAAATCATTGAATCGAATCGTATAACCATGAATGAACCAATATCATCCATAAATGGTAAATGGTGCATTTATATAGCGCTTTTATCCAAAGCGCTTTACAGAGATTGTGCATTACATTCACCCATTCACGCACACATTCATACACCGGTGGCGGAGGAAACAATGCAAGGCACCAACCAGCTCACCGGGAGCAATGTGGGGTTCAGAGTCTTGCCCAAGGACCCTTCGACATTAACTCAGGGGGAGCCCGGATTTGAACTGGGAACCCTTCGGGAACCCTTCGTGCTCTAATAACGGTTTCTCTACCCCTGAGCTATGCCTCCCCACGTCCATGCATCGTATCGTCAACCATGTATCGTGATATGTATCGAATCGCTATTAAAATGTATCGTTACACCCCTAGTGTATAGCCATAGCTGTGCACAGGATTATGCTGTTACATTGGGTCCTCATGAGGCGCTTATTGTTGTTATTTCTTTCTACCTCCAAATGCCCGTTACGATAACAATTCTAAGGAAGAGAGCAAAAGGGAAGAAGAGAGTGAATAAAATATATATATAGAGAGAAAGACAGACAGAAAGACATGTGATTGTACTGTATATATGTGTAGAAAAAGCAGGTCAAACTTAAGTAAACAGTTTGGGTTTTTCTTCTCTCTGTTCTGGTAAATTGTGCTCCGTTGTGATCGCCCCACTGGAGGGCAGCCTTGTTCTATTCTATAAACCATTCTGGATCCCATTTGTACACACACAGGAATGCATCCTATTTTGTTAATAGGTATCATTATGGCTTGGCTTGGATGCTTACTGGACCTTGCTATGGAAATCACTTTCGACTCCACCGTTAACTATCTGAGAAAAAAAAAAATTAAACTTAATTAGAGTCAATGACCTTCCCTTTTTAAACATTATTATGATTTTCACAGGTTTGAGATTGACTATGACCTCGATAACGCACAGTTGATTAACAACTGTCTGTTGTAATTAGTAGAATTGATGATGATGATGACAACGAAGATAATGACGCAGCATGTCTATATTTTGGATATAGAAATTAAATGCTTGATTTTTATTTGTCCTCCTTCTGCCAGATTAACCATAGCAGCAGAATGCCCCATGCAGCTGGAGGATTTCCCCATGGACGCCCATGCTTGTCCGCTCAAGTTCGGAAGCTGTGAGTAAACGCCTGTTCTAAACGAATGCACAGAATAACCTTCAGTACCGCGGGAACATGTGTGAGGTTATGTCCATAACCTAGACATCAGTGATTTATCTTAAGCACTAAAAGCTTTACCGCCGCAGCAAACTTATCTCATGACTCATGAAGTCATTACTCAGGAAATTGGTGCCCGTCGTCCATGTGCTATCAGCTTCTGTATCTGTGTCTATCCATGTGCTATCAGATTCTGTATCTGTGTCTATCCATGTGCTATCAGATTCTGTATCTGTGTCCATCCATGTGCTATCAGCTTCTGTATCTGTGTCCATCCATGTGCTATCAGCTTCTGTATCTGTGTCTATCCATGTGCTATCAGCTTCTGTATCTGTGTCTATCCATGTGCTATCAGATTCTGTATCTGTGTCCATCCATGTGCTATCAGCTTCTGTATCTGTGTCCATCCATGTGCTATCAGCTTCTGTATCTGTGTCCATCCGCTGGTGGCAAGGACAGATGTACTTGTAAATCTGACAGCCCCTGTCCCTCAGGTGAACCTATTGTTGCTGAGGCAGGACCACAGATGACTGTGTGCAGACGTTGACGCGCATGAGCCTGATCAAGTCATTCATCAAAATGTCAAAGCCAGGGACGTGCAGAGAATTTTAAGAGAGGCAGAGGCTGAAATGTCGAGAATATTGAAAATAGCCGACCTCCAAGATCACAACGCGTCGCAGCGCGGCGCGTTGTGAGCTTGGAGGTCGGCTATTTTCGGTGCATGGTACCACACTGAACTAAGCGTAATCAATTTCTTTCACCATAGTAAAAACCACATTCATGGTCTGGAGAAGGCACTTTTTTACAGACGGATAAAAGGGCAGGGGCTCAAGCCCCCTTTGATGTCTATGTGTGCACGACGTGCCTAGTCAAAGCTACAATTCACTTGTAGCTTTGTATCCTGTAGCCAGGAGGGCCACATGAACAACAGAAAATACTGTGGAGGGCCGGGCCAAAAGGCAGTGCTCCCCTCAAGATGTGCTCCCCCGCAAACTAAACACAAAGCTTTACCTCCGTTACTTCAGTAAATAGATAGATAGATAGATAGATAGATAGATAGATAGATAGATAGATAGATAGATACCTTTATTATCCCAAGGGGGAAAATGTGTTGCCCAGAGGCAGCACAGCAGTATAAGGTTATTTACAAAGTTACGTATGAAAAAGAAAAAAAGAAAAAAACAAGAACAGAGTACAGTAAGTACTCTAATAAATACTTAGCAGTCCAATTTTTGTTGAAAACCCGGCATTCGGCAGTGACTTTTCTTTTTTTAGCCACTTTAGCCATTTTTGATGGGTAAGGTAAGGCAGGTTGTCTTGATGTGTGACCAGTCTGACCACCTGCTTGTTATTGAGACAACATCCAATAATCACAGATCACACACACGTGCTGATGTACGCATTGCGTCCATATGTACGTGAATAAAAAAACTTCAAAATAAATGCAGCTTTAGTCCATGCATGAGGTAAAATTAGAAAATGTGTTTATTTTGTAATTTGCCATTAACCCTAC
Organism: Nannobrachium achirus; assembly: GCF_963921795.1. NCBI lineage: Eukaryota > Metazoa > Chordata > Actinopteri > Myctophiformes > Myctophidae > Nannobrachium > Nannobrachium achirus. Next base: position 12,380,569 of record NC_137810.1, on the reverse strand, counting down.
AAGAGCCGGTCAGAGCCGCATACGGCCCCCGGGCCGCACAATGCCCGGGTCTGCTGTAGCAATTGTATCCTTCACTTCCTCCTCAGACATAAATGTAGGGATTTTTCTTAAGCATGGAGAACCATACATAGTCACCAACCCTCACGCATGCTTCTACATTTAAACACCAAGGCAACTTGACGCTAATCCGACACAGCGACAGGTACGCGTCACGCATAGCCCAACCCGATGCTAGTGGCTGGTGGTGGCCACACTGGCCAGGTCCCTGCATGATGCTGTGTGCAGGGTGTCACACCAAATTCTGGGCCCCGGGTACAAGGATTCACTGTGGGGCCCCTGTGCTTTAACTATTGAAAAATAGCAGATATACAAGCTCACAGCGCGGCACCGAGTGCCGTGCTGCGAGCCTATAGATCTGCTATTTTTGAAAATTGTGAAAATGTGTGCAAGAAACCTATGTTTCCATGTCAGTGATGCTCAAACCTTTTCATCTGAAGGACCCCCAAAATGATATGAATTTGGCCATGGACCCCCATCTCAAAATATTTAGTTCCAGGGACCCCCCCGGAAGCATAATTTGAGTTACAAATGTTCGCTTAAAAAATACATATTCAAAGATTTGCACACATTTTCACGACTTTTCTACGAGCTCGCAGCGCGCTTGTATATCTGCTGTTTTTCAATAGTTAAAGTTACTAGGGCCCCTCCACCGTGGGCCCTGGTAACTCAGTCCCACTTTCCTACCCCTTGTGACGCCCCTGGCTGTGTGAGCTGGTTATAGGCTGCCTCTCTCTCACACAAGACTATATCAGGAAGCAGAGGATTAGCACTTGAGGTCTTCCCTGCCATCGGGAGGGTTATCTCAGGCCTGCTTCTGCGCTCAGAGGCAGCCACTCCTCCCAGACCCGTTTTTAGACTGATCTCCACCCCACAGCCAGGGATAAGCAGCGGAAGTCTTCTTTACATAATTGTAACAGAACTACAACACTGCATTCATCCAGTGTCTGTGTCTTATGCCCTAGTTAGCCTAAGCAGCTCAATTACATCAGAATGTGTGGTAAATGTCAGCAGCAGCATAACAATAATAATAATAACAATATCTGGGATTTACAGTACATGCGCTTTTCTAAGTACTCAACAGGGACGTGCTGGCCATTGGGAAAAGCGGGACAACTCCCGAACGGCCGGTTCAGGTCCAGGCCGGCCATTAGGAAAAAAATAAAAATAAAATGTCGGCCTTCGTTCCATTTTGGGGGCTGTGCGGCCAACAAAGTAAATCGTCACTGTCGGGCAGAAACCTCGTACCTCCAAGTTTCAAATGTATACATTTTTTCGCAAAGCAAAGCCCTGCTTCATCATACAAGGCTGTTGCACAAAAGTAGTGAAAACAGCAGATCTACAAGCACACAACACCTTGCGGTGCGAGGCGTTGTGTGCTTGTAGATCGGCTGTTTTCACTAGTTTAAATCATTTTTAAAATGATAAATACAAAACAAATGGTTTTGGACATATAAGGTTTCCACCCGACAACGACAAAAAGAAAAAAAAAAGAAAAACGAGCCTCTCCAACTCTTTTTCCCGGGCTGAATCAGGGGCCCAGCACGTCCCTGGTACTCAAAGATGCTTTACCTGCGTGTGGGGGCCAGGGGTGAGGAAAACTCAGATAAGCAAAAGATAGGAATTAAAAGCAATAAAATAACGAGTTGAAATCTAAGTCAACTTGGGAAGGCTATTCTGAACAGGTGGGGGGTGGGAGGGGGCCCTGTCGCTCCAGGTTTGAGGCCAGGTCTTGGGGACCAAGATATTGCATTTATCGATTACTGACCGCATGCGGACATGAATTCATTGATATTTGCAACCTTTATCAACCTTTACCTTTTGTGTGTGTGTGTGTGTGTGTGTGTGTGTGTGTGTGTGTGTGTGTGTGTGTGTGTGTGTGTGTGCGCGCGCGCGCGCGCGTGTTTGTTTGTGTGTGTTCTTTTTCTGGAAACAATGCTTGTTTTTACAAACCAAGGCCTGTGTTGTATTATTACAATACTGTTAATAATATATAGCCATTTAACACTTATTGCACACTAATGAATGATTGTTTTACAAATATTTAATGATAAAATGTGTTACTTTTGTCAATTGTCATCTTCATAGATTTTGGTCAGCTACAAACTCACAGTCAAAAAAACTGGCCAATACAAAAAAGATACCAGTTCTACTCACTTGATAAAAGCCCGGCTCAATAAGCAGGATCGATAAGGTGCCCATTATCAATAAAAACGAACAAGCTCCATCCCTAACAGCGTCACAACATTGGTGTCTGTCTACAGACCCTAAATCAGGGGTGGGCAACTTTGATGATGGCGAGGGCCACTATATTTCCACCTTCACTCCAGAGGGCCACATTGCATAGTGCTACGTCCTCCTTTGTCATTCTAGTATCTCATACAAAAGAAGCTCAAAACGCATTTTGCTTCTTTTGAATTGGAATCCTGAATAATTTGTTGTTCTTTTTTAATTGGAATCCTGAAATGTAACATTTGGATTTAATTTCAAACACATTATTGATATACTCATGTTAACTTTATGAACCTAAATACAAATACGTTGGACATAAAAAAATACATTTTAATACTACTATACTAGTCATTAACTCTATAACCGCTTTGGACGTTCCCGTTCGCCCCATTTTTCCCGGCGGCGCGATGCCAATTGTACGTTCTTTGGCTCGTTCTTTTGTACCTTGTTAAACTGATGAGGGGTCGCGCGGGTGTGTACCGTAGAGACAGCTCCCGTAAAAGTGCTCTCAAAAACCCACTGGACGTTAGCATCAATTGAGTAACAAAACACTTGTTGTCATTTTCTCTGGATCTATTGCTCTGTAGCGATTGAGCTGTCTTGACGGACGGTAGCCTACCGCGGCCATTTCACATTAATTCTTGCATGAGGCTGCCCTCTACTGCTAGTATAGCGAAAGTACACCTATTTAAGGAGAAAAGAAAATTAATACATCTTTGTCTATAACATTGCAAAGGTAAGGTGCTTTTGCTGGCACAAAATCCAATAAATAAATAACAACATCTGGCAGTAAAACTGTTAAGCTACTAATATAGAATGACAGAATTAAAGCAGGTCATGTTTGGAATTGTAACAGCTGAAATATAATAATATATCAATATTCCGGTATTAACCTGCGGGCCGCATTAAGTGAAGGTGGGAGCCGCATGTGGCCCCCGGGCCGCCAGTTGCCCATGTATGCCCTAAATGAAGCCTATATTTCAGCAATTTCAAATCCCTTTCTATCCCCCCTATCAGGTCTATTTCCAGTCCCAAATGCTAACGGCAACCGCAGCAAGGGCGGGTCTTCACTCGGTAGAACCAGTAGAAAGCAAAGCATACCCTACTTCAGGGGTCTTCAACGTTTTCAGGCCAAGGACCCCTTAGCTCAGAGAGAGATGAAGCAGGGACCCCCCCACTACATATTGTATAAAATTGTGTCGCAGATTAAAAATGATGATAGATTTCTTAGACAGCTTAGACTTGTTTGACAGCACTGTCATCATGTTGGACTGATGTGTATTTTACTATTTTCAGACATTTAACCACTTGAACCGTCAAATACTTTGCAAACCTCTTTGCCAAAAATAGCCGATCTACAAGCTTACAACGCCTCGTGCTGGGAGACGTTGTAAGGAACTACGTGATAAGGAACGTGATAAGAATTAATGTGATAAGAATTAATGTGATAAGAATTAAAGGAGCTATAGTCAACTTTTTCTTGAAAAAAGGATGCTAAAATAAAAATAATGTTTCGAAAATATTTTATAAAAAAATAAGCTTCATATATGTGTTTCTATTCAAAAATGACCACAAAAAGCGTAAAATAATGATAAAATAATAATTTTGGCCATTGTCAGTCGAACACTTTGTTTACATTCTAGTCTAGACTAGGATGTAAACAAAGTGTCGGCCCTACAATGAAAAAGTTGACTATAGCTCCTTTAACGTGATAAGGAACGCGATAAGAATTACCACGGTGCAACGCCACGGCCCCGTTATCACGTCCAGGTACGTGTTACCTGGTTGCCATGGTTACCAGGTAAACAGGTGCTGCGGCGGCCACCATCACTTACTCCCCAGTTATCTGCTCTCTCAGGCGCATGCTCTGCTGCGACTACACTGCGTCTGACTTCCCACACCCACACTTGCTGATATGAACAATAAGGCCACTACACGCTTAGCACTCTCAATAACAAAATTACACTGACCATCCTCTGCATCGCTACTTCGACCTCTTGCCATCAGGGCGAAGATACAGAACCTTGAAGTGGCACAGGGTTCGGTTTAGCAGGAGTTTTGTCCCCTCAGCCATTGCCACACTTAACAATCTGCTAGACAATCGCCCCCGTCCAGGGGCGAAATTAGATCTTATTCTGCATGGGTTTTCAGATCAAAAGGGCCCTGTACTGCCGTGAGGGGGGCCCATAGATTAGGAGATTAGAGACCCCTGATATATTGGAAATGACAAAATACATATCGTCGTTGTCGGATGTAAACCTCATATCTCCAAGTTTCAAATTTGTATGTTCTTTCGCAAAGCAAAGCCCTGCTTCATCGTACAAGGCTGTCGCACAAAAATAGTGAAAACAGCAGATCTACAAGCACACAACGCCTCGCGGTGCGAGGCGTTGTGTGCTTGTAGATCGGCTGTTTTCACTAGTTTAAATCATTTTTAAAATGAAAAATGCAAAACGAACGGTTTTGGACATACAAGGTTTTCACCCGACAACGACGATAATTTATAATACTGCCCCCAGTAGGGGGGCCCTTGGGTTTATTAAACCCATCAACCCTATACAAATTACGCTTGTGCCCCCGTCGCTAAGAGGGGCTTTCTGTGTATAGTGGGGTACTGATGACCTGTCTTTGTGATATGTTTGTGTTGTTATATTGTTATGTGTTGTTTCCTGTTTGAACAGACTGTGAAGACAAATTTCCTTTCGGGAACAATATAGATTATTATTATCAGGAAGCGTGTAATATCCATAGGCTCCTATTCATTGCAGCTGCAAAGAAACAGCTTTATCTCGGAATCTACTTCCAAAAATGCTTAGATCGCCGACACCTCGGTCTACATCCTGATTTAGAGAATTTCCACAACATGGACACGATCGTGGCTTCCATCGGCTTCAATTCCAGCAAACAAAGTTTGACCCTTGGTTGTAACTCCCCTAACGTAATAATACTTTATTATCCCAAGATTATAATCCGATAAAGGTATCAACCTAAAAAATAAATCGTATTAGTGTATCCCTATGTATAGAACTGACAAGACAGAAATCTCTGATGATTGAATGCAAAAGGTTGTCTCTCTCACTATTGTTATGGTAGAAAGTCTCATCACTATCACCAGTAAGACTCCCTAATCGGGAGATAAGCGACCTCCAGGTCGCATACACAAACTTTAGAAGGCAATCGTAGCCAATCAGGAGGGAATATAGGAAATGGGACAGATCCATGTTGATGACTTGACTTTAGAGATACTGTGTACCGCTTTGTGTGATTTTAGGCCAAAATCTGTAGGAGCAGTGTCCAAAAATGTGTTTTGCAAAAATCGGCCTGATGGTGGCGCTAGAAGAGGGCCATGTGAGAAATGAGTGATGGAGGTTGTACTTGCCATCCAAGGAGTGTGTGTGCAAAGTTTGGCATTGATAGGGCCAACGGTGGCGGAGATGTGAGTAGGGCAAAAGTGTGACGTGACGGACAGACTGACAGACTGACAGCCGGTGGAGCTTTTCATAGTAACTGCGATCTGACGGTCGCAACTGTTATACAGGTACTGTAGTATTTCTTGGTCTAGACCTGTGAGTGAGTTTAACAGACACCATGACAGGGACGTGCAGAGAATGTTTGAGAAGCAGGGGCTGAAATCTCTAAAAGGGCCTTTTTGTGAAAATATCGAAAATAGCAGACCTCCACGCTCACAACGCGTCACGCTGCGACGCGTTGTGAGCTTGGAGGTCGGCTATTTTCGGTGCTTGATACGATACCACACTGAACTAAGCATAATCAAGTCAATACTGGAGGTGTGGCGTAACGGCATGGATTTCTACACAGAGAGGGCAATTCTTTCAACATAATTATGCTGCATTCAAGTTCAGGAGAGTTTGGACGAGGCAATTCTCTTGATTTGGCATGGAAAAGAGGGCATTTGCATTTCTTTCACCATAGTAAAAACTGCATTTGTGGTCTGGAGAGGGCACCTTTTACAGACGGATAAAAGGGCAGGGGCTCAAGCCCCCTTTGATGTCTATGTGTGCTAGGCCATTCACGAATAGTGATTTTTACAGGACTGGCCAAACTATCAAATATTAAGAAAGCAAGAGGCGAACATTGTGAAAATAGCCGATCTACATGCTCACAATGCCTCGTGTTGTGAGCGGAACCGAGACACATTAAATGTAATACCCAAGTGCTTGTCAGGGTGGGGGTCCCCAGTTCAAATATGTTTATTTTGGGGGTCACAGCCTAAAAAGGTTTGAGAACCCCAGGTATAGAGCATTAACAAATTCATCCACCAGGGGCATTGACAACGCATTCTTATGACTTCCTATATAGCCAAGCTTTATAAACTATATATTTTTTAAAGAGAAAACAATAAAAAAATAAAAATAAGCGAATATTCGACTTCGGTGAACAGCGTCGAATAGTGACTTTGATATTCGAATATTCAAATATTTGAATATTTGGTGAATGCCCTAATGCCCTAAGTGATGAGAAAGTCTCATCACTATGGTTATACAAGGTAGTATCTCTTGGTGTAGACCTCTGCGTTGAGTGAGTTTAGCAGACACCGTGAAGATGCTGAGCTCTACATCATAAAATAACTGCAAGCTGTGTTTCCGTTCCCCTCATGCACGTTGATTTAGTGTAGCTCCAGTCGTTTACTGCAGCTCATCTGTTTTGGGACCTGTGTCCTAATGTTCACCCCGTCGACTGTGGGAGAAGTTCTATTATTAGATGTCTTTAGCGCCAGAGGTAGCAGCAGTAAATTACCGCTGCACAACGAGAAATACTTCAAATGCTGCTAGATTCCATCTGTATGCAGGGGCGTCACAAGGGGTAGGAAAGTGGGACTGAGTTACTAGGGCCCAAGGTGTGGAGGGGCCTTAATTATTTTATACTTTAGCTATTGAAAAATTGCAGATATACAAGCTCACAGCGCGGCACCGAGTGCCGCGCTGCGAGCTTGTAGATCTGCTATTTTTGAAAAGTCGTGACAATGTGTGCAAATCTTTGAATATATGTATTTTTTAAGCGAACTTTTGTAACTCAAATTTCGCTTCTGGGGGGTCCCTGGAACTAAATATTTTGAGATGCAGGTCCGTGGCCAAATACATATCATTTCTGGGGTCCTTCACATGAAAAGGTTTGAGCTCCACTGACATCGAAACAGTGTGATTTTTCAAAAAAACGTAGAAGGATTTGAAATATTCAAAGATTTTCATGATTTAAAAAAAATAGCAGATCTACAAGCTCGCAGCGCGGTTTTCAATAGTTAAAGCACAGGGGCCCCACAGTGAATCCTTGTACCCGGGGCCCAGAATTTGGTGCGACACCCCTGTCTGTATGTACAGATGGATTGTCGCTGCCAAGGGAAAACCTTGGACTACGGAGAATCAGAGATACAAGGTTTTGTTTTGCTCGACGGTGACATCACTTGAAAAGCCAGTTGTGAATGTGACACACTTGCGTGGAAACACTGTGTGTGTGAGTATGTGTAGCAGTGGTGTAAAGTAGCTAAGCAGAATTTTGAGGTACTTTTACTTTACAGGAGTATTTCCAATTTTCAATACTTTTACTTCTACTCCACTACATCTAAGAGGCAACTGTTGTACGTTTACTCTACTGCATTTATCTGAAAACTTTAGTTACTAATTACTTTGCAGGTATAAATCATTATATTATAAAACATACATGATCCATTTTAGCCAACTTTTATACATAGGCTATTTGAAAATAGCAGATCTGCAAGCTCACGATGCAACACACTGTGAGCTTGTAGATCGTCTATTTTCAAATATTATAGTAGGCTACTTTACTCAAGTACATTTTGAATTCCAGATTTTTACTTGAAAGGGTTAAAGGGTTAACACACCAAAATATGGTCGGCAGCGGATAAACTCTTTTGGTGCGCGGTTGACTAAAAATGCAGAGAGCGTATTCCGTCCCAAAGCCAGTGACGCGCCTGTCACTTACTTCCCGCACCGTCAAGTCCCTCCCTCCCTGTAGCCTGTAGACTAGCGTACGTTGGCCAGGTTATGTTTTCGTGTCAACTCTATAATGGACAGGTGAAGGGTACTCTCGCCCTTACTTTATTGGAAGGGGAGATGCAACAACAAGCTAAAAAGAGAAGAGTTTGGGTGCATGAGACTCATCAAAACAAAACATCCCCCTTCCTGAGTCTCGGAACGTTACGCCTTCCACTCACCCGATTGGACATTGGAGTGGGGAACCCAGAATCTGCGTGGAGAATTTCTTTGCTCCAGCATAAACGCAAGGTCTGCGCGGCGCGCAGATACCCTCCACTGACATGAAACCGCCCCCTTCTCATTGAAAGGCATTGGCGGAACGCGGATTCCACTCTCATAGGTATTTTGGTGTGTGGGCACCTTAACAGAGTATTTCTACATTTGCATCATTGATACTTTTACCTAAGTAAAACGTTCCACCACGGATGTGTAGTGGTGCGTGGGTAAGCTGTAGAAGTTACCGTGGTGTGTACGGTACTGTACTGTATATCCTGGTCTCTCCAACTCCATTAACCCTAGCTAATCCTTTGACCTAATGGACAGCACTCACCCCTGAGCTCCTGGCTTTCAAAGCTACACTGTGGACCTGGCCCGTGCTGCTGCTGCTGCTGCTGCTGCTGCTGCTGCTGCTGTGTTAATCACTGCTCTGCACTGTTGAGGCTCGCTGGGACGCGCAGAGAATGTTAGAGAGGCAGGGGCTGAAATGTCTACAAGGGCCTTTTTGGTGGAAATATAAGAAAATAGCAGACCTCCAAGCTCTCAACGCGTCGCGCTGCGACGCGTTGTGAGCTTGGAGGTCGGCTATTTTCGATGCGTGATACCACACTGAACTAAGCATAATCAAAGGAGCTATAGTCAATTTTTTTTGAAAACGGATGCTAAATATTTAAAATGATGTTTCAAAAATATTTTATGAAAAAATAAACTTCATGTATGTTTCTGTTTTAAAAAATGACCACACAAAGCGTAAAATAATGATAAAATAATCATTTTGGCCACTGTCAGGCTGACACTTTGTTTACATTCTTGTCTATGTTAGACTATGATGTAAACAAAGTGTCGGCCCTACAATGGCCAAAATGATTATTGTATCATTATTTTACGCTTTGTGTGGTCATTTTTAAACCAAAACACATATATGAAGCTATTTTAGCATCCGTTTTTCAAAAAAAAGTTGACTATAGTTCCTTCAAGACAATACCGGAGATGTGGCATAACGGCATGGATTTCAGGTATGTCATGGAAAGGGGTCATTTGCATTTCTTTAACGAAATTCATGGTCTGGAGAGGGCACTTTTTACAGACTTACAGTATAAAAGGGCAGGGGCTCAAGCCCCCTTTGATGTCTATGTGTGCACGGCACGTGCCTGGCTCGCAAGTGTCTTTTTCTAACTCTGCTGTGCTTTCATCCACATCTGTGACGCTGTAGCGCCTCGGGAACCATACTGCCAATATATTATTAACCACATGAACCCTAGTGTCCCTAGTCTGGGCAGGTCATAATGGGCCAACATTTGGCGAAAAGAGGCAAACCTTCAGCATTGGCATTTTTGGCAAGAGATAGAGATTTGGGGCTGAAGTTAGGGCTGTCACGATTATGACATTTTACATGACGATTAATTGTCACTCAAATAATTGGCGATTAACGATTTAATTGTGTTTTTGTCATTGACAATTACATTTCTGTTTGGCTTTTAGGCTTTGAAGTTGCACATGGCAGATATGACACAAAACCTAAATACACGAAGAAATTACTGACATATTTGACAACTTACTACTTAAAAAATAACATTGATAGTGGAAATAGCCGATCTACAAGCTCACAACGCATCGCGATGCGACGCGTTGTGAGCTTGTAGATCTGCTATTTCCACTATTTCTGACATTTTTCATCATTCACGATTATGACAATTATGACAAAATAATTGCGATAATGTCAAATAATCATGATTAGACGATTATGTAATAATTGTGACAGCCCTAGCTGAAGTGAGAAAAACAAGTGAGTTTTTTCGACCACCCGTTCTCGAGTTATGGGCCGTTGAAACAGCGTGTCTCGCTCTCACATGCATGCAACGCAAACAAAGGGGCGGAGATAAAAAATGTAAAGAATTATATAGGAAACTGATGCGGATCTCATGTTGCGCTGATGTCATTTCATGTGGTCCGATAGGACTGTGACTGCAATATCTCTTACACTAGACGAAGCTTGTGTACGTGATTGGCAGTGAATGAGTTCAATTCAAATTCAATCATTTAATTATCTGTTGATAGTCTATACATGATCTATAGCGCATTTATTCTTTAGGTCTTATGACATCAAATTTCATTCTTCTTTTTTATTTTGAGTTTATTTATTTTTTCATTTTTCCTGACCTCAATAACACAAAAAAACCTGAACTTTCAACATTCAGTGTTTTTTCTGTAACCTGTAGTTTTTTGAATTACTAGGCTCAGAAAAGTGAGTTCAGTTTCCTCTGGACGTACGCATCCAGGGGAGGATGTGGTTGTAGGGGAGGGTGAACTCAACAACCAAAGTGATGAATGGTAAATGGTGCATTGGACCGATGCAAACACAATGTAAAGTAACAGCAAAGGTGATACACCCTCCCCTACAACCACACCCTCCCCTGGATGATGATGCGTACGTCCAGAGACAAATTAACTCACCTTTCTGAGCCTAATTATTCAAGAAACTACAGATTGCAGAAAAACCACTGAATGATGAAAGGTCAGGTTTTTTCTTGGTGTAATTGAGGTCAGGAAACATGAAACATTTTATTTAAAAAAAAGTAAATGTGATGTCATAAGACCTTTAGCAACAGATTCACTGTTGTACATTTATACTATATTGATAGATACATTATTTAACTCTGTCACACCAAGTGCAGATGTCTAGTGTCAGACTCTATGCCAATTTATATAATTTTGTATGTTATATTATTCTTACTTCTCTATTCTTACTATCTACTATGTTATACTATACTTACTGCTGTTGCTGCCACAGTGCTAGACTTTGCCCAAAGTTTAAAGGTCTATCTCATCTCATCTCATCTCATCTTGTCTCGTCTCGTCTCGTCTATATTTATCTGGCCCCCGGCATGTGCACTTAAGCCCCTCCAAATGATCAAGAATGCCGCAGCATGCTTGGTTTTCAACCAGCCAAAAATTTAAATGTCTCCCCCCTTCTCCGCTCCCTCCGTTGGCTGCCAGTTACTTTCCGCACAGAGTACAAAACACTGATGTTGGCCTACAAAGCAACCAAAGGTGTGGCACCCCCAAGAGAGCTAAATACCCAAATTGTAATTGTAATAGAGCAGTGAAGTCATGACGTGACGCGCTCATCCCCCTGTTCATGGAAGTAATTTCTCTATGGAGAATAACATTGGGTCATCTTAAAATCCTCTCATATAAGCATTGTGGTCCAAAAATAAACAAACGGTTTGCGCAATATTGTCGGGGAGGTGGCTCTGTATGGTTTATGATAGTCATTCACTCATATTTGATAAAGCCTGTTTCTAGCGAAAATGTAACTAATTCGGCGACAGTAACATTAGCGTTTTCTCACCATCAGTTGATTCTTCATATCCATATGAGTCAAACCACTTAGATCATTTGTTTATGTTTGGAACACAGTTCTTATATGACGCGATATGAAAAAAGTCTATGGGAATTCAGAATGGAGGGAAAACATGAACCAGGTAGGATGGGTAAATGCTCTATGGTCTAATCTTATTGTCATCACCAGGCCGAAGGCATGGGGAGACTATGTTTTGCCCCCTGTCGGCCCGTCCGTCAGTCCGTCTGTTATATCTCCGGCGCCGTTGGCCCGGTCACTGCCAAACTGTGCACACACACTCCCTGGATGACAATTCAGAAACCTCTGCCCAACATTTTTCACATGGGCCTGTTCTAGCGCCACCATGAGGCCGATTTTCGATTAACACATTTTTACTCCTACAGATTTTGTCAAAAAATCACGCAAATCGGTAGACACTTTCTACTTGACAGTATCTCTACCGTCATGTGATCAACATGAATCTGTCCGATTTACCATATTCCATCCTGCTTGGCTAAGATTGGCTTCCAAAGCTTGCAGGATTGCTCTGTTTTGAACCAAGTGCCTCAAATCATGAACACAGCATGCCATTTTGGAGGAAAAACCTTTGCCCTGCATTTTTCACATCTGCCTTTTATAGCGCCACCAGGAGGCCGACTTATGTAAAACACATTCGTTGCTATTACTCCTTCAGATTTTATCGAAAAAACACGCAAATCAGTACACAGTATCTCTATAGTCATGTGATCAAGACGGATTTGTCTGATGTTTCATATTCTATCCTGATTGGCTAACATTGGATTCCAAAGTTTGCAGGATTGGTCCGTTTTGAAAACAAAATGCTTGAGATTTTGCACGCACATTCCCCCTAGGTCAAGGAACAAATGCCACCCTTTTCACATTGGCCTGTTATAGCTCCACCAGCAGGTCAACTTTTGCAACAAATCATGCATGCTGCGTCCGATTGCCATGAAAGGCCCAAGAACACATGGCACCATTTTCACATTGGCCTATCATAGCGCCAACAGGAGGCCACAATAACCTACCTGACCTGGCGGAGACCTGTGCTTGTTTTATCTTATTTTTAAGTATATGCCTATAGATATATTTCTGGTGCCACAATATCTTTTTAGTCTGTTACAGAATAGAGCCAGAGAACAGAACCTTGCACCTAACCAGGGATAGGATAGTATAGGACACGATAAAATATGATACTGTATGACACGACACGACACGACACAACACAACACAACACAACACAACACAACACAACAGAATGATAATTTAGTCCCACTGTATTTGCACCTACTCTATTAGGAGCAATAGAATAGAATAGAATAGAATAGAATAGGATAGGATAGGATAGGATAGAATAGAATAGAATAGAATAGAATAGAATAGAGATACATGCTGTTTTACATGTGTTTGTTATTGACTATATTGTACATGGTTATAATTTGGCCAGTCTTTCAAGTCAGTGAGATACCAGGTTTGGATACTGTAAATATTCCCTTTGCACATAATAGTTTGTGCAGGTGTTTACATTTAATAGATAGACTCTAACAATATGTTGAAATAACATATTGTTGATGTTGAACCGTTGTGCTGAAGATACAAGGCCACATCCCCCCCCCCCCCCCCCCCAAACACACACACACACACAAACCATTCTACTTCTTTTTATCTCGCTCTCTGTCTGACTTTCTATCTTTATCTTTCTAATTTGTCCATCTCGGCTGTGTTGCTTTACTCTTGTCCTCGGCTCTCCCGATTTAATCTCTCTAAATCTCTCCTCTGTTGATATGGTCTGTTTTCTCTCTCTCTCTCTGTCTCCCTGCCTCGGTCCCTGGCTTTCTTTCTCCTTCCTCTGTGTGTTTGTGCTGTGGCTCCATCTCTGGGCCCTCCTGCTGTCACATCCTCTCCTGGCTCCCCTGGCAGCTCGTCCAGGGACGTGCTGGCCATTGGGAAAAGCGGGACAACTCCCGAACGGCCGGTTCATTCCAGGCCGGTCCAGGCCGGCCATTAGGGAAAAAAATAAAATAAAATGTCGACCTTCGTTCCATTTTGGGGGCTGGGCGGCCAAAACAAAGTAAATCGTCACTGTCGGGCAGAAACCTTGTGTCTCCAAGTGTCAAATGTGTAAAAAAAAAATTCGCAAAGCAAAGCCCTGCTTCAACAGCAGATCTACAAGCACACAACGCCTCGGCACCGCGAGGCGTTGTGTGCTTGTAGATCGTCTGTTTTCACTAGTTTAAATCATTTTTAAAATGATAAATACAAAACAAACGGTTTTGGACATACAAGGTTTCCACCCGACAACGACGAAATATAACTCATGTACAGTAATTGCCCCACTGGCTTGTCACTTGTCATGATCTGAAATGGCAAATCTTTGAGTAGCAGCAGCGCTATAGAGAGATCTCTCTCTATAGCACGCAATGAGGGCCTCTCCAACTCTTTTTCCCGGGCTGAATCAGGGGCCCAGCACGTCCCTGAGCTCGTCTCTCACTTGTGTGGAAAGTGATGGACAGCGGCAGATTGGTTGTTTGATGTCTCTGATTTCTTGTTCCTCGTTATATTGTTATCTGTTCTCATCCACCATGGCATTTTAAAAACTGCAGACTGTTTGTTACTTAAGGAGGGTGCTATCTTTTAACCACTTACGCCCTGTATACTTTGGTGCACAACAAATAGCTAAAATAGCCGACCTACTGTACAACGCATAGTGAGCTAGGTCGGCTATTTTTGTGACAAGTGACATTCTTTTTGAAGATCATAAGGATGCCAGGGTTAATACTCATAACTCATACTGTACCAGTAAGACTCCCTAATCGGGAGATAAGCGACCGTCAGGTGACATGTATACACAAAGAGGGCTGTAAGTGGCATTGGTTCCTGGGTGTAGGGGGACGTGTAGACATAGTGTGTACCGATTTGTGTGATTTTAGGGCAAAATCTGTAGGAGCAGTGTCCAAAAATGTGTTTTGCAAGAATCGGCCTCATGGTGGCGCTAGGGCATGTGAGAAATGAGGGGTGGGGTCTCCGCGTTGCCTTGGCGGACGAATAGGTACCGGCCCCGGCTCTCCCGGACGCTCCTAGCCCGAGTTACGGCATTTTATGTGAGCTGCAGTGGAGGGGGTCCTCCACTGGGGGCGCCACCACTTTTGCATCCGTTCTGGAGCACCAGGAGTGGGTGGTCCCCAGGAATTCCCCGTGAGCAGCCCCGTGGGGGTGGTCATTTGGTCAGTTTAGCACATTTGGTCATTTTTTACATCTGGGGGTCCCCCAGGGACCTGGGGGTCCCTGGAGCTCCGGGGGTCCTTGGAGGTTGTAGTTTGGCAGGTAAGGAAGGTGTGTGCAAAATTTGGCATGGATCGGGGCAACGGTTGCGGAGATATGAGCAGGGCAAGAGTGTGACGTGTGAGGTGTGACAGACAGACAGACTGACTGACTGACTGACTGACTGACTGACTGACTGACTGACTGACTGACGGACTTACACTTTGTGCAGGGTTTGATAGTAAATGCGACCTACGGTCGCAATCAAATATGATAATTTTAAGCCTCCGGTACAATAATTCAACATTTCCCATCTGGCAACACTGGGCCGCAGTGCTAGCTAGGAGCTGCTTGCTACATTCTTCCTTCAAGCGTTAACGTCTGTCGGACAGTCAGTCACAGGAACCGCACATGGCACATGTAACAAGCTTTTGTTTTTAATGTATCATGATACAGGAGTCACAATGTGAAACGTGTCCAGACACGTGTCCAGACAATATGTTTGCTGATGACACACGTGACCAAGATAAAGCCAAAGGAAACTTCTAGATATGAGCTTTAAGTATGGGCTTTGACAATAGCAGGGGCTGGCTTTAGTTTCACTGCCATTTTTCATGACCTCTCCAGTCTCCTCCTCCATCAGTATGTAATACGGTAGTAATTAGTGCAATACAAACTAAGACATTTAACTATTAATTTAGTGTCGCCTCCATGGTAACAGCCGCATGCTGAAACAATGCCCGACATCCACTGACTGACATCACAGAACACCATATATGGGCATAAACGGGTGAAACAGTCTGCATGCTTACATCACTGATATTAAACAGTGTCACCACCATGGTAACAGCCTCATGCTGAAACAATGCCCGACATCCACTGACTGACATCACAGAACACCATATATGGGCATAAACGGGTGAAACAGTCTGCATGCTTACATCACTGATATTAAACATTGTCGCCACCATGGTAACAGCCTCATGCTGAAACAATGCCCAAATAATGTCTCTCTGACATGATGAAACAAGTGACCAAATTTGGAGATAACATCACAGACTGGCCTGTCACAGTGGTTCTCCAACATTACTTCTGAGACTCCTCAGGGACATTCAATCTAGTGCTGGGCGATTCTTGCTGAAATGTAAATCTCGATTTTCCTCCAAAAGGTTCTCACACAATTTTTTGAGAGCATAAAATGAAACCAAATAAGGGTCCATTTGGAAGAAAGAGAACTGAAGAAAAAAAATGTATATACTGTATATTTTGAAGTCAGCAGACCGGGAAAAAGTGCTCTTATTTTGAAGTCCACCGACGAAGTCAAGAATTGATGTTCGTCTAGCGCTAGATTGAATGATCTCTTAGGCTTCAATTCCAGCAAATTTAAGATCATTTCGGCATATTGCCAAAAAGAGTGTGAATTTACTAGATTCCCTAGTTGCTGATCCGGGATCTGGTTTGGCTTCTCAAAACAAGTCCAGAAATCAGTCAAACTGACCCTAGATATGTACTTAAACACTGTAAAAACACTGGTCGTGTCTTTCCAGTCCTGTTTCACTCCACGCAGCATTATGTGATGCGTTTTTGTCACACAAGAGTCTCAAACACGGTTGTTTCTTCCACTGAATCCGCATTTTTTGGTGAAATAACTTATTTACACGGGTGATTTCTCTTTTTTGGCTGTCAAATACGATAATTTTAAGCCTCCGGTACAATAATTCAACATTTCCCATCTGGCAACAATGGGCCGCAGTGCTAGCTAGGAGTTGCTTACTACATTCTTCCTTCAAGCGTTAACGTCTATCGGACAGTCAGTCACGGGAACCGCTGCACATGTAACAAGTTTTTGTTTTTAATGTATAGAGTTAAATACTAGTCGCAAAGTAATTTTTTCTACTGAGAAAGAACGCTTGAATGATCTCTGACTGCGTGTGTGTGTTAGAGAGAGGGAGAGAGAGGTGAGACAGCGAGTTGTGTGTGTGTGTGCGTGTGCGTGTGCGTGTACGTGTGTGTGTGTGTGTGTGTGTGTGTGTGTGTGTGTGTGTGTGTGTGTGTGTGTGTGTGTGCGTGCGTGTGTGCGTGTGTGTGTGTGGCAGAGAGAGGGAGAGAGAGGGGAGACAGTGATGGAGCACTGGTGGGCGGACTGTTGCTCTAACGTTGTATACTGCTCAAAGAAATGAAGGGTACAAAATGTTCCCTTCATTTATTTGAATTTATTTGAGTATAGTAGGCTATACTGCAGTACTGCTCAATTTAAGAAAGCTCAAAGAATGAAGGGAACATTTTGTTCCCTTCATTTCTTTGAGCATTGTATTTACCTGCCACAGTTTCATGACGTCATACTATCGGCGTACTATCGCCGTACTGTAGGAGTCTGAATCGAGATTGCGTTCCATTTTCGGTTAATCGCCCAGCACTGATTGAATCCCTCATATACTGTGCTCCATATACTGTGCACACCCCCGGGCACAGGACTAGTAAATCGTCGTTGTCAGGTGAAAACCTTGTATGTCCAAAAACCGTTCGTTTTGCATTTTCCATTTTAAAAATGATTTAAACTAGTGAAAACAGCCGATCTACAAGCTTATAGATCTGCTGTTTTCACTACTTTTGTGAGACGGCCTTGTATGATGAAGCAGGGCTTTACTTTGCGAAAGAATATACAAATTTGAAACTTGGAGATACGAGGTTTCCACCCGACAACGACGAAATATTAATTTACCGAATGTCTGATGTCTGTCTACTCTGACCTCATAGGACGTCAAAGACTGGCCTGGACATACTGTATATGGAGATGACTGACGTCTGACATTATCTGACGTCATAGTCCACATGTGGCTTAATGTTGATGACATCGGGAACCTCCATGCTGACATCACTGATACTAAACAGTGCCCAAATTTGGAGATACTTGACATCACTGATCCTGCCGCCTATATACTGCGCCATGGTAACAGCCGCATGCTGAAACAGTGCCCAAATTAGCAGATGAGGGACTGACCTCACTGTTACTTCTGGGTTCTCCAACATTACTTCTGAGACTCCTTCATTCAATCCCTCATACACTGTGCAGTGTGCACACTCCCCAGGCAAGGACTAGTTTTATTAAATTTATCCTTGCGTCCTATTCTGGGGTGAACATTCGGCCAAAATAGGAGCTCCACAAGCTTTGTGTGTAGAAGCACAGAATGTAGAAGCACGGATCTGTAGGAGCACGGAATGAGCACGGAACTCCATGTATGGAGATCGCTAACGCCACGGACAGAATGGCCCATACAAGGAGATATTATGCACGTGTGTCTTGTTTGACACCATGTGAAGTGACTTTGCACAGGTGTGATTTCTTTCTGCTTTTCTTTTTCAAAGATATTTAGTGGAGAGAGAAAAAAGAGTGGGCCTAGTAAACCCCTGTGGATTGGAGACTCTGGTCAACTTCAACTACGGGTTTAAGTGGTAAGAAAAAAAGAAATCTAACAAAATATTGCAATAGAATAAGATACAATTTGGGCACTACAGATATGTATCCCGATATATTCTATAATTTGTACACTGCCCCAATTGTGTTGTCAATGACCTGCTTTCATTCAGTCTACAGTAGTGGTTTAAATGACAGATGAACGCAGAGAGCCCCCATCTAATCCACTGACAACAGACACAAATCGAAAGCAACGTTTAACAGGGAATTGTGCCATTGTGCCAGACAGTTCATTTGGCCAATATATCCAGCTGACACTTCTGGCCTTTAGGTCACATTTCGGTGCCTGTTGTACTTTTTTAAAAGCGTGTTACTAACCTAAACGATAGTGAAAGACCATTTCGTACCAAACCCACTGTTGCAAACAAAGTGTTACAAAGACGGCGTCGACTGTGCGTTGAAAGCTGCTCTGGAATAACCTGTGGGAGATTAACGGGAGAAATTGAGAGGCAGACAGCACAACAGGAGAATGAATTGAAATAAGGTCAAGAGACCCGTGGAATATTATGTGAGTGTTTGTCTCGTAAACCGACCTGTACTGAGCTGATTTCTACACAATAGATCCCAGGTCCTTTGATCCTTCTGACACAGCCAGCCATGCTGCTTAACCCCACGTACAGCCATGATTGAAGCTGCATTTCTATGGGTAATTGTCAAGTGTTGGACAAAATACTCAACCACAGTACTTGAGTAAAAGTATAGATACTCCTGGTCAAATATATTACTCCTCTACCAGTGAAGGTCGCTCAGACGAATTTGCACTTGAGTTAAAGTACTGGAGTACTTGCTTTTAAAAATAGTTAACTATTCAAGTAGGTCACATTTGGCGAATATTCACCTATTTTTGCAGAATGTTCACCTACTGTGTGACACGCCCAGAATAGGGATGCTCGGGTTCAGCTGGTTAAGTCTTTGACATGACAATCTTTCCTGTCAAACGTTCACATATGGCACAAAGCTGTATGTCTTATATTATCACATTATTAGCAATCTGGCTAACCATCGTCAAAGAAAAGGGAACGCCCTCTCTGTCTGTTCCTCTTCCTTTGATAGCTATCAGAGTCTGTCTTGAGGGATTACATTATTAGCAATAGATTTAACCACAGTTGCATATATGCCCTGATGAAGACCCAGAGAGGTCGAAACATGTTGGCTCTTATTATTATCAAATAAAGTACCCAGTTTTTACGCCCGCTCTCCTCCTTTTTTTATCCCACTGATCCTAGTAGCACCCACTGCACGTTTTTAACTTTGCCGTTACCTCCTTTGAGCACCTGGTTTCTCCTGTTCATCGCCTTACAAAGAAGTATGCACTCTACTCTTTTCCAGGCCTGATATACAGTAATGTGCTTGTGGCAGTGCATACAGACAGTAGAAGTAATTATACATGCTGTAGGCAAGAGTATATCGTCACTGTCGGGCAGAAACCTCGTATCTCCAAGTTTCAAATTTGTATGTTTTTTTTCGCAAAGCAAAGCCCTGCTTCATCATACAAGGCTGTCGCACAAAGGTAGTGAAAACAGCAGATCTACAAGCACACAACGCCTCGCACCGCGAGGCGTTGTGTGCTTGTAGATCGGCTGTTTTCACTAGTTTAAATCATTTTTAAAATGATAAATGCAAAACGAACGGTTTTGGACATACAAGGTTTCCACCCGACAACGACGAAATGCAACCGTGACCGACATGCAAGAGGTAACAACAGAAAACAAACAGCAATGGTGAAAGATTTAACGAAACCAAATTGTCCCACCGTCATCGAATGTACCGTAATTCATTACATGCATTGAATTATCAGGCAGATTACAGTCATACTGTATGTAAAACCCTGCTGTGTGTCAGTAACTGATTTTACCCTTATTTGATTTAAAAAGAGCTTACTGGTGGTAAGGTACGCAGGCTAGAGTATTAGACTGGCTCAGGGAAGAATGGATGTCCTAATCCTACTGATAAGAGCAATGGGTTTTAAGGGCAGGTCGGAAGCAGAGCTAGGCGTACTGTAGGTGGGAGCCAGCAGAGCAAGCACACATCTTCTCATCAAGGATATTTTTTAAGAAAAGGCCAAAGGGAACATCAATTTACACCCCTGCCTTGGTGGGAGTATTTGAATGAAATAGGTCAAGTACAGTACAGCAGTGGTTCTCAGAAAGTCTCTTTCATGCCAAATTAACCCTAGATTTATTGAATGCTTGAACTATTGAAAAATAGCATTTTAGCAAATAGCTATTTTTGAAAAATCGTGAAAACGTGGGCTAATTTTTCAATACATATTTTTCAAAGCAAACTTTTGTAACTCAAATCTCTGCTTCTTGGGGGGGGGGGGGGGGGGGGGTCCCTCCCTGGAACAACATATTTTGAGATGGGGCTCTGCGACCAAATAAATGTAATTTTGGGGGTCCTTGACATGAAAAGGTTTGAGAACCACTGATTTAGAGGAAGGATTTAGAAGTCGGGTCAAAGATCGGGTCAAAGATATTCAAAGACAAGCGGTGAGCTTGTATATCTGCTATTTTTCAATAGTTAAAGGAGCTATAGTCAACTTTTTCTTGAAAAACGGATGCTAAAATAAAAATAATGTTTCGAAAATATTTTATAAAAAAATAAGCTTCATATATGTGTTTCTATTCCAAAATGACCACAGAAAGCGTAAAATAATGATAAAATAATCATTTTGGCCATTGTCAGACCGACACTTTGTTTACATTCTAGTAGTCTATAGACTAGGGTGTAAACAAAGTGTCGGCCCTACAATGAAAAAGTTGACTATAGCTCCTTTAAAGCATAAAATAATGGTTAAAGTGGTTAAAATATAACGCGACTCGGTCGTTATATACTGTATGTATTTGGCTGCAGACCCCCATCTGAAAATAATTATTGCCAGGGATCCCAGGCAACATTTGCGATGTTAAAATGTTTCAATCTGCCCTTTTATGCCCATATATTGAGAGTTCTGTATCTACTGTATATAGAGTTCAGATATGTCTAGATATGGAATCCAGGCCTGTCTACTCTATGACGTCAGCAGCACTAGCCTTATGACATGAAGATTTCCAGGTTCATCACTCCTTCGGGTCTGTGATAGCGGTCAGATCAGAGATATGCTTGTAGGTGTTTCGGTCAAATCGGCAGTTTTGGACAACAACGCACACGTCGAGTATGAAGTCGGGCGGTTTTCGAGATACGTGAACTACAGACAGACACCCTGACTCACTGTGGAATCGTGTGGATCGACTATTTTTGCAGATGAGATTTAGGTTGGGACCAAGTATAGATCCCTGAGGACCCTAGTCAATGTAGAGTTTAGATGGTTTATGTTATGTGATGACTTGGTGATCACACTATTATAGCAGGGGTTTTCAAACTTCTTTGAATCAGGGCACCCCTGTAAATAACTTTTTCATCCACGGCACCCCTGAATTGCACTGTTAATTTTTTGAATCTTACATCCTATTGGAGAAATATCCGTTTCCATCAGAACTGACTGAAAATAACCTTGACGTTTAACCACTTGAACCCCAGCATGCCTATTCTGGGGGGAAGGTTCACCAAAAATAGCCGATCTATAAGTAGATCTGCTATTTTTGGTGAAGAGAGTTGTCGTAGATGGAAAAATAACTCATCAAGTACAGTGCAAATTAGGTCTGCTTTTCTAAGCATAGTGAAGTGATATTGATGAATTCCAAATATTATCAAATTATCTCGTGGCACCCCTGGACTGTCATCACGGCACCCCAGGGTGCCCCGGCCATCACCCACTATAGCATTGCATAATGAAAATACACGTACTGAGAACTCTACATAGAAAAATGTTCTGCCTGGATTATAACATTTGCCCTGGATGCATGGGTACAAGGATGCACAATATCTTTTATTTGACTCATTGAGATTAAAATCAACATATATTTTATTTAACGTATTAAATCATTGAGATTAAAATCTCTTTTCCAAGAATGACTTGGCCAAAGTTAGTCTCTGTTGAAGCAAAGGATTTAGGGACATAATTATTACCACAGCCACACTGTCCAGTAAGCTGGCCTCTAAGCTGAAATTTATATTTCACTGGGAGACAGCATGTGCACGTGCACGTACACTCGCACGCATGCACGCGCACACACACACACACACACACACACACACACACACACACACACACACACACACACACACACACACACTTTTCAGTGAAGCTTGAGGATCTATAGAGAATATTGAATTTGTGGTTATAATTTTTTTCAATCGTGTTTTCGACGAACTAATAAACCAGTAAGACTCCCTAATTGGGAGAAAAGCGACCGTCAGGTTGCAGCGTGATTTTAGGGCAAAATGTGTAGGAGCAGTGTCCAAAAATGTGTTTGAAAAAATCAGCCAGATGGTGGCGCTATATGGGACAGATCCATGTTGATGACATGAGTGTAGACATAATGTGTACCAATTTGCGTGATTTTAGGGCAAAATCTGTAGGAGCAGTGTCCACAAATGTGTTTGAAAAAATGGGCCTGATGGTGGCGCTATATGGGACAGATTCATGTTGACGGCTCTCTTGGCGCCGCCGAGGCAGACGTGTGGTAGGTACCGGCCCCGGCTCTCCCGGTCGCTCCTAGCCCGAGTTACGGCATTTTATGTGCGCTGCAGTGGCGGGGGTCCTCCACTAGGGGCACCCATTCTGGAGCACCAGGAGTCGGTGGACCCCCGGGAATTCCCTGTGAACCCTGTTTGGGTGGTCATTTGGTAATTTTTGCACTTTTTGGGAAGGGGGTCCCTGGGGGTCCCTGGAGCTCCGGGGGTCCCTGGTGGGGTGGAGGTTGTG
Organism: Nannobrachium achirus; assembly: GCF_963921795.1. Taxonomy (NCBI): domain Eukaryota; kingdom Metazoa; phylum Chordata; class Actinopteri; order Myctophiformes; family Myctophidae; genus Nannobrachium; species Nannobrachium achirus. Next base: position 12,357,146 of record NC_137810.1, on the reverse strand, counting down.
GATTGGCAGGCAAGGAGTGTGTGTGCAAAGTTTGGCATGGATTGGGGCAACGGTGGCTGAGACATGAGTTGGGGAAAAGTGTGACGTGACGGACAGACAGACAGACTGACTGACAGAACAAAATAAAAACACCTTACTCTGAAATGTGAACCAGGCTGATGTTCCCAGTGGCCACCAAACCCCAGCCATCTAAAACAGCTCCAGAACTCCCGCCGTTTAATGAGGCTCAACATCTACAACAATATTATACTCTGCCACCGTTGCTCCTATCCATGTCAAACTTTGCACACTCACTCCTTGCCTGCCACATCACAGGAACCAATGCCACTTACAGGCCAATTTGCGTATACATGCGACCTGACGGTCGCTTATCTCCCAATTAGGGAGTCTTACTGGTACTGATTCGATTTGTATACATCATGGGTCTTCAACAGGGGGTCCGGGACCCCTAGGGGGTCCTCAGAGTTACTACAGGGGGTCCTCCAAATCTTTGAGTGATAGAAAGTTATTTTCTCCTTTTTTATATTAACCACTTGAACCCTAGTGTCCAAATTCTGAGAACTAGCAGATCTACGAGCTTGTAGATTGGCTATTTTCGGCAAAGAGGTTTGGTGTAGAGGGGGAAAAGAGCAGACTAAGTACAGAGTGAAAAGTCAAGTTTATTAATTAGTATTGACGGTTCAAGTGGTTAAATATCTGAAAATACAAATTGACATGAATCCAAAATACACTGACGATATCACCATCCATAATACACTCATCTCTCTCTCGGTCCTTGGCCTGAAAACGTTGAAGACCCCTGGTATACATCAATAACTGACACCATTCTAACATTGTACTAGATTGTGAATGTGATGTGTGATCTGGCATCAACCACTGCTGAGCAGGTCACAGGCTGGCAGCCCTCCGTCGAGTGACAGAACGGCCAACATTGAGAGCAAAGTGCTGACAAAGGCAACTATCTGCTCCAAAAAAATAAAAAAAATCCTCTGGGAGCCTGGTTCATTAAAACTAAGACACCTACTGTGGTCTCCTACTCAAAAATCCAATAGCACTATCTGTGTGCCTTCCTACTGTTTATGTTTATTAAAATACTATTTGTTTTCACCACAAGCAATATTGTCACAGTGTAGCGCTACTTACAGTGTCTGCGTAATCCTGTAACTGTGCACACCTTATAACAATATAACATAAAAAACAATAATATAAAAAACGCACACAGGTCTTCTAGTGTCTGAGACAAAAATTATAATCCAGTGCAGAGATATAGCCAGTTGACTGTGGCACAAAGCAGAGTGATTTGATATATACTTTTTGGAAACGAAAGTAAACCATCTATGAATGGACCAGTGTAAAGCGCTTTGAGTTCGCTACGTGCTTAGAAAAGCGCTATAAAAATGCAATCCATTATTATTATTATTATTATTTTAGTTTAATTCAAATCACGTGACTTTGGGCTGCACTCTACTTCGGAGCTGCAGGGATCATTCACAGACTGCGGACAAGCGTCCTCTATGCTTCCATGCCCAAATAAGGATTTGACGAGTGCTCGCCACGGCGGTGTGAGCTTTGCGTAAAATGGCGAGCGGACTCGTCACCGGCAGCCTTAACAGGAGGACACAATATCTATCAGAAGGATTGAACTGGGTGAAATGGACAAATATGATTATATTTTAGCCATCCTCAATATTGATATGACCATGATATCATTGTGTGACCTTAAAGGAGAATGATGTGCTTTTCTTACGGTAATCTGATGTTATTCCATCCATTAACCAGTGTTAGAGACGGGGGAAAAAGTGAATTTCTAGCGAGTTAGCCTTGATTTGACTCGAGATGAACAAAATACAAATAAATACAGATTCTGGGATTCTGGGTTCTGGGATATCATAACATTAGATTAAAGTGGTAAAACGGCTAGTCCGGAATTCTCCTTTAACGACTCCTTATTTTTTACTTTTCAAAACAATGTAATAAAATAGCAGGTCTACAAGCTCACAACGCACCATGATGTGATGTGTTGCGAGATTCACAAACTAACTACCAGTAAAACACCTAAGGGTGATCTGTCTTGGCCATATACAGTATGGATTATGTTAGTGTGGTTCTCCTAACAGGGCATCATCTGAGATACAAACCCTTTTATGCCCATATATGGAGATTCCTAACAGAATCCCTTTTATGCCCATCTATGGAGATCCCTGCTCTGAGTATCTGACATCACTGTGATGTCACAGTGATATGTCAGGGGAACCACAGTGTCAGGCGTTAGCCGTACAGACGTCTAACAGATACGGACAAGCTGTGACGGTTCTGATAGTAAACTGCGACGTACGGTCGCAATTAATTTAGCGAATGTCTGTCTGTCTGTCTGTCTGTCTGTCTGTCTGTCCGTCCGTCCGTCCGCCGTCCACCGTCTGATCATCTGTCTGCATGCTGACATCACTCATACTAAACAGTGTCACCACCATGGTAACAGCCGCATTCTGAAAAATGCCCATATTTGGAGATGAGCATGCTGACATCACTGATAATAAACATTGTCGCCACCACCATGGTAACAGCCGCATGCTGAAAAATGCCCATTATTTGGAGATGAGCATGCTGACATCACTGATAATAAACATTGTCGCCACCAAGGCTGTCTGTCTGCATGCTGACATTACAACGGGTATTGCACAACTGGACATCAACGGTGACTGTTCTGCACAACGGGCCCCGGTCTGGGTTCTCCAACATTACTTCTGAGACACCAGCATTCAATCCCTCATATACTGTGAGTGTGCATACCCCCGGGAACAGGACTAGTATCCATTAATTGCCCAGCTCTACTAATTGTACCGGAGTATAGGGTACAGTATATGACAGTATTTATGTAAAACAAACAAAGAAACAGAAATGTTTGCGTATTATGACATTGCCAGAATAGGGACGCTAGATTTCGAGTGGTTAAAATACAACAATAGTAGTGAAGAATACACAAAAGTACCAAAAATATACAGTGACCACCCTACACACTCACACACGTACAGAAAGCGCTCCCCAGTCAAATGGTACAGTATTGATGACACCGCCCACACAAGCACACAGACAACTAGAAAAATGCAATTGGATATTGCAAGTGTGGTTGCCGTGACCCATTCAATTCAATGGGGAAAATGTATTCACTAATATGAATGGCCATATATGGAGATCTCTGTGTCAGTCCTTGTCCATTTTATGGAGATTCTTGATCCCTGGTCATCAATATTAAGCCCATATCTTGGAAAGCCCATATAAAGACATACTGTGTCTCATATGGACTATGATGTCAGACATTTATGAAGTCAGTCATCCCGATTTTTGGGAAAAGTTTCTCCATGTCAATGGAGAAAATTAATTCTACATCTGACTTCACAAACTCCAGATATGGATATAGCTCCATATACAGTATGGATATGGATATATAAGTCAATGAGGAAAATGTACATTTTTCCCCACGTGAAAAACAATCAGAGCACGGTTTTCACATAATGTAAACAGTTCTGCACAGCACCGATGTAACTTCCCTGGACAGTACTAGGCCTACTTGTATTACCTCTCAGACACTTTCAGTAGCAGTTTTTGCCCAGCATACTTGAACCCAATATACTTCACCGAACAGAGTCCCCCAGGGATCTTTATTTGGCACTGAGAATAGCCGATCTACAAGCGCACAACGCATTGTAACGTATGCGTTGTGACGGACTGGCAGTTGAATAAACTCATGTGGCCAATACACAGCTTTTGTAGTTGGAATACGTAATCTCAAGGTAAAGTTATGTGTGAATAGTCTTCACAGTATTGAAAATCATATGTTCAGGATTTCTACATACCCAGGTATACTGTAATACCTTGATAATGTGCAAGCCGAGACCTGTCTAAAATTTGAAATCGCATTAAACACGTGAAGCAACCTTATAGCGTAAATTCTCTGAGCATGTCATAATAGACAAATATTCAGCGAAAACAGAAGATCTACAATTTCACAACGTGGCGTGAGCTTGTAGACAAAAAGCAAAAAGATTTGGTGTACAGCAAAAAAGAAAGGGGCCATGGACAGACCCTTGCGCTCCCCCAAGTCATGATAAATGGTTGAGTTAAGAGAAGCGTGTCTGTCTATTATGGGTGACCTTTGCACTGTGTTGCATGTGTAAAGGCCATCTGACACCTACGCATAATCCTATTAGGCCGTGTCTCAACAGAACAGCCTGATTTACTACCAAAGCAGCTCTAACGCCAGCTAATCTCTGTGCTGTGCTTTAAAATGTTTTGTAAGCGATATCTGTAACCTATGCCACCTCCTGAGTGTGATATTACAAGGTAAATCATTCCAGTTACTTCATGACGAGGCATCTTTTTCCCCAGCATTGTAGATAAAACCATAATTGAAATCTTGCATCGTTTCAACGTTCTGTACTGCAGCCTAAATAGATGTCCTTCAAAATGAATGCCCACCCTTTTTAGTAAAAGTGTTTAACCCATTAGCTTTTTTTATTTGGGAGTTCAATTACAGTAATATTGCTCAAATCCACTTAGGATAACCAACCATTCCTCAAGTGGTGATGTCACTGAGCTACTGATGCAGCAAGTGTGCACCTCATACCACGGTATACACAACTCCTCATGCAGTCCCTTAAGCCTCTATCAGAGTCCAGGGTGAAGAGCTATTCACCGCAAATTTTAATTAGGTGTAAAGCTATCCACCTAAAGTGAGAAAATAAGTGGTTTATTATCACTGATAATAAACATTGTCGCCACCACCATGGTAACAGCCGCATGCTGAAAAATGCCCATTATTTGGAGATGAGCATGCTGACATCACTGATAATAAACATTGTCGCCACCAAGGCTGTCTGTCTGCATGCTGACATTACAACGGGTATTGCACAACTGGACATCAACGGTGACTGTTCTGCACAACGGGCCCCGGTCTGGGTTCTCCAACAGTAATATTGCTCAAATCCACTTAGGATAACCAACCATTCCTCAAGTGGTGATGTCACTGAGCTACTGATGCAGCAAGTGTGCACCTCATACCACGGTATACACAACTCCTCATGCAGTCCCTTAAGCCTCTATCAGAGTCCAGGGTGAAGAGCTATTCACCGCAAATTTTAATTAGGTGTAAAGCTATCCACCTAAAGTGAGAAAATAAGTGGTTTATTATCACTGATAATAAACATTGTCGCCACCACCATGGTAACAGCCGCATGCTGAAAAATGCCCATTATTTGGAGATGAGCATGCTGACATCACTGATAATAAACATTGTCGCCACCAAGGCTGTCTGTCTGCATGCTGACATTACAACGGGTATTGCACAACTGGACATCAACGGTGACTGTTCTGCACAACGGGCCCCGGTCTGGGTTCTCCAACATTACTTCTCACCTAAAGTGAGAAAATAAGTGGAGGCCATCATAGTCAGTCACGGTGAAGTCCTATTCACCGTGACTGACTGGTCTAGATCGACCAATCAGTGAACGGGGTGAAGAGCCTATCTGTCTGAAAGTAAAAACAGAGAGATGTGTCGGGACTCGCGGTGGAAAGCTCTTCACCGCGAGGAATGACGTAACGTTGTAGTTTTATGACTCAAAAAGACTACACCGCAGTGGATAGCTCTTCACCGCGGTACCGACTCTGATAGGGGCTTTACAGGTATTGTACAGCAAATACCAGCATGTAGAACAGTGCTTCCCAAACGTTGTGCTGTGCATGCATCTGTGACAACCACACATTATTATTGCAAGACTATACAACTACACAAAATGTCTCACGTATGCGCATTTGCGCGCGCACACGCACACGCACACTCACACTCACACACACACACACACACACACACACACACACACACACACACACACACACACACACACTAGGGCATTCACCAAATATTCGAATATTCGAATATCAAAGTCACTATACTATTTGACGTTGTTCACCGAAGTCGAATGTTCGCTTTTTTATTGTTTTCTCTTTAAAAATATATATAGTTTATAAAGCTTGGCTAGATAGGAAGTCATAAGAATGAATTTGTTAACGCTCTATACCAGGGGTTCTCAAACCTTTTTAGGCTGTGACCCCCAAAATAAACATATTTGAACTGAGAACTCCCACCCTGACAAGCACTTGGAATTGTAGGTATTACATTTAATGTGATTCGGTTCCGCAGATAAATATTGTGAAAATAGCAGATCTACATGCTCACAACACCTCTCAACGAGTCACAATGTTCACCTCTTGCTTACTTAATATTTGACAGTTTGGCCAGTCCTGTTGAATATTCGACTATTCGAATACTTTGAGGTCGAATAATTCGAATACTAAAAATCACTATTCGCGAATGCCCTAACACACACACACACACACACACACACACACACACACACACACACACACACACACACACACACACACACACACACACACACACACACACACACACACACACACACTCTACATAGTATACGTACACCTACTTTTCCACAATGGATTTGTTGTTCTATATGTTTGCAAATCCCAATGGTTTAATATTACACAAGGAACCTGACTATATAGTAAGTAAGTACTGTAAGTACAGTAGGCTGTACTGTACCAACTTATCCCTAGACAAGTGACCCATAAGTCAGAAGTGAGTAGCCTTGGGAACCCTAGGTTTCTGAGCCATGTGGTCTCAGACCACATGGCCTATCTGCTATTACCGTAATGTGAGAAATACACCCCCTGGCTGGACATGACACTGCTAGTATGTTGCAGTGGCCCCTGATGCTGTGTGCCAAGCAGGGAGGCATTGGGTACCATCTTGCCTTGGCAAGATAAAATGTATTTTTTGCTAAACCTGTGCCCTACTACGTCTTATTAATAAAAATAACACCTTTCTCCATTTTAAAATGGGAACAGTTGCTTCATTGCTCATAGTAAAATGAATTCTGTAGATGAATTCCTTTTAGTTTGTCTGTTGGAGATGCTTTTAATGTTGACAGAATTACCCAACCTAACTAGACCACCCAGCTGCCACACATAACTTTATGTTCTTTTGCTTAATTTTGAGAATTGCTTATGGTTTTATGGTTTTTCAGCTGACAAACTGAAACAACTGCATTTAGCTACTTTAACCTTTGTCACATGTTGGAGTGGTGCGGACCCAAATAAAGGACAATCAGCTAGTGGTAACAACAAGCATTGGCCAATAAAATAAATAAATAAGGTTTTCCCATTCAAACACATAGCAGTACGTGCCTGTCTGCATTTCATTGTTTAAGGTGAGAAATGTAGGCTACCCTATGTCATTAGTCTGATGCCTTTCAAGTATATACAAGGCAAAACAATACCCCTTGTCACTGCTTCAAGTTGTTTTGATTCGTTTTAACCTCTCTACAGGGACTTACAATGTTACACTTCTCTCTGTTGATCAGTGCACTTTAAAACTTTCGGACAAGGCTTGCTTAACGATTAATAGGCTACACCTGGAAATACAAAAAGACGTAAATTCTTAATCCAGGTGCGGGTGGAACTACACATGATCATGAAGGCTTGTGTTTGGAAGCTGTTTTTACAACAATAAGGACTTATTTATTTGGGGACACAAGGATATCCTGCAGGTAAGAGCTAAGCAGAGTGGACTGTTGTGCTGTTGTCTGTTTGGCGAAAAAAAATACTTCTGGGAAGATTAGTTGCTTGCTGCTGTGCGGAGCGGGGCTCTGCGTGTGTGTGCCTGTGTGTGTGCGTGCATGCTACTGCTGTGTGTCTATCAGATCCGCGTCAGAATGCTCCGTTACTTAAGAAGGCAGCTCTCTTAATGTTAACGTGAATGCGCTCCTCATACGGATATAACATTTATTCCATTGCATTGTAGTGACTCGACTCGAGTGGACTCGGTGTGGGGCGAGTCCCGAGTCAAATGGTCCGAGACCGAGACGAGTCCAAGTCAAATTAAGGGCGAGACCGAGAGTCAGTGAAAATTTGGACTTGAGTCCTGACTCGAGACGAGTCATTGACTCGAGTACTACAACACTAGTAGCTTATCACCCCAGACTGTGTACTATGATATGGCCATTAACGCGCTCAGGACAAGGAATTCCACCGCCCTATGAGGGCTTGACTTCAGTCAAAATAAACAAAACTACATCGCTACTCACCTAAACAAAGGCAGTTTTGCCTTGTTGAAAGAAAGTCTATTCTCCCTGGAGGGAAGCCTCTCAGCCTCTTCTCAGTAAAATACACTTTCTGTTGAGCAGAGAAGCAGAAAATAAAATATGTCCACCAGACGGAAATACATTTGTTTACTCCACAGTGCCCCCTACAGATCTTGTCAATTTATATTGGCATTGACCAATGACCATAATCTGTACTGTAGGGGGCTCTGTGGAGTAAACAAGATAATTTCTGTCTGGCAAACATATTTTATTTTCTGCTCAAAAAGTGTACAGAGAAGTTGGGGTGCTGAGAGACTTCCCACCATGGACAATAGACTTTCAACAACGCAAAACTGCCTTTTTTTTTAGGTGAGTAGCGAAGTAGTTTTGTTTATTTTGACTGAAGTCAAGCCCTCGTAGGGCAGTGGAATTCCTTGTCGTGTATCTGAGCCTGCTTCCTTAGAGAGACCTCGCTAACGGGAACAAAGGCAAGAACACAAGCTAAGACAATCACGCGAGACAAGACAATGACCCAACAAGGACTGACTGGGGCACACGACTCATATACTGTACTGTATACAGGGCTGATTACAAACAAGATACAGCTGGAGCAGACATGAACAAAATATGAACTGTGAACTAATACAACTACACTCACCGTCACCCACAGTTGGTGACGGGGCACCCTGGGGTGCCGTGATGGCAGTCCAGGGGTGCCGCAAGATAATTTGATAATATTTGGAATTTATTTGGACACTTGGAAAAATATTTTAAACTTGAAGTACAAAGTTATTTTCAGTCAGTTCTAACCAAAGTGGCTATTATCTCAACGTTTTCCTCGCAATATAATCACTAAAATATCGTCACTGTCGGGCAGAAACCTTGTATCTCCAAGTTTCAAATGTGTATGTCTTTTGGTAAAGCAAAGCCCTGCTTCATCATACAAGACTGTCGCACAAAACTATTGAAAACAGCAGATCTACAAGCACACAACGCCTCTCGATGCGAGGCGTTGTGTGCTTGTAGATTTGCTGTTTTTCATTAGTTTAGTACATTTTATAGATGATAAATACAAAATGAACGGTTTTGGACATACAAGGTTTCCATCCGACAACGACGATATGCTATAAATATAAGGTGCTGGGAGTGAAAATGACAGCAAGAGCCGTCGCAGACTGCGTCCGCGTCTGAAGACGGGTCTTATGACCCGTCTCATGACGCGTCAGTGCTTAAATAGCGGTCAAGACGCAGCTTTGCGTCCAGGACGGAGCTCCCGCGGCTCAAGACGCGATTCTCGGTTTCAATCACTTCAATCACGTCTTTGCGTCTTCTAGACGCGAAACCGCGGCTCAAGACGCGATTCTCGGTTTCAATCACGTCTTTTAACCTCAAAGACGCGGCTTGGACACTACAATCGCGTCTTTGATCCCAAAGACGAGGCTTGGAATCGCGTCTGGCTGGAACTCGGTGTGGCCGTAAAGGAGACATGTAACCCGCAAAGTCTGCTGTGTGCTGTCCTTGTATCTATTAGATACATTTTACTATTATTTATTGTCAATGGAACATGCTATATTCTACCATATTGTCGGCATTATAGTGTGTCATAACGTTTTTAGTGCGAAAATATATCTTTTCGTTTCTTTTTTTTTTTAACATTTAAAAAAAAAAGGCAGGTTATATCTGCCTGGATTCATGGCACAGAGCAGAACGTTTAGCTCAGTCGCTAGAGCGGCCGCCCCGTTGACCGGAGGTTGCCGGTTCGATCCCCGCCTCAGTCACTCTTTATTTCTAAGCACTGTGAAACACGTTTTCTTGCGGCTCCAGACGCGAATCTCGTTTCAATCACGTCTTTGAGCCAAAAGACAGGGCTTGGACCGCGTCTTTGAGCCCAAAGACGGAGCTTGGACACTACAATCGCGTCTTTGGGGGCTTGGACCGCGTCTTTGAGCCCAAAGACGGGGCTTGGACACTACAATCGCGTCTTTGATCCCAAAGACGTGGCTTGGAGGCTACCGCGTCTGGCTGGAACTCGGAGCGGAGTCAAGTTCATTGAAAATAACGGGGCCGTATGTTTTGACGCGGCGCCTCCGTGCGGCCGATGTGTCTAGTGTGTGTTCCCCTTCAGACGTCTGCTGTCTGCTCTCCGTGAAAAAAAAAAAAAAAGGGTGTCTATTGTATGTATTTTTTGATGGAGAATTCAAATATTACCTTCTTTTTTGCATAGGACAACTCTAACCTGCATCAATTGGTATTTTATAATTGCCAATTGTACCCTATCCATCTAAAAAACAAATTGGATGTCTATTGTAGGTATTTTTTGATGGAGAATTCAAATATGACCTTCTTTTTTGCATAGGACAACTCTAACCTGCATCAATTGGTATTTTATAATTGTCAAGTGTACCCTATCCATCTAAAAAAACAAATTGGATCTCTATTGTATGTATTTTTTGATGGAAAATTCAAATATTACCTTCTTTTTTAGATAGGACAACTCTAACCTGCATCAATTGGTATTTTATAATTGCCAATAGTACCCTATCAATCTAAAAAAAACAAATTGGATCTCTATTGTATGTATTTTTTGATGGAAAATTAAAATATTACCTTCTTTTTTTAGATAGGACAACTCTAACCTGCATCAATTGGTGCATCAATCTTCTATCTATCTATCTATCTATCTATCTATCTATCTATCTATCTATCTATCTATTTATACTTCACCTTTAGTCAAGAAGAGAGTTCAGCCTCAGGAACTTGCACACCTGGAACTGTGTCATGACTGTGTCATGGAGCTAAGCAGAACTATGTTAAATACTCACAATGAGTCTGATGGACCAATCAGAGTGGTGGTGGGGGGAGGGATCAACAATAGACAGAAACTGGATAATGCTTTGTTAACTGTCCCACCTAAGTCCCTGCTAGTCTGAACAAATCACCTTCCCTCTCATAACACTACTACTACTACTACTACTACTACATTTATATAAAGCTGCTCTTGCATTTGAATTCAAGTCTGACACAAGTTAAGGTTAACTTAGGTAGTAGTTCATTTTGCTGGCTTTTGTGTGTGAGTGTGTGTGTAGGCCCACAAATTATTATAATTGTCTGTCATTAAGTGACTCAAAGGGAGACGTCTAATGGGTGTTTATTATTTTAATATTAACTGTGGGAAGATTATATATATTTTATTTTGCACTTACAGTGTTGTGATATTATTCCTGAAGGAAGAGGGGTATTTTCACAGCCCAGGCTTTGAACCTAAATGCTGTTTACATGCTCTATAAATATTTATTTCTATATAAAACTCAGTTGTGTGGAGTTATTGTGTGCCTTTTCTTGTAGCTAAAGAGTCCATTTGTTCACTAGACATTAAGTCAAGGTTACTATTTTGAGTTGAAGCCAAGTGTTTTATTACTTTGTGGTTTAACATTATTTAAAAGGCAAATTCATTGTTATGGTTACTTTAGAAGACTGCTTTTGCATTCATGAGTTAAAAAGAGAGCCAAGCTAATTCAAAGAGTTAAGTTAAAGGAACACAAAACGTGACTTAACTCACAGCTGCCATTGGACAGACAGTTATAACATACTCTTATCTTTCACAGAACAGACAATTATCATTTATTTTATCTATTTGAGACATGTAGCTGCTCTAGGGGAAATAGAGCATTAATTTGGGATCAGCCTATTCAATTGATAATGACCAATGGGTGCCAGTTTCTAAGTAGTTAAGCATATTACCATAACAATATATGTGGCCTAGACATGGATATTGCCCACTCAACTCGTAATCTACAGAAATGTCCACCACATCACACAGTATAAAACCTAGTAGAGAAATCTGCCTTCTCCTGTATTGTATTAGTGACATTCATTAATAAATAGTAAAATAACAGGACAGAGCAGAACAGGCCTCTGCTGTGTCTTTATTATGGGTGCATTCCAATGCAAATGGATACTCTGGAACAATCTGAAACAATGTATCTTTCCTGTGGCTGTTATAATGAACACAAACAGATCAGAACGTAATTTAACATTAACCAGTTACATTTATCATACAACAATGTAAGGGATGGATTCCTTTCTATTGTGTGAGTTACTTAAATGCTGATCAATATGTGAATCTGGCTCTTATCAGGTGGGTGTTTTCTCTCCCTGTCCTGTGCTGTCCTCAGTTAAACCAAGACAGTGCTGTTGTCACCAATGTGGAAAAAGCTTCAGCTCAATTTATTATCTCAAAGTAGACCAGAAAATACACACAGGAGAGAAGCCATACGGCTGTGTCCAATGTGGGGAAAAGTTCAGTTTAATGGCTGCTCCGAAAGTGCACCAGAGATTTCACACCGAAGAAAAGCCTTACTGCTGTGAACACTGTGGCAAACGTTTCACTGTAAAATCTAGCCTCGTACAACACAAGAAGATTCACACTGGAGAGAGACCTTACTGCTGTCACCAATGTGGGAATAGGTTCACTCTGAAGACGGCTCTGAAAAGACACCTGAAAATCCACACTGGTGAGAAGCCATATACTGCTGTGTCCAGTGTGCGAAAATGTTCAGTGATATGCATCATCTTCGGTGTGAAATCTCTGGTGCACTTTCGGACTATCTTTTCACCACATTGGACACAGCCGTATGGTTTCTCTCCTGTGTGAATTCGTTCATGTATTTTGAGATAAGACAATCGAATAAAGCTTTTCCCACACTGGTCACAGCAATAGGGCTTCTCTCTAGTGTGAATTCTCTGGTGTTCTTTTAAAATCCCCTTTTGAACAAATCTTTTCCCACACTGGTCACAACAATAAGGTTTCTCTCCAGTATGTGAACGCTTGTGATCTTTTAGCAAAATACTTCCCACATTGTTCACAGCTGAATGGCTTCTCTCCTGTGTGTATTTTTTTTCCACATTGGTGACAACAGCACTGTCTTGGTTTAACTGAGGACAGCACAGGACAGGGAGAGAAAACACCCACCTCATAAGAGCCAGATTCACAAATTGATCAGCATTTAAGTAACTCACACAATAGAAAGGAATCCATCCCTTACATTGTTGTATGATAAATGTAACTGGTTAATGTTAAATTACGTTCTGATCTGTTTGTGTTCATTATAACAGCCACAGGAAAGATACATTGTTTCAGATTGTTCCAGAGTATCCATTTGCATTGGAATGCACCCATAATAAAGACACAGCAGAGGCCTGTTCTGCTCTGTCCTGTTATTTTACTATTTATTAATGAATGTCACTAATACAATACAGGAGAAGGCAGATTTCTCTACTAGGTTTTATACTGTGTGATGTGGTGGACATTTCTGTAGATTACGAGTTGAGTGGGCAATATCCATGTCTAGGCCACATATATTGTTATGGTAATATGCTTAACTACTTAGAAACTGGCACCCATTGGTCATTATCAATTGAATAGGCTGATCCCAAATTAATGCTCTATTTCCCCTAGAGCAGCTACATGTCTCAAATAGATAAAATAAATGATAATTGTCTGTTCTGTGAAAGATAAGAGTATGTTATAACTGTCTGTCCAATGGCAGCTGTGAGTTAAGTCACGTTCTGTGTTCCTTTAACTTAACTCTTTGAATTAGCTTGGCTCTCTTTTTAACTCATGAATGCAAAAGCAGTCTTCTAAAGTAACCATAACAATGAATTTGCCTTTTAAATAATGTTAAACCACAAAGTAATAAAACACTTGGCTTCAACTCAAAATAGTAACCTTGACTTAATGTCTAGTGAACAAATGGACTCTTTAGCTACAAGAAAAGGCACACAATAACTCCACACAACTGAGTTTTATATAGAAATAAATATTTATAGAGCATGTAAACAGCATTTAGGTTCAAAGCCTGGGCTGTGAAAATACCCCTCTTCCTTCAGGAATAATATCACAACACTGTAAGTGCAAAATAAAATATATATAATCTTCCCACAGTTAATATTAAAATAATAAACACCCATTAGACGTCTCCCTTTGAGTCACTTAATGACAGACAATTATAATAATTTGTGGGCCTACACACACACTCACACACACACAAAAGCCAGCAAAATGAACTACTACCTAAGTTAACCTTAACTTGTGTCAGACTTGAATTCAAATGCAAGAGCAGCTTTATATAAATGTAGTAGTAGTAGTAGTAGTAGTAGTAGTAGTAGTAGTAGTAGTGTTATGAGAGGGAAGGTGATTTGTTCAGACTAGCAGGGACTTAGGTGGGACAGTTAACAAAGCATTATCCAGTTTCTGTCTATTGTTGATCCCTCCCCCCACCACCACTCTGATTGGTCCATCAGACTCATTGTGAGTATTTAACATAGTTCTGCTTAGCTCCATGACACAGTCATGACACAGTTCCAGGTGTGCAAGTTCCTGAGGCTGAACTCTCTTCTTGACTAAAGGTGAAGTATAAATAGATAGATAGATAGATAGATAGATAGATAGATAGATAGATAGATAGATAGATAGAAGATTGATGCACCAATTGATGCAGGTTAGAGTTGTCCTATCTAAAAAAAGAAGGTAATATTTTAATTTTCCATCAAAAAATACATACAATAGAGATCCAATTTGTTTTTTTTAGATTGATAGGGTACTATTGGCAATTATAAAATACCAATTGATGCAGGTTAGAGTTGTCCTATCTAAAAAAGAAGGTAATATTTGAATTTTCCATCAAAAAATACATACAATAGAGATCCAATTTGTTTTTTTAGATGGATAGGGTACACTTGACAATTATAAAATACCAATTGATGCAGGTTAGAGTTGTCCTATGCAAAAAAGAAGGTCATATTTGAATTCTCCATCAAAAAATACCTACAATAGACATCCAATTTGTTTTTTAGATGGATAGGGTACAATTGGCAATTATAAAATACCAATTGATGCAGGTTAGAGTTGTCCTATGCAAAAAAGAAGGTAATATTTGAATTCTCCATCAAAAAATACATACAATAGACACCCTTTTTTTTTTTTTTTTCACGGAGAGCAGACAGCAGACGTCTGAAGGGGAACACACACTAGACACATCGGCCGCACGGAGGCGCCGCGTCAAAACATACGGCCCCGTTATTTTCAATGAACTTGACTCCGCTCCGAGTTCCAGCCAGACGCGGTAGCCTCCAAGCCACGTCTTTGGGATCAAAGACGCGATTGTAGTGTCCAAGCCCCGTCTTTGGGCTCAAAGACGCGGTCCAAGCCCCCAAAGACGCGATTGTAGTGTCCAAGCTCCGTCTTTGGGCTCAAAGACGCGGTCCAAGCCCTGTCTTTTGGCTCAAAGACGTGATTGAAACGAGATTCGCGTCTGGAGCCGCAAGAAAACGTGTTTCACAGTGCTTAGAAATAAAGAGTGACTGAGGCGGGGATCGAACCGGCAACCTCCGGTCAACGGGGCGGCCGCTCTAGCGACTGAGCTAAACGTTCTGCTCTGTGCCATGAATCCAGGCAGATATAACCTGCCTTTTTTTTTTAAATGCTAAAAAAAAAAAGAAATGAAAAGATATATTTTCGCACTAAAAACGTTATGACACACTATAATGCCGACAATATGGTAGAATATAGCATGTTCCATTGACAATAAATAATAGTAAAATGTATCTAATAGATACAAGGACAGCACACAGCAGACTTTGCGGGTTACATGTCTCCTTTACGGCCACACCGAGTTCCAGCCAGACGCGATTCCAAGCCTCGTCTTTGGGATCAAAGACGCGATTGTAGTGTCCAAGCCGCGTCTTTGAGGTTAAAAGACGTGATTGAAACCGAGAATCGCGTCTTGAGCCGCGGTTTCGCGTCTAGAAGACGCAAAGACGTGATTGAAGTGATTGAAACCGAGAATCGCGTCTTGAGCCGCGGGAGCTCCGTCCTGGACGCAAAGCTGCGTCTTGACCGCTATTTAAGCACGGACGCGGCATCAGACGGGTCATAAGACGCGTCTTCAGACGTGGACGCAGAGAGTCAGCGGCTGTCTCTCCTGAACTAGACCATGGAACATAATAATACACAACATAGAAATACACCAGTAAGACTCCCTAATCGGGAGATAAGCGACCGTCAGGTCACAGTATACACAAAGATGCCTGTAAGTGGCATTGGTTCCACCCACAAGTTTGTACGACAAACGGTTGATGAGTAAAGCCAAATAAAGTTTCGGCCAATCAGAGGAGGGGACAGGGCTAAGTTAAACCAATTAAGGTGAAGGACTCTTAATCAAGTCAATTGATACCACCCAGAAGTTTTTACGACAAACGGTTGATGAGTAAAGCCAAATAAAGTTTTGGCCAATATGGGGAGGGGGCGTGGCAAAGTTAAACCAATGAAGGTGAAGGACTGTTGGAGCAGCAGGAGTCGGTGGTCCCCGGGAATTCCCCGTGAGCAGCACAGTTGGGGTGTTGATTTGGTCACTTTTGCACTATTTCCCGGCGGTGGCAGAAAGACAAGTCAGTTACAATGCGTTACTGTGACAACTCTGGCATTCCTATTTTGGGCATGTCATTATAGTGAAAATAGCTAACCTACAAGACCACAACGGATCATAACCATTATGAGCTTGTCGATTGGCAATTTGTGCTATTTTGTGAAAGTGAGGCCTCTGCACTCTGTAGTTTTCGTGTCCTACCGATTATTTGAAGCTGGGTCCCCCTCGCAAATGCTGGATTTTTTTTACCACAGAGCTAATAGAGCACACCTACTTTCTCGGGAGAAATTACATTTTGTAGAAAAGAAGTGAAGGTCCACACTGTCTAGAAGCTCCCCCAATCAATGTATTGTAGTCAGCGGGATAAAACATAAATTGAATAAATTGATTTGGGAAGCTTCTAGACAGTGTGCAGACCTTCACTTCTTTTCTACATTTCTGATTTTTGGTCTAGCACCCGTCACAGTCTTTTTGGATGTGCGTGTATCCACCGACAGCTTTAGATTACATGTTGTACCACGTGTTAACCAGCAGTGGTCCTACCCGACCACTATGTAAATGCCTCAATGGGAAACAAGATGAATTAGAATAATATTGAGAAAGAGTCAATGCGATCAGAGTGGTACAGTATGTTAGATTTCAATGGCTGATTCTTCTGCTGAAAAATATAAACTCGTGAAAAATTCACATGGCCCTAATATGGCAACACCACTGTCCGTTGCACCTCACAAATTAGTACCATTGCATGAGATGTAACTTTAAAGTGTCCGTGTGCCACAGAGTCCCTGAAAGAACAGCCTGCCCAGGGCCCTTCATGAGGCTCCGTGAGGACTGGACTGAGACAAAGCAGGGTGTCTTTGGGCTGATAATCCCAAGTGAGGTCAATCTAAATTGCTGTGAAGTCATCTAACACCACGGTTATGTAGGATTAATGCAGTGCTGGTAGATTGGATACTTTGCTGAAGTGGCAGGGAGAGAGAGAGAGAGAGAGAGAGAGAGAGAGAGATAGAGAGAGAAAGAAAGGAAGGGAGACAATGTTTTTACGTGGCTTGTTTTTTTTTTTTTCAGATTGCTTGTTCTGGTCCCTGTGAGAATAAAGGTCTTTGCACACTGCTGCGTTTTTCGGGCCAAATATCGGAGTGAATTTCGGAGTGCGTGAATAAAAAAATCAACCTCACATTATGTCAATCACGTTTGCACACTGCCGCCCGTTTCGTATTTATTTTCGGACCAGGTTTGATTTTTTCCGATTTTCGCAGCTGTCGCACTGAGTCCCTTGCTCTCTCTCTCTTTCCTCTCTCTCTCCCTGCCTTTTGGATTTTGGATTTCCAAAACGCAACGAAAACACGCAGTGCAGTGTGCAACCACCTTAAGGCTTACTTTTATGGTTAAAAGGAGGCGGAAGGATTATGGGGTTAGGGTTACTGTATGTTCAAGGGTGAGGGGTAGCTCCGTTTTGAAACCACACTCTCCACTATTAGTTCCAGATCAGCTCCGGCCGAGATCTGCATGACTTTTAATTCTGCACATTGTATCCAAAAAGTAACGGTAGTCCGGTAAATTTGAATTGCTTATTTAGTCAGATTGTGGCAATGTGCCATGTTTTCTCATTCAACACCCGACCGCGAGTGTCTGTACTGCTGCCAACGCGACTTCAACTTCCTGCAATGAGAACATGGCATAGGCTGACTAAATAAAGATTTAAAACAGTTGTTCGCTTAAATGTTACTACACTACTACTATATTACTACTATATCTGTCTTTTTTATTTTTTTTATACAATGTGACAAAAAGGTTAATAATCGCCGGGGCTTGATGCAGAGGAACCTCATCATGGAGCTAATAGTGGAGAGTGAGGTTCCAAGCACAGCTACTGTAGGTGAGGGATTAAGGTTAGTGTCTTGACTCTCTTAAGAGATTAGTTATACTGTAGACCATGGGTCTTCGATGTTTTCAGGCCAAGGACCCCTTATTTGAGAGAGAGATGAAGCAGGGACCCCCCACAACCTTATCATAGATTCCATTTGGTTTCATCGTTTGACAGCACAATCGTCAGTGTATTTTGGATTTGTGTCAATTTGTGTTTTCTGATTGAGTGAACAAAGTAAATGTGAGGTCTCAGTGTTGTCCCTCAGGTAACAGCCTGGCTAAACATTGAAACATTAGTAATCATGTTTTATATTGTAACAATCATCACTGCAATTCATTATGCAGTATGACAGTGCATAAACATTGCTTTCTGTTTCTACAATTCTGAGCATCCTGTGTGTAAAGATTGACCCATACATACGTGACTGAGTTAAATTGGCACTCAGGATATTGCAGTACAATTAACTCATTAGCAACATTGCACTGCTATGTTGTAACCCCAACGTTAACATAAAATCAAAGATAGTGGAATGACTCAAAGGGAAATGTTATTTTAGAGGGAAGACAATAACACAACCGAGACTGAGGACTACAACTGCAGGACTCTAGGGACTTGAGCTTACAAATCTCCCCACTCATAAATTGCTGCCTACAGAGCGAAGTGACGTAAGTCACACTTTTTATGATGCAATCAGATCCAACTTCAAGTGTTTTCCTCAAAAGCAGCGCTGCCAGGATAACCTCTGTGTTTGATCAAAGACAGTGGATCAAAGTGGGCTTTCACGATCACAGTCTCAAAGCAATGTCCTGGTTAGAAACGTCTTTGAGATTCAAGGCTGCTGTATTGTAATGGCCATGGCCCCGTGTGAATTGATGTCAGGGCCTTCAATCCATGGAGACTAGTCCATACCTAGGGATGCATGCACCCCATTTATGTGCAGACTTGGGTGCGCAACCATGACTACAACCTAAATCCATTTAGGCCTAGAATTATTGAATGCTTTAACTATTGAAAAATAGCAGATGTATACAAGCTCACTGCGCAGCACCGAGTGCCGCGCTGCGAGCTTGTAGATCTGCTTTTTTTTTTTCAAGTCTTTGAATAATATATCTATTTAAAAGCAAACTTTTGTAACTCAAATATTTGCTTCTGGGGGATCCCTGGAACAACATATTTTGAGATGGGGGTCTGCGGCCAGGGGCGGAGCTATAGGGGAAGCAGCCGATGCAGTCGCATTAGGGCCCGGGGGGGAGGAGGCCCGCCACCGCTCCGGGGAATAAAAAAATAAATACAATTTAAAATTTATGCCCCTCTTGATGAGTGCTACTGATTGCCCAATGTGATCAGTTGCTTGAGGACAGCTGTGTCCTGTTTACTTTTAGCGGTAGGCATGAAGAATTTTCTCTCTTCAGCCTGTGAGTGAGACCTGCCGTCTTTTTGTGGTGAAAACCTCACATTGGGGCCCGGCGGGGGGTCGCTACGCTACTCTCTGCGGCCAAATACCTGTAATTTTGGGGGTCCTTGACATGAAAAGGTTTGAGAACAGCTGATTTAGAGGAAGGATTTAGAAGTCGGGTCAAAGATCGGGTTAAAGATATTCAAAAATAGCAGATCTGCTTGTATATCTGCTAGTTAAAGCATACAATGATGGTTAAAGTGGTTAAAATCTTTGAGGGTTAAACCACTGATCCATCTCTATCTCTCTCTCTCTCTCTTTCTCATGTAGACAGATAGATCTACCTTTCTTTTTATAACAGACTAACAGACTTTACTTTGACTAGACTTTACTTTATTTAAAAACATTTTCAAATATATATATTCTTTTGTAACATTTTTGGAAAAAAAATGCCAACTTCACACACAGAGGTGCCCACTCATCCTTGGTGCTCACCTATCCTGTTACCATTTTAAGTCCATGGAAATACATAAAAACATACTGTCAATGAGGAAAAAGCTGTTTAATTCACAACATAATGTATAGAGGGTATGCGCATGCATAAAGTGAATGGCAAATCGAGTGGCAAAGTGAGTGGCCAAGGTGGTTTAACGTTGTTTAATGCTATCAGATAGGACTTTTCTGTTTGGATGTATGGACTGTCAAGGCCAGAAAGTAGTTTTTTGCCACTCAGTCAGTAGGCGTTCCCACATAACTTCCTGGTATGATGATGATGATGTCACGCGGATACCCTCTATTGCCATTTGAATACATGTTCAGCCCGGGACTAATCAGAGTCACTGAACATGTTAGAAGATAGGGATGATGAGTCAGAGGGAATTAAGAACTCAGAAGGGGTTTAAGAATCTATTGACAGGAAAGAGGCAGAGGAGAAAGTGGTGCAATCATCTTTGACAGGGCATAAGACCAAACTGAGGGGGCACTATAGCTTCATCGTTCGTGTCCGTGAAATTCCTGCCCTGACACACAGATGGATATCTTGGTTTTATACTAGGATAGGATATTGTGTACCAGTTTACTTTGGGCAAAGACATCACCAACATCCAAATGCCAAATCAAGCTGCTGTTTCTGGGCAAGGTCTCGCCAGTGGAACACATTACAATGTTCAATAGATGTCTTTATGGGCAAAACCACTTTGGTAGTGGTTTAGGTGGTGTAGTTACCTTGTCATGTCAAAAATAACAAAAAAAAAATCTCCATTGACTAGAAATTCATAATTCAAAATATGCTCCTCATTGACTTACATTGTACGGCAAAACTGCTCTGATGCGGGCTCTTTTAGCCCGTAAATGAACACGAACAAAGCTGATTCTGACAATATCGTCGTTGTCGGGTGGAAACCTTGTATGTCCAAAACCGTTCGTTTTGTATTTTTCAATAGCTTTGTGCGACGGCTTTGTATGATGAAGCAGGGCTTTACTTTGTGAAAAAACAAATACATTTGAAACTTGGAAATACAAGGTTTCTGCCCAACGATATGGAATAATAACAATTTCAACTTTCAGCTTTGAGTTTGTTTACGGGAGCTCCTCCTGAGTGACACAGGAGCTACAATGAAAGTCAGTTAAATGATCAATGTCTAGTCAACTGAGAAATTATTTTAGATTTCTTGCCCACCTGGAGTTGGAGTTACATCATGGTAACTGCACAACCCAAACCTCTACCAAAGTGGTATGCATGGATTGTCTGCTGTTTATGTTATGCGCCATTATTAACAATATTCTGCAAAGGAATTGTTCTCATACTTTTATATCGCAACTTCTGACTATGACCATTGACATAGATGTACCGGTATAGAGAGATAGAGGTAGATAAGACACATGTACTCTACTTTAATAGCAAAGGCTTCTTAATTAAACGTGTGAACAATGAAAAGTGCTTATGTGGCCCAAAATGTAATAAATACCTTCATGACTCTGAGCACAATGACCCTGGTCATAAGATTCAAAGTGCCAGTATTTTATTTTCAGTAGCTACTCTGTAATTAGGTTCGTCATTTTATTATTATAACGTCACAAATTGTGTTTGTTATTATTTTTGACTATGCCTCATACTGCCAAAATCCATCGGGTTAGGGATATACGTATATATGTACATTATACAGTACAGTATATGTATATTATGGATATATATTATGTACTATATATACGGTACACACACACACACACACACACACACACACACACACACACACACACACACACACACACACACACACACACACACACACACACACACACACACACTAAAGATAGATAGATCTTGCTTTCTTTTTATAGACTAACATAGCTGTATTGCAGCTTTAATCCAGTATGAATGAAAACGTCAAAAATACCGTTCTCATCATCACAACAAACCAGCGTCGTCTTCCGCAAAGAGCAAATCAATATCACTTATTTAACCCTCGCCCTTTTAAACTGATGCCTCCATTTTTGCCTTATAAACACTCTCTCTGTCTCTCTCTCCCTCCCTGTCTGTGCTGTCTAATCGCTTTCTAAAGCACTCAGCGCTTTAGCATCCAAGTTGAATGGAACAGAGTAATTGCGGGCCTGCGGGCTGCATTCCCTGACGTAATATCATAATAGCGTTATACACATTAAGGGCGCTGATCTTACTGACTGTAATTTCCTGATGTTTAAAAGGGGGGGAAAAAAACGTGCTGCTCGGTCGCTCATGTGCACGTCATCTCTCTCTCTCTCTCTCTCTCTCTCTCTCTCTCTCTCTCTCTCTCTCTCTCTCTCTCTCTCTCTCTCTCTCTCTGCCGCATGAATCAAAACTTGTTCCAACAATGGAACAAGGGGGGAGCGCTTGTTTTCGGTGGAGATGACGGAGGCGCGCCGGCGTTATATTATGAACACAATCCGATCTAGCTATAACAACAATCATGACATAGGCTATTTATTATAATCACTAATTCACTGTCAAGTGTCTTTAATTAGTAAAAATAGTCATATAAAAACAAGGACAAATTGTTCTGCCCACATCAAACCAAAATGCCTAAACTACTGTAAATGTAGGCCTATTATAACTATGATAATGGTTCTTAGGGTTCTTAACGTTCGTAAATCCCAATTATTAAGTATAATACTTGACCTTATAAATATAGAATGTTTATGATTATTTCTTGTGTTATATGTTATGAAACATCGCATGTAGGCCATAACCTACACGAGTGAGCTCTCGGCACCTCCGCACGGTCCAAGCCAATACAACGGAGCGCACCCTACCTCCGGTTCAGCCAATCACAAGCTTCCATTGTTGGAACCGGGATGCTGTTTTGATACACGCCTCTCTGCCTGTGTGTTCTCAGATGCCTATCCAGTGTCAGAGGTGGTCTACACGTGGACTCAGGGAGCTGCCAAATCCGTGGTGGTGGCTGAGGAGGGCTCGCGGCTCAACCAGTACCACCTGATCGGCCAGACCGCCGGCACGGAGGACATCTACACCAGCCGAGGTACGGTTACGCCCAGGGGCGTCACACCAAATTCTGGGCCCTGGGTACAAGGATTCACTGTGGGCCCCCCATGAATGACCACGATCTCAAAATATTTCGTTCCAGGGACCCCCAGAAGCAACATTTTTGTTCGAAATGTTCGCTTATACATATATTCAAAGATTTTCACACATTTTCACAACTTTTCAAAAATAGCAGATCTACAAGCTCGCAGCGCGGCACCGAGTGCCGCGCTGTGAGCTTGTATATCTGCTATTTTTCAATAGACAAAGTTATAAGGGCCCCACTACCTTGGGCCCCAGTAACTCAGTCCCACTTTCCTACCCCTTGTGACGCCCCTGGTTACGCCCCGTGGTGGAAAAAGTACTCACGTGTTGTACTTAAGTAAAAGTATCAATACTGCAATGTAGAAGTACTCCGTTACAACTAAAAGTCCAGAAACACAAAATGTACTTGAGTAAAAGCACAAAAGTATTTGCATCAAGATGTATTTGAAGTACCAAAAGTAAAAGTACTAGTTATGAAGAATGTCCCGTCAAAATTGTGTGAAAGTCTTTTGAAAATAGCCGATCTACAAGCTCACAACGTGTCGCGAAGCGACACGTTGTGAGCTTGTAGATCGGCTATTTTCAAATAGCCGAGTTTAAAAAGGGTTCAAGTGGTAAATATATGTTTTGTAATAATAATCAAAATCTACAAAGTAACTAGTAACTAAAGTTTTCAAATAAAGGTAGTGGATTAAAAGTACAATATTTGGATCCAAGATGTATTGGAGTAGAAGTAAAAGTATTGGAAATTGGAAACACTCAATTAAAGTACGAATACCTCAAAATTGTTTTTTTTTTCCTATTGATTACTCACGCCATAGAGACTTGAGTTCAATAATATTTTTTTGTATTTGTCGCATTCCTTAGACAAAAAATTGATTATAGTAAATTGGGCAACTTTGATGATGGCGAGGGCCACTATATTTCCACCTTCACTCCAGAGGGCCACAATGCATATTGCTACGTCCTAGTTTGTCATTCTAGTATCTCATACAAAAGAAGCAAAAATAGCAGATCTACAAGCTCTTGTAGATCGGCTATTTTTGCTTCTTTTGAATTAGAATCCTGAATATATATATATACTGTATATATATACAGTATATATATATATTGTTATTTTTGAATTGGAATCCTGAAATGTAACATTTTTATTTAATTTCAAACGCATTTAGTTATATACTCATGTTAACTTCAAATACATTGGACATAAAATAAAATACATTTTAATACGACTATACTAGTCATTAAGCTACTAATATAGACTGACGGAATTAAAGCAGGTCATGTTTGGAATTGTAACAGCTGATATCAATAATATATCAGTATTCCGGTATTAACCTGCGGGCCGCATTAAGTGAAGGTGGGGGCCGCATGTGGCCCCCGGGCCGCCAGTTGCCCATGTATGATATACAGTATTGGGCTCTAGAACAATCAGTTTGGGTTGATATTCGTGACCAAATAATATGTCACCGGCCGGTTGGCAGACCACACCAACAGAACGGTGTTCAGTTAGACGCCAGAACCACTAGTATTTCAACAATAGCCCAAACTACTCTCTAGTCTACAAGCTTGTTCGGCTATGTTCACCAACTACTGTACAGTATGCCGGGCTATATTACTTGTTAACACCCATGGGGCCAAACTCGTTCAGTAACGAGACAAGGCCACTGGAGGTCGCTGTGCCAAAACTCATTTGTCTCGTTGAGAGACGAGACAAAGGGTTAACTTTGCAGCGTGCAGCTGCGCGCATGTTGTGTGCCCTGTGAAAGACCCTGGTCCATACGTCATAACGTGACTCGCACAGAAGAAAGAAAGTGGTGCGTCTAGGCTGCATAGACTCCCATTCTATGCTGAAACATAAAAACAGCTTTATCTATGAATAAGGTGCAAAGAACGCCAGGGAAGCAGAGATCTGCTTGTTTTCACGGCGACACTATAACGCGATGGTCGGCCGCGTCGATAAATGGATTATCTTCCTCAATTGTCAGCGGACACTCACGTGCACACGCACAAAGCTTCCGAGGCTCTTCAAAATAAAGCGTAAGTGAACGGCGGCACCAGCAACAGCTAGAAATATTAGAAACCTTGGCTCCCATTGTGTTATTAATACAAACCAAACAAAGAATTAGTGTATAATTTTACATGAATAATGCAGGTATGAAATTCAGACCATCTGAGGTGAAAAGTGTTATGCACATCAAACAATACCTCACCTCAGTATCCCACCCTGATCACCTGGTAGATCATAACGAGGTGGTTTGTCCACACCTGCTACACAGCGACCCGGAGGATCACCACTAGGGATGGAACATTTCATATACCGATTATTGTGACAAAAGTCACAAAGTCACAAATCGTGATTTGTGATATTATCGCGATAATCAAAATCCATTATCCTGGGGCGGAACATCTGCAAACAAAATTGCAGATCTACAAGCTCACACTGCGGCGCAACATGATGTGTTGTGAGCTTGTAGATGGGCATTTTATAGAGAGTGGAAAAAAAGACTGTATCAAGTACGTACTGTATATTATAAGTACCTTTTACCAATTATAGGGTTTAAGTGGTACCGGATATGCAGCTCTGCAAATAAAAGGTGAATTGATCCCAGTGCACGACGGGAGGACGATATCACGATCAATTAAATCTCCACGATACGATTATCGTGAGTGTTTTTTATCGCCATAAACTATAACATCGCTTATCGTCCCATCCCCAATCAGCACCTCCGAGCGCCCAGCACCATCATTTAGCTCTGCGGCCAACTTTGTTATTGTTGTGCTGCGTGTCACCTAAAGCTGGTGTGAGGAGAGAGAGAACGTTTTCAAATCAAGCCGCACGGAGACAACAAATGAATCGCAAGGATTTGAGACTGCCTCCCACACACAGCCAGCTGTCTCCATGGGCTGTGAGGGAGGAGAGAGAGAGCAGGGTGTCAGTTGGGTATGGCAGGGGTATGCAGCAGCCATACCCTGGGTCCAGGGGGGAAATAAAAGTTATGTTTTTTTCTATCTGTGCTGGTTATTATGTTGTTAAGTTACAGTAAAATAACTACAAATGCAAAATGTAACAAAATGGTCACTTTAAGAAGGTATCATAATTATATTCTCCACACTTGTATTCTCCCCATCTTGACAGAACGGTATATTCCCAGGTTCCGCAGGTCAGCTGCACAGGTGCAATGCATTATTGTTCATTGTGGCACGTTTACTAACAAGCCAAGTTTAGCTGCACTTGAACAACCGTTCCAGGCTGCCATATCCAGCCCAAGAAACCGTAGAAACGGGGGAAAAAATGTACTTCTTAAAATAAATGTATCATGCCTGTTGCTAAGGTATGGCAACATGACTGGTGTCTTCGCGCGCGTGCAAGACACCAGTCATGTTGCCATACCTTAGCTTTTTCTGACTTGACGCCACTGAGAGAGAGAGAGCGAGAGAGAGAGAGAGAGAGAGAGGGAGAGAGGGAGGGGGTTGTGGGGGGGAAATCACTTATCCCCCGTCTGAGCCAATGGGTCTGCAGTGCAGGGTTAATCCAAATGCAGGCCCATCAGTTGTGCTTTTACCGAGTGACGTCACCGAGCCCTGGGATTGGCTGCCGCGGGTGGACACACACACGTGGGGGAAGCCGTGTATGTGTGTGTGTGTGTGTGTGGGGGTGTGGGTGTGTGTGTGTCAGTGGTGGAAACGGTACTCAAATGTTTTACTTAAGTAAAAGTAACAATACTGCAATGTAGAAATACTCTGTTGCAAGTAGAGGTATGGAATTCAAAATTTACTTGAGTAAAAGTATAAAAGTATTGGCATCATTAAGTACTTAATGTACCAAAAGTAAAAGTACAAAATGTTTGAAAATAGTATAAAATATATACGGTTATGTATGTTTTATAATATTATAATTTATACCTGCAAAGTAACTAATAACTAAAGTTTTCAAATAAATGTAGTGGAGTAAAAGTTCAATATTTGGATCCGAGATGTAGTGGAGTAGAAGTAAAAGTATTGGAAATTGGAATTGCTCAAGTAAAGTACAAATACCGGTAACTCAAAAGTGTACTTAAGTACAGTACTTAAGTAAATGTACTTAGTTACTTTACACCACTGGTGTGTGTGAGCGTGTGTGCGTGTGTCTGTCTGTGTGTGTGTGTGTGTATGTGTGTGTGTGTGTGTGTGTGTCTCTCTGTGCTTGTGTGTGTGTGTGTGTTTGTTTGGAGGGGGGGGAGCGGCATCTGCTTAATACTGTTATGTAAAGAGGTATGATAATACACTTTTGCTGCCTGTCAGAGGAGAGGTTATTATAGGGTGTTGGGTCTTTGGGCATATAATGCTGATATGTTACTTTAACCCATATCTGCCAAGCCAAGATGTTGGCGTGGGGTACGGCGTATATTTGCACTCGGCGTTCAACAGCTGCTAAGTCAGTCAGTCTGTCCACCGTGCCTTTTTTAAAACGCAATCGCGCCGCTAAAGGTGTTCGCCGGGGTCCTCCCTGGTGGACGCGGCTCTGGAGTGACGGTGAAGTCAACATCCTTCCGCCGAATAAAGATTCCCATCCAGGGCTGTCACAATTAATACATAATCGTCTAATCGCAATTAATTGACATAATTGCAATTATTTTGTGATAATAGTCATAATCGTTAACATGTTGAAAATGTTTATATATGTTCAAACGTTTTAAAAATGTTGTGGAAATAGCCGATCTACAAGCTCACAACGCGTCGCATCGCGACGCGTTGTGAGCTTGTAGATCGGCTATTTCCACTATCGATGTTCTTTTTTAAGTATAAAGTTGTCAAATATGTCAGTAATGTCTTTGTATATTTAGGTTATGTGTCGTATCTGCCATGTGCAACTTCAAAGCCTACAAGCCAAACAGAAATGTAATTGTCAACGACAAAAACACAATTAAATCGTTAATCGTAATCATTTGAGAGAAAATGGATCGTCATGTAAAATATCATAATCGTGACAGCCCTACTCCCATCAGACTAAAAGTACAAAAGTATTGGCATCAAGATGTACTTGAAGTACCAAAAGTGAAAGTACTAGTTATGAAGAATCTGTCTAAATTGTGTGAAAGTCTTTTGAAAATAGCAGATCTACAAGCTCACTTGTGAGCTTGTAGATCGGCTATTTTCAAATAGCCGAGTTTAAAAAGGGTTCAAGTGGTAAATACATGTTTTGTAATAATAATCAAAATCTACAAAGTAACTACGGTAGTAACTACATTTTTCAAATAAAGGTAGTGGAGTAAAAGTACAATATTTGACTGAGACACACGTTAGCCATGTTTCTCTGTCTCCCATCTTCCTCTAAACGCCCACCTGTAACCACAACCCCTTCCCATATGGCTTAACATGGGGGAAGTCACAGAGCGCTAGGCCTCAATTAGCATTGCTAATCTGAGGTGCAAACCCTCTTTACAGGTTCCAGAATAGCTCAGCCAAGAGCTCACGGTGCCCTTTAACCTGGCAGGTTAAGCTGATGAGAATGAACTTAATAGACAACAACGCTGTTACACATTCTCAATTAAGAAAAAGAGAGGAGCCACGTTTGTTTTCTGGCCACAGCAGGACCTGTACATTACATTACAGTACATGTCCTAAACTAGGACATCCGGCGGCTGAGCTGCGACCCATGGAGTCTCCCTAAACAAAATCCCAACGAGAGAAGTCATTCCAGAACTGCCGCGTTACAGTGCCAGCCCACGCAAAACCGTACAACAGGGTTCCCCAATTAGTTTTCCCCAAGGGCCGAATTATGTCTAGGGTACCAAGCCGAGGGCCACAACATTGCAGGGGGCGACGGTGGCGTTCCCGCTACTCCAGCGACAGTTTTCGTCGTTGTCGGGTGAAAACCTTGTATGTCCAAAACCGTTCGTTTTGAATTTATCATTTTAAAAATGATTTAAACTAGTGAAAACAGCCGATCTACAAGCACACAACGCCTCGCACAGGTGCTTGTAGATCTGCTGTTTTCACTACTTTTGTGCGACAGCCTTGTATGATTTGCCAAAGAACATACAAATTTGGAGATACAAGATTTCCACCCGCCCACAACAACAATATAATAGTGTTGTTGCTGCTCTTATACCACCATTCTTACTGGGGTTGGTGTGGGCCAGATAGTAGCCCCCCACGGGCCGCAAATGGCCTGCGGGCCGCCTATTGGGGAACCCCAATGTAACACCCGAATAGCTGAGGAAGCATGACCCCCAGAGACCCCCACAGCATCTTACTCACCAGTTGACCAACATGGCTGCGTTGTTCTCCGCGATGAACGGCAGCTCCCCGTAAACAACGCTCCAGATCTCGAGCAATAAAATCCACCAAAACCGCATTGTCGCGCCTTCTCAGAGTCCCATCCAGGAGGTCCAAGCATAGACGGCTTCAGTCAGTGGTGGTGGTGAGCAGCTGGGCTCCTGCGGTCGTCCCAGAGCCGTGCGGGCCCCGCAGGGTACCAGTCATTGAAGCGTCCCTCTCACTGAAGACATGATGCTTTGCCCCGGCTTTCCCTGGATCACACACAGACAGAAACCCCTCCGGAAAAAAGTTGTTCCCTCTCCGCTCTCCCCCTCTCAGCCCCCCTCCTCCACGCCAGGCATCTGTGCACCTGTCTGGAATCCCCACCACCGCCGCGGGTCACAGGCTGTTTTGTTTTTCCTAGTTCTATAGCCGAGGAAAGGATGTTATGTCCCCAATCAAATGTGACCTAGCCCTGGAAGAGTGGGATTGAACGGTGTGTGTGTGTTTAGCGTGGGTGTGTGTGTGTGTGTGCGTGCGTGTGTGTGTTGCAGAGAGAGAGAGAGAGAGAGAGAGAGAGAGAGAGAGAGAAGAGAGAGAGAGAGAGAGAGAGAGAGAGAGAGAGAGAGAGAGCTGCACGATGCAGATTGTGACAAGGGATTAGTGAGGCACAAAAATCCGATTTTGCCAGGAGAAAGCAGCAGTCATCCCTGGATTTTCTATAGTTTATCAGACTCCACGGCTCCACAGGATTTCTCTCTCTCTCTCTCTCTCTCTCTCTCTCTCTCTCTCTCTCTCTCTCTCTAAAGCTTCAAATGCAATCTTCAGTTGGTCAATGGGATACAGATACAAAGAGACGCCATCTCCTTTTCAACGATTTAGCTCAAGAAGATGACACGTATAAGCTACCGTCATTATACGTGTACTTTTCGCTTTTGTGTAACATTAATTCATTTCTTTGTGTATTTTCCTCTTTTTTTTTGTAGTTGATATTTAATCTCTTTGATGTTGGTTAAAGCATTTCTATACCGGTAGATAGCATTATTCTCATTTGTAATTTTTTACATGTCAGTAGGACAGTAGGACAGCTGAGAGGAGGAAGGGGCTGGCAGGATTCCTCTCTAGGCCAGCCACTGTATTCAGGGACGTCACAAGGGGGGGGGAAGTGGGACTGAGTTACTAGGGCCCTTCATTGTTTTATACTTTAGCTATTGAAAAAATAGCAGGTCTACAAGCTCACAGTGCGAGCTTGTAGATCTGCTATTTTTTGAAAAGTCGGGTTATTATTTCTTTTTTGTCTTATTGTTCTTGTAAGTGTTTTTAATTTTTTTGTTTGGGGGGGAGAAAATGATACATAATTAAGATGTTTTTTTGTGATAATGGGAATATATGAAGCATTGTTAAAATACTTTGCTGATTCATACAATGAATGCTTGTTAAAAAAAACAATAAACAAAAAGAAACTAACTCACAGTTTACTTCTGGGCGGTCCATGGAACTAAATATTTTGAGATGGATGTCCCTGGCCACATACATATCATTTTGGGGGTCCTTCACATGAAAATGTTTGAGCACCACTGACATAGAAACATAGGTTTTTCAAAAGAAGAAGGATTTGAAATATTCAAAGACTTGCACGAATTTTCTAAATTCAAAAATAGCAGATCTACAGGCTCGCAGCGCGGCACTCGGTGCCACGCTGTGAGCTTGTATGTCTGCTATTTTTCAATAGTTAAAGCACAAAATAACGGGTAATAATGCGTTCCCAGTCTAAATCAGTTAAACCCCCTCCCCCTATGAAGAACATTCATGGGGGGCCCGCAGTGAATCCTTGTACCCAGCAGGGCGCAGAATTTGGTGCGACACGCCTGACTGTATTGGCCGAGTTAGTGCTTGGTTGTGCGCCGTGTCACACACGAAAAATAGCAGATCTAACAGTACAAGCTACTAAGTATAACATCACCCTCCGCAGAATTAACAGGCATTTAATAGGCCTAGAATTATTGAATGCTTTAACCGGTGCCACGCTGTGAGCTTGTATATCTGCTATTTTTCAAAAAGTTGTGAAAATGTGTGCACATTTTTGAATATAATGTATTTTCAAAGCGAACGTTTGTAACTCAAATTTTGCTTCTGGGGGGTCCCTGGAACTAAATATTTTGAGATGGGGGTCCATGGCCAAATAAATAACATTTTGGGTGTCCTTCACATGAAAAGGTTTGAGAACCACTGACATAATAGTCTCTCAAGAACAGACTAACTGAGCTCCAGTTAAGTGAAAAGGACCTTTTGGCTAGCCAGATTGCTGACATAGAAACACAGGTTTTTCAAAAAGTCTTAGAAGGATTCAAAAGACACTTATAGAATCGGGTCAAAATTCTAATTTTCATGATTTTTCAAAAATAGCAGATCTACAAGCTCGCAGCGCGGCACTCAATAGTTAAAGCATAAAATAATGATACACAATAATGTGTACCCGTTCTAAATGGGTTAAGACACTTTGCCCCTTGCAAAAACATTTACTGGCTGTTGCCTAGCATACCATTGATAGCTCTAGTTTAATATGGAATCCTGTAGAACTTGAAATTATAGTTAAATACGCCAAAAGCTCAACTCTCAAATCTGGATTTTCATTTAATCCTTTTAGCTTGTATGAGCATGTTCAACGAGCAGCAACTTTGATAACATTGTGTCCTCAGACATGGATGTCTGCCTGTTTGTTGCCAGCTATGGGGGAAACGTCGTGTACCCTGTAAATAAAAGAAACACGAGGAGCAAAAGCTGTTGTCTGTTGACTTTTCATATTGTCATTTTGTGTCCAGCACCAGCAAGGAACTGGATGTGCGCAACCCTCTTGTTTTGAACTGGTTTAAAATCAGAACATGACAACGTTCACTAATGAATTGAAGAGCTTATAGCAGTGTTTCTCAACCTTTTTTCTGCATGGGCACACTTTTCATGGCCCAAGAATCCATGGGCACACCAACATAATAAGGGGGTGTAAATATCGTCACTGTCGGGAAGAAACCTTGTATTTGTATGTTTCTTCGCAAAGTAAAGCCCTGCTTCATTATACACGGTTGTCGCACAACAGTAGTGAAAAAAGCAGATCTACAAGCACACAACGTCTCGCACCGTGAGGCGTTGTGTGCTTTTAGATCGGCTGTTTTCACTAGTTTAAATCATTTTTAAAATGATAAATACAACACTGGCTTTCGAGCAGTTTCAAGGGGCACACTTGACCCTTCTCAGGGGCTCACCAAAGGTCCCCAGGCACAATGGTCGAGAAACACTGGCTTATAGTATACCATTCTTGACAGTAAACAAGGGCTAACCCTAACCCCTTCATGATGTGTTCCCACAGGTCAGTACACTGTAATGATGTGTCACTTCTACCTGAAGAGGAAGATCGGATATTTTGTCATCCAGACGTACATGCCCTGCTTCATGACCGTGATCCTATCTCAAGTTTCTTTTTGGCTCAACCGGGAGTCCGTGCCGGCACGAACTGTCTTTGGTGAGTTTTAGTCACACCACTAGCTACACATTAAAATCCAGAGCGTAAATGTTAAACTGATGTGATGTTACCACTTTGCTGTGTAGTAATACTACGTCACTAATACTAGGGTGAATACAGCACCCAGCCAGTGCCCATGTCAAACTACGCCCTTTGGCGTTACTAGGGCATTAACGACTTGTGATTTTTGCAAGTCGACTTGACTTGCAAAACGTTGAGTTGAAGTCGACTTTATCGTTTGATGACGTCATCACATCACACACGACCCCCCAATTATTTTGGGGGGTCCCCAGATGATTAACTTAACGTGCAACATTGTTTTCTCACTCAACTGTAATCAAACCATAATACTATACTTAAACATAACGTTTAATAGAGGGTATCTTCACATTTCTAAAGTGACAATTTAAGGACTTTTTAATACCTCTAAAATGATTAAACATTGTCCAAATTGTCAAATATATAGAGGCAGAAATTGTGAAAATAGCCAATCTACATGCTCACAACGCCTTGCACATGTAGATGTGCAAATAAAACTAAAACTAAAACCTAAAAGAAGAGTAGCGAGACTACCTGGATATGGCTGAGTTGTATTATACAGTATGAACATACTTTATTTACCATACAGATCGATCAAAATAAAAATGTATTCACTAAAACAGGTTCCAGATTGCAGCCTTAAAAATAAAACCCTTTATTGCCATGCATAAAGTGCACGACATCGATACAAGGAAACGGCTTTGACTTAATAGTGTACAACATTTAAATTGATACGTGTCAATTTAAAATGCAGACCCGAGACAATGACCAAAACAGTACTATTCTGGCAAGACACAAAGTTCTAGACGCTTGGGACGTGATATCTCTCTCTCTCTCTCTCTCTCTCTCTCTCTCTTTCTCTCTCTCTCTCTGAAAAGAAATGAAAAGAAATGTCATTAAAAAAATGATGTAGTGATATACTGTATATTCCACAGCTTACAGCTGTTCATTAACCCATTTAGGCCTAGAATTATTGAATACTTTAACTACTGAAAAATAGCAGATCTACAAGCTCGCAGCGCGGCACTCGGTGCCGCGCTGTGAGCTTGTATATCTGCTATTTTTGAAAAAGACGTGAAAATGTGCGCAAATCTTTGAATATATGTATTTTTTTTAAAGCAAACGTTTGTAACTCAAATTTTGCTTCTGGGTGGTCCTTGGGAACGAAATATTTTGAGATGGGGCTCCGTGGCCAAATACATATCATTTTGGGGGGTCCTTGACATGAAAAGGTTTGAGAACTACAGTACTGACATACGGTAGTAGTCTCTCAAGAACAGACTAACTGAGCTCCAGTTAAGTGAAAAGGACCTTCTCTTTGACGATGGCTAGCCAGATTGCTGACTCCGAAATATAGGTTTTTCAAAAAAACCTTAGAAGGATTCAAAAGACACGGGTCAAAATCCAAATTTTCACATTTAAAAAAAAATTGCAGATCTACATGCTCGCAGCGCGGCACTCGGTGCCGCGCTGTGAGCTTGTATATCTGCTATTTTTCAATAATTAAAGCATGAAATAATGATCCACAATAATGTGTACCCGTTCTGAACGGTTTAAAGCAGGGATGTCAAACATACGGCCCGCGGGCCGTATGGGGGGCCGGTTAAATCCGGCCCCCCAGGCTAGAGCATACATTTCTGAGCATTTAGGGAAAAAAAGTAAGTCTCTAGCCCATTCCTGTCAAGAGTTATGATTGTTTTAAGAATTAACCTAACTAATGTCTGTACACTGCAGGCTAGGTTTCTCCCACCTGGCAGTGATTGAGTTGATTGATTGGAATGTTAAGTGACCAGCTCTCTCTCTCTCTTTGAAGATGACAGCATTGCTAGGAATAGGGTGGTTGGTCTGGCTATGAATAATACCTGAACATACCTACAATATTCGAACTGTACTCAGATTACACATATTAGACATGGAAATTAATGTTGTTAAAAAAAATAACTTATTTAAAAAATATAATAATAAAAATGTAAAAGTTTTATTATTCCGATATTTTCTGAATATGCCATTATTGTTCATTACTTTTATTTTTTTTATTATAAAATACAATAAAAATAATTATAGTCCTGCATCAATAATATTTTTTTAGCCATTTACAAATTATAGCATACTGGAGACTATCAGGAATTGAATTATTCTATTATCAAATGGTTTATTCTTATTGGCACTTCTTAAAGGAGTAGTTCACCCCCAAAATGCCATGGAGCCAATGTAGACTCATTCCTAAAACAGAAATTTGATTACAATAAATGCATGCCTATTGATTCCGGATGGGGACCCAAATGCATTTGGGTCCCCATCCGGAATCAATGGGGGCAAGTGTACTATTATCACATTTTTGTCTTAGTAATGCGACAAATAAAATAAAAATATATTATTGAACTCAATTCTCCATGGCGTGAGTAATCAAAGAAAAAAAAGTCATTTTGGGGATGAACTACTCCTTTAAACAAATAGCATCTCTCGTACCTAACTGCAACTGTAATACCAATAATGAAAGTAGCTATTTTACTTAATAATGAACACAATTTGTAAAATGGTATACTGCTATACTGCTAGCTACAGCAGTGGCTGAGACGACAGGAAGAAAAACAGAGCGAACATGTGCGCGAGTGTGCATGCCATCCGATCCGCGACTGGTTCGGCCCTCATCAAGTCGCCTTTCATCCAATGCGGCCCTCACCCCAAGATGAGTTCGACACCCCTGGTTTAAAGTCTGAAGTAGTGAAACTGCTGACACCACTCTCCTCCTCCTCAAGGTGTGACCACCGTGCTGACTATGACCACGCTCAGCATCAGCGCTCGCAACTCCTTGCCAAAAGTGGCCTACGCCACCGCCATGGACTGGTTCATCGCCGTCTGCTACGCCTTCGTCTTCTCGGCTCTCATCGAGTTTGCGACGGTCAACTACTTCACCAAGCGGAGCTGGGCCTGGGACGGGAAGAAAGCTATGGAGGCCCAACAACCCAAGGTGAGACGAGAGAAGTGCCCTCCAATGTGGGGGCAATCACTAGCTGTCTCTGTCACTACTAGTCGTGGGCCTTAGGGAGATAGAATGGTAATTTAGTGCTAATCAGTCTAAAAGCGCCACATTTTGGAGTGAGGGTTACGACCTGGTCGGTAGTTTTCAGCGACCGGGTCGTTAAATCTACCGACCGGGTCGCTAAATCACCTACCGGGTCGCTAAATCACCGATCGGGCCGAAAAATCACCGACCGAGTCGTTAAATCTACCGACCGGGTCGCTAAATCTACCGACCGGGCCGCAAAATCACCGACTGGGCCGCAAAATCACCGACTGGGCCGCTAAATCGACCGATCGGGTCGCTTATCCACCGACCGGGCTGCTAACCCTAACCCTAACCCTAAATCACCGACCGGGTCGCAAATTACCAACCGCCGGTCCGGGTCGCGTCCTGGGCGCTAATTCTACCGACCGGGTCGCTAAATCTACAGACCGGGCCGCTAAATCACCGACCTGGCCGCTAAATATACCGACCTGGTCGCTAAATCTACCGACCGGGCCGGTAAATCACCGACTGGGTTGCTAAATCTACCGACTGGGCCACTAAATCACCGACCTGGTCCCGGTCCCGGTTGGTAGATTTAGCGACCCGGTCGGTTGATCTAGCGACCTGGTCGGTGATTTTGCAGCCCGGTTGGTAGATTTAGCGACCCGGTCTGTAGATTTAGCAACCCGGTCGGTGAAAACTACCGACCAGGTTGCGACCAGGTTGGAGGTCGCTAAATGATCTCGCTCCTACTGACATTTTGCACAGATGTAGCCCAGGGCATGCTCTAACGATTTAGCTAGGGCGCCCGAGTTGGCGACCTTCGGGGTCGCCACAGCGACCAAGTCAAGAAATATGTTTTTCTGGGTATTTTCCTCCTGTATAGAAAGTCGATGGGACTTTCTATTTAAGTAGGATGTGAGGGGTCATGATGCTGAATCCATTGCAAGCATTTGTTTTGCTCAAAAAACATTCCTTGGGCTATAAATGGCCCAAGAAAATAATGGTTTAGTGATGAAAAGTGATGAGTCATCACTTTTCACAGTTTTGTGGGCGTTTTCTGGGGTCATTTGTAGCCCAAGGAATGTTTTTTTGTGCAAAACAAATGCTTGCAATGGATTCAGCATCATGACAAACCCCTAGTTAGACCCCTCACATCCTACTTAAATACCCAGAAAAAAAAATTCTGGGTATTTTCCTCCTTTATAGAAAGTCGATGGGAGCACAACTTCATTTGGCCGCTGTGGCGACCCCGAAGGTCGCAGACTCGGGCGCCCTAGCTAAATCATTAGAGCATGCCCTGGGCTACATCTGTGCAAAATGTGGCGCTTTTAGACTGAGTAGCACTTAGACTATACTGCAAAGGGCTAGTTTAGGATCCAGGAGTAGGGATATAATTTAAAGCCCAATGTGTGATTGTTTTGAACTTATTACATTCTCCTACCATCTTAAAGAATTTGATTTGTAAATGGACACTAATGTTTACATGATTTCCCAACACATACAAAATACAGCAAATACATCTTTAAAAAGACAAATGCCTTTTCTTCTGCAAATAAGTCTAAAAGCTCCGCTAGTGGCCCCTAGAGGTTGTTACACCAAACTGAACCAACATGGTCTGAACCAACATTTTAAATGACTATTAGTGCCAGAATTCCTTTTTTAAGCAGACAGCAACTCAAAATTGTGTCCTACGGGTGGCACAACGTCAAAGGCCATGGTGTCTCCACAACCGACAGGATTCATCCTGCAATCTACAATCAGATTATGAGTCATCCTCTTGTGTGCAAAGTTAACATATTGGCAGTAGACAAAAATCGGGTCTCCCTAATTGTTAGGGTTCATCTCTAACCATCCCATGAACGGTGCTCAAACAGTTTCATGGCTGTCCATTAGTAAACTGGACCTGAGTTGGCGCTGACTTGTACTGTGTTAGATGATAGATAGATAGATAGATAGATAGATAGATAGATAGATAGATAGATAGATAGATAGATAGATACCTTTATTATCCCAAGGGGGAAACTCAGTTGCCCAGTGGTAGCACAGCAGTATACAGTTATTTACAGTTATTTAAGTTACAGAGAAGTAAGAAAAAGGTAGGAAGAAACAAGAACAGTACTGTAACAGTAAAGAGAAGGTGCATCAAAAGAGGGGGGGGCGAATAATATATAAATATATATTTTTCCCGTCTACACAAAATCTCTTTGCTAAAAATATCTAATGTTCTCCCCAGAATTATTCTAATTCTGATGTTGAAGAGAGTTATTAAATTTAGTAAAGAAAAACAAAGTCCTGATGTTTGCGTTGAATTGGTGGAGTTGGTGAGACTCCGGACCGAATGTGATCTAAATGGATATACTGTAGAAATCCAGTATGCTGAAGCACTGAAATGGAGCTGGATCAATAGCGGAGCTACAGTGTCATCATGGTACTCTGGACACTTCATTATCGGCCATGAACATCAATGCTCCCCCTAGTTATTCAGTAGCCAGGGTACATCTTGCTTGCTTGCTTTCTTCAATGCATCTTTGTATCCAGCAATAACAGAGTCATTATTACTTTGATAATACTAATATACAAACTTTAAATGTTTGTGTTAAACTTTCATGTATGCAAAGATGAGCACATCTTTAAATAGAAGTCCTACTACACCTTTGGGCAATTATGTGATGGGGTTACTTTGGCTAAGCTATCTGTAGCAAGCAAATAGTTTATCTAGGAAATAGCTGGCTTTTGCATGTTTTTAGTTGCTTGTTTTTGTTGCTTATCTTGCAGCTCTGGAATGTGCTCATTTGGTCCAATTTTGCTATATGTTTTCCCAATGGTGTCGTTAAAATGTGGCCTTTGCCTACCCGGGTGAACTTCATAAATCAGAATTATTTCAGAGCTTCACTCACACTCCTTACTTGCTCTGTGCTTTAGAACAAGCATAAATTCAGCCGTCTAGGTACCAGCACTGACAGAGAAGTGAAGTTGAGCAAGTCCTTTGTTATTTCATAGGAAGACAAATGCATCCACACTGGTATTTGATTAACTTTCAGAAGAATGGCTTGACTTCCTCTTTACCAATCATACCACCAGAATAGAACAGAGATTACGTCACAAATAAGGCATAGGTTTCACTTGACAGATAATCCCACCCAACTGAACTTGGCTTGTCTTCATGCACATGTGGAATAAAGAACCAATTTTAATGAGCGAGCAACAGGTTATCTATCGTGAACTAGTGCCACCGTAGAATTGTCTCCTGTTTCATTATGTGAAATGGATACCACACTTTTAACCCTACTTGTTGTAGCAGGTCCTTAACCACTTATACCCTAGCACAGTGGTTCTCAACCTTTTCAGGCCGTGACCCCCAAAATAATCATATTTTAACTGGGGACCCCCGACCCTGACGAGCACTAACAGCTGAAGCATTACATTTTGTATAACACGGTTCTATTGTGAAAATAGCCGATCTACATGCTCACAACGCCTCGCGTTGCGAGGCGTTGGGAGCATGTAGATCGGCTATTTTCAAGATTTCTGCCCCTAATATTTGACAGTTTGGCCAATGTTTAAGTAGTCATTTTAGAAGTATTAAACCTTTACCTTTACCCTCTATAAACTTAAACTTTGTTGGTTTAATTACAGCCGAGTGAGAAAACAATGTTGCACATTAATCATCTGGGGACCCCTCAAAATAATTTGGGGACCCTCCTGGTGGTCCCGACCCACAGGTTGAGAACCACTGCCCTAGCATATAGGTTTTAAGGGGCTACATTTCATCGGTCTGTCTGTCTGTCTATCTGTAGTCTACTGCATGTCTGTCGGTTCATCCAACAATATTCTCCTAAATGAGATATCTTTAAAAACATCATCTGCGATGCCGATGCCGTGGAATTTGTTGTGCTCCCTGGATTGTGAACCCTAAGAGTTACACAACCTTCCCTGTAGTGCCTCCCTCAGGCCAGAATTTAAACTTTGCACACAAATATATCTCATAATCAAATTCAGAATGCAGGATGAACTGAACTACTGATTAGGGGTGTAACGATACGTTTTAACAGTGATACGATACGCATCATGATACATGGTTAACGATATGATACGTGGACGATGTTGGTTCATTCATGGCGATACGATACGATTCAATGATTTAAAATTGATATACAGTAGTAACTAATTAGCAAAGACATGAAATCTGTGTAAACATGTAAAAAAATCTATTATGGAATTAAACACTGTGATTATCTAGCACATACATGGACATTATATTTCAACACTTATGGACAAACCCACCTTGACATGAACACAGAGATTACACACATTTATCGATAGAACAAGAGGAGCTATATGGAATGGAAAGGTAATTAGACCCCCCCTTTTACATTTTCCTTCTTAAAATTGCCAAATACAAGGCCCAAATCCATACAATCAATTATTTGCATTGCAAAACGATTCGATACCGATTACCGCATTTCAAAACGATACGATACAATACAAAGCCAAGCGACGATATTTTGCTTTTGCAACCAATATAGTAGATCATTGCAAATTAAAATCGATTTTTCGATGCAGTTACTATATCGTTACACCCCAGTTGCATGGGTGTAAAGCGCAGCACATCCTCTAGGTTGCTGGGAGCAGGGATATCATCTCAACTGATCAATGCCTTTTCTCTTGTACCACAGAAAAAGGACCGGCTGGCTAAGAAGCCAAACAACGCCTGTTCAGCGGGAGTGAATTACGCGCCCAACCTCGCCAAGGATTCCTCCATCTCCACCATTTCAAACAGTACTGCAGCCGTTCAGCTCAAACCCTCGGACACCAAGCCCCCGGAACCCAAAAAGACTTACAACAGCGTGAGCAAGATCGACAAGATGTCCAGGATAGTGTTCCCGGTCCTCTTTGGAACCTTCAACCTGGTCTACTGGGCCACGTATCTCAACAGGGAGCCGGTTATCAAAGGAGCCATGTAAACCTCCATAACAAGAGTCCACTTTCAGGTGTTTAACCCATTTACAACGGGTACACATTATAGTTTATCATTATTTTATGCTTTAACTATTGAAAAAATAGCAGATATACAAGCTCACAGCGCGGCACCGAGTGCCGCGCTGCGAGCTTGTAGATCTGCTATTTTTGAAAAATCGTGAAAATTAGAATTTTGACCCGATTCTATAAGTGTCTTTTGAATCCTTCTAAGGTTTTTTGAAAAACCCTATGTTTCTATGTCAGCAATCTGGCCAGCCATCGTCAAAGAAAGGGTCCTTTTCACTTAAATGGAGCTCAGTTAGTCTGTTCTTGAGAGACTACTATGTCAGTGGTTCTCAAAACTTTTTCATGTGAAGGACCCCCAAAATGATATATATTTGGCCACAGACCCCCATCTCAAAATATTTAGTTCCAGGGACCCCCCCAGAAGCAACATTTTAGTTACAAACGTTCACTTAAAAAAAAATACATATATTCAAAGATTTTCACACATTTTCACGACTTTTCAAAAATAGCAGATCTACAAGCTCGCAGCGCGGCACTCGGTGCTGCGCTGTGAGCTTGTAGATCTGCTATTTTTCAATAGTTAAAGCATTCAATAATCCTAGGCCTTTAATTAATAACTGGAACAGAATCCAAAACCAATACCAAGCACCTAATCCTTATTCTTACCGTTAGTGGATTTTATTTTGTCATTTTTCTTTTACTTTCTATTTTATTGCATTACATCGCATGTTCATAGCTTTAGGAGAGAAAAAAAACGAAGAAATATTGCCATGTTTGCCTTGCCTTTCTACTTGTACGATAATCTACTACTTTCTTTACAGTCAGTTTCGTTATTTCAGTCTCGTTGTAGAATTCCAATCACTGATTAGTTTCGACCACTAATTCTAAAGACATGAAACATTTAGCATTTGGCATCTATATTTTTTCCCGTAGTTCAGGTGGCATTGAGGAGTGCAGCGAGGCCAAATGCTATGCAAAACATTTCTACTGTGTTATTACTCTAAACTAAAGCCTGATTTATCTGTAGTTGTATCCCTGGCAACAAAAATAGCCTATCTATACACTCACAACATGCCGCGATGCAACATGTTGTGAGCTTGTAGATCAGCTGTTTTCAGTGTGCGACGTGGCACACAACCAAGTATAAATCGGGGATATGTATGCTTTTATCTTTGGAAACTCTTGCTTTGTACAAACAGGCCATGGGTTCTGCTGTGCGAGGCTTAGACCAGGCACACGGAACCTCGTCGTTTATCAAAAGCAGAAGAATAGCCATGCTAAATGTGTTGCCTTCAGAGTGACGACTCATTATGAACGCACTGAAACCTCCCGCAATTACCTTTTTCTAAAGCCAGTGTTTAGAATCGTCATTGACTATCATTTAATGTGACGTGTAGGGAATTTAATTTTGTGATAGTGGCAGCTTTTGTTTTTCAGGTTACTGAGAATCCTGTATTGTATGTACTGTATATGGTTGCAGTTTACTGTAGGACTCTCGTACAGGGACGTGCTGGGCCCCTGATTCAGCCCGGGAAAAAGAGTTGGAGAGGCCCTCATAGCGCTGCTGCTACTCAAAGATTTGCCATTTCAGATCATGACAAGTGACAAGCCAGTGGGCCAATTACATGAGTTGTATTTCGTCATTGTCGGGTGGAAACCTTGTATGTCCAAAACCATTTGAAAAATTATTTAAACTAGTGAAAACAGCCGATCTACAAGCACACAACGCCTCGCACCGCGAGGCGTTGTGTGCTTGTAGATCTGCTGTTTTCACTACTTTTGTGCGACAGCCTTATCTGATGAAGCAGGGCTTTGCTTTGCGAAAAAAAATTAAAATTTGAAACTTGGAGATACAAGGTTTCTGCCCGACAGTGACGATTTGTTGGCCGCCCAGCCCCCAAAATGGAACGAAGGCTGACATTTTATTTGTAATGTTTTCCTAATGGCCAGCCTGGACCGGCCGGGAATGAACCGGCCGTTAGGGAGTTGTCCCGCTTTTCCCAATGGCCAGCACGTCCCTGCTCTCGTATACATAATGCCCTGCTTTTAAACGAGCACCATAAAGCAAGTAAGATTAGCTTCTATGTTATGCAGACAAAGCAACATGTTACTCTAGTCTAGTGCTTAAGTGACTGGATATTATGGAGAGATAACGCAGAATAGCTTGAGC
This sequence comes from Nannobrachium achirus, assembly GCF_963921795.1. Lineage (NCBI taxonomy): Eukaryota > Metazoa > Chordata > Actinopteri > Myctophiformes > Myctophidae > Nannobrachium > Nannobrachium achirus. The sequence continues at coordinate 12,313,765 of NC_137810.1, read as the reverse complement.
TTCGGCAGGTTTTCACAGAATATGCTTTTTTCCTCCCCATTTTTGGCTTTTTAAGTAAACTCGGTTTATCTTTTTTATAAGCTTTGATGATACATTATTCTTGATGAACAACATTTTGATGCTTTTGAACAAGATAACCTTTTTTGTTATGATGAAGTAGGTTAGTTGCTGTTGTATCTGTGAACATACAGAAGTTTTTTCCTCTTTTTTTTTTTACTACAATGACCAGGCTGTTTTGGGGAATTTTGAAAAATATTGTTTTCGTTTTATTGAAATCTCATCATCTTTTTGTTATTTTTCGTATGTTCCAGGCGAAAACAAGATCCAAAAGTCATTAGATATTCAAACGACAACTTCAGTGACCACCTGCACAGTAAAATCCTCAGTGTTTCTGTATCCCTTTGTAACTCCGAGAGTGCCATTTGTACCCTCTCAAAGTTAAGATGTAAGGTCTTTACACACTGGGTCAGAGAGTGCCATTTGTACCCTCTCAAAGTTAAGATGTAAGACACACTGGGATGAGAGAAATAAACCATCTGAAAAGCATTGGCAGAACATTTTGACAAATTAATCTTACAAAAGAAAAATGATGTGTAACTTAAGGACCTTGAGATTTTACTGTGTGGACACAAGTGCAGCTTTTTATATGATACATCTCACAAAGACCTTGTTACGGTTTGCAGAATCTTCGAACAGAAGGCTTGGTTTGCACAAGTTTCACACAATTGAACAGTGAGATGATCCTATTGTATTGTCCCAGTGTGCAGTGGACATCGGTTAGACCAGTGTTTCTCAACCTTTTTTCTGCATAGGCACACTTTTCATGTCCCAAGAATCCATGGGCACACCAACATAATACAGGGGTGTAAATATCGTCACTGTCGGGAAGAAACCTTGTATCTCCAAGTTTAAAATGTGTATGTTTCTTCGCAAAGTAAAGCCCTGCTTCATCATTCAAGGCTGTCGCACAACAGGTGCGAGGCGTTGTGTGCTTGTAGATCGGCTGTTTTCTCTAGTTTAAATCATTTTTAAAATGATAAATACAATACTGGCTTTCAAGCAGTTTCAAGGGGCACACTTGACCCTTCTCAGGGGCACACCAAAGGTCCCCAGGCACAGTGGTTGAGAAACACTGGGTTAGATGTTTTAGAAATAGAAACAACAGGGCTGGAATGAAACTGAAACATGGTCTACGCCGGTCTGTTTTAGTGTTGAGTCTTAATAAGGTCAAGGATCACCTCAATTGTATTACATTCAAGGGAATTTATGTACAGTACAGCTGTTCTTTAATGCAAATGTCTGAAGCAATAAATACATGCTGGTCTAGATAATGACTTCTATCTGTGATAGCCTATAATTTCACCCTCAAGTTATTGTCTTTTTTTTTTTAGCTGGGTTTATTACCATATACGTTGATCTTTAGCCAGTATTTCTTTCTGTATCTAGCCCCCATATTCTGTGACACATTTCACTTGTAATTGGTTGGAATATAATAAATGCACCGCCCCTTCCTCTTGGGAATACAGCACTTTCTGATTGTATTTTTTATATTCAACTTTCATAAATAGATCTAGTTGGAAATGGCCTGGGCAGAATTCTGGGACATTGTTTATGGAAAACCCGAGCTTAAGCATTTTCTCCTTACAAATGACTACTGCTGAGTAACGGTAAAGCATCACATGCCTACAGCAATCGCTGTCTAAAAATATTCCTGGGGTTTCTGAGGGCACCAACAACAAGCTTTGTTTCTCCACATTATGAGGGTCACAAACACATCGTCGTTGTCGGGTGAAAACCTTGTATGTACAAAACCGTTCGTTTTGCATTTTTCATTTTAAAAATGATTTAAGCTAGTGAAAACAGCCGATCTACAAGCACACAACGCCTCGCACCGCGAGGCGTTGTGTGCTTGTAGATCTGCTGTTTTCACTACTTTTGTGCGACGGCCTTGTATGATGAAGCAGGGCCTTACTTTGCGAAAGAACGTACAAATTTGAAACTTGGAGTTACGAGGTTTCCACCCGACAACGACGAAATTGGCATTGATCAAGGCTTAAAAATGGGAAATAAAAGGGACATACTGTAATTGTATTAATAGTTGATTAGATTTAGATAGATAGATAGATAGATAGATAGATAGATAGATAGATAGATAGATAGATAGTCTCTATAAATAAAACCACATGCTATTTGTGAAACAGGCAGCATGTGCAGTTATTCCTTTGATTATAAACACACATCCTGTGGGGGTCTCTAGCAGTGACATCTGGCTCACATCTGTTTGTCGAGGATTTAGCTCCACTTAAGTTGCTTTTTCCATTCTGCATGACGATACTCCGCTCCAATTTAAGCTGTCACTGATGGCAGGGGCTGACTGCAATCACATTGTGCATGTATGTATGCACATAGTACACCCTGAGAAGCTCAGAGAGCAACTCGTGTTCTCTCCACACATGTACAGTGCTCTTAACATCCCACCATCAGAATGATCATCACACCACTTCCAGTGTAGGCTACTCTCCCATGACCTTTGTACACATAATATTTACCCGGCCGTCTTTACCTCCAGATGCAGCCCAATTAACCACACACGAGTGTCCTTATTCTGTCATAATAGGCGAACGCTATGCGAATGTGATGTACAGAAACGTATATTGTATATATTATATATATTGTGCCCGGGTAGCTCAGTCGGTTTAGCTCTCGCATTTGTACCGCAAGGTCATGGGTTTGATTCTGGGCACCGCCAACTCAGCGTATGGCTTGGCAAGTCGTGCGGCAAGTACTGGGAGCTGATGGTAGGTGTGGCGCTCCACCTCAGCAGTCCATCTCCCAGGGGTCTGGCGCATTGTAACGGGGACAGACTCCCGCGTGTTACCGGCTGATACCGACAATAAGCCACTCCCGACCTACTTGTTGCAACGTATATTGGGTTTAAGTGGTTAAAAATAGCAGAGTAGACTTTGTGATAGGCCGATACAGATGGTTATTACACTGAGCACATGGTTGAATGATGTCCATGCCGGGCGAACCAAGACATAGCGCAGAGAAACTGAAAGACAAGTTTCATCACCACTTGTGTCTTGTTAACCGTGGCTGTGACGTATTTCCTGCCAGTATCTGGAGGAATTTAACTGACCTGAAACCAGCGACCCAAAACCAGCTAAACCAGTCTAGGTTACTGCATGACACACGACCTGTCTGGACCTGAACTCACAGCAGCAGTTGTTTTAAATGTACAATTTAGGTCACTCCCCCCCTCCCCCCCCCCCCACCCCCACACACACACACACACACACACACACACATACACACACACACACACACACACACACACACACACACACACACACACACACACACACACACACACACACACACACACACACACACACACACACACACACACACACACACGTAACCTGTGGTATCACTCTTCATCCACCTAAAGCTGGAGCCCTCCTGCTGGCATCATATCTCCGCACATTTATTTTGTATTTGTTTATTGCTTAATGTCTCAAATATTTCTACAATTTTGCAAACATTTACAATATTGTTTTAGTATAGTAGACAAGCTGCAAGCTTTTAAACAGAAGTAATGAGGACAGATTGTATAATAATAATAATATATTTATTGTGCTAGTTGTAGATTTTGACTGAGGAAAATCCCAAAGTAACTGTTAATTAAACTCAGTGGTGGAAAAAGCACTCAATTGTCTTACTTAAGTAAAAGTATCAATACTGCAATATAGAAATACTCCGTTACAAGTAAAAGTCCAGAATTCAAAATGTACTTGAGTAAAAGTATTAAAGTGTTGGCATCAAAATGTACTTCAAGTGCCAAAAGTAAAAGTACAAAATGTTTGTAAATAGCAGATCTACAAGCTCACAACGTGAGCTTGTAGATCGGCTATTTTCAAACAGCCTAGGTATAAAATAGGGCTAAAGTGGTTTATGTATGTTTTATAATATTATAATGTATACCTGCAAAGTAACTAGTAACTAAAGTTGTCAAATAATTGTAGTAGAGTAAAAGTACAATATTTGGATCCGAGATGTAGTGGAGTAGAAGTGAAAGTATTAGAAATTGGAAATACTCAAGTAAAGTACAAATACCTCAAAACTGTACTTAAGTACAGTACTTAAGTAAAAGTACTTAGTTACCTTACACCACTGATTAAACTACTAACTGTCAGAATAAAGAACAGATTCAATGGTACAGGGATGATTGCAGTATCTGTCTTTACAAACATGTACTGTAGTGTTTCCAGGGATTTTCTGTGTGCATTCTGCATTTTAGCCACTAGAGGATGATATAACATTCAGCCATGACCATAGTAGACTACAGTACCAGCACATCATTGTGCTGTAGCTGATGCTGTGATAGACATGAAATGTCCTTCAAAGTTAGCTGTGAGCGAAATTGCTCTGTTGTGCTTGCTTGCAGTGTGTGTGTGTGTGTGTGTGTGTGTGTGTGTGTGTGCGTGCGTGCGTGCGTGCGTGCGTGCGTGCGTGCGTGCGCGTGTGTGTGTGCGCGCGCGTGTGTGCGTGTGTGTGTGTTCTTATTGTGGGTTTTTAAAAACACCTGCTCCGCCATTTATTTTGATTGATTGAGGACTTTGTGTTTCACAGATTGATTGATTGAACTGTGAAATGACTGACAAGGTGTGACGGTTGAACATGTGTTTTTCATGCACAACATATTAAAGTTGAATATAATTTAAAGGAGCTGCATGGGAGTGACAGTCGCAAGTTACCATGAAAATCTCCACCGGCTGTCCGTCCCTCCGTCAGTCCCTCCGTCCTCCGTCTGTCCGCCACGCCACGTCACAGTTTTGCCCTACTCTTATCTCCGGAACCATTGCCCCTATCGAACTTTGCACACACACTCCTTGGATGGCAACTCACAACCTCCACCCATTTCTCACATGGCCCTCTTCTAGCGCCACCATGAGGCCGATTTTAGCAAAACACATTTTTAGACACTGCTCCTACAGATTTTGGCCTAAAATCACGCAAAGCGGTACACAGTAGCTCTCAAGTCATGTCAACAACATGGATGTGTCCCATTTCCCATATTCCCTCCTGATTGGCTATGATTGCCTTCTAAAGTTTGTGTATGCGACCTGACACTGTCACTTATCGATTAGGGAGTCTTACTGGTATTTTGTGGTTAGAATATGGACAGGTTTCTGGTCCACGTTACACTGATAAGAACTAGATGCGTGCGCAGGTCGGAACCAAAATTAGCCAATGAAACCAGCGCTCCCCAAAACAACAGGTTTGGGGATTGATGGGAATTGATTACATGATACAGTCACATGTGCATTTAGACACAATGTTTGTAAACAAGAAACGGGTCTATGTGTTAAATAGATCTCTCCAATAGTAATAATTTCTTGTTTGGAATCTCACCCTCTCTCCTGCTCTTCGGTAAACAGAAAATACATTTTCTGATAGAACACATCTCAGTGTACAGGATAAAAAAGTTAAATTGGAAGTGATGAAGAAGGAAAAGAAAGAGCAGACAAAATGTGAAATCGAACACTGAATAAATGGGTTCTGTCTCCTTATTGGATGGCATGTGTCCCACTTGAAAATGTATTTTTTGTATAGGCTATTAAAGAGAAACTTGAAGACTCATGTTACTGAACAAACACTATGACTATGATTACGATAGAATATAATAGAGCTAACTTTTAACAAATCACTTACAGCACCTGTAATTAGCCAGTAGCTATGCCCCTCCCCTAAAAGCTTTTGTCCAATGCTAGCTTAGCAACAGGCAGCTTGCCAAGGCTAGCTAAATGGTTGTCTGTCCTTTATTTTTGTTTTTCATGTTTTTATTGTTGGTTGTGGAAATAGGGCAAATGTCTATATGTACTTGTTTTTGTTCCTTGTTTCTGTCAGAGCTGCAACATTTTATGTGCTGAAACTAAATACCACCACCAACCTGGTTGTGTGGCAATAAAAGTAACTTGAACTTGAAGGCTGTTGCCAAGGTAAACCTTGGCAAGCAGGAAGTTATTCTAAGCTAGCATTGGACAAAAGCTTTTTGGGAGGGGCATAGCTACTGGTCTCCGCCAGGCCGACAAGCATTTTTTTGTGTCCAAAAATAAATCAGTTATTGGTTCACAGTTTGTCTCGATAGTCATGTGATCAAGACGGCTCTGTCCAATATTTCATATTCCATTCTAATGGGCTAAAATTGGCTTCCAAAGTTTGCAGGATTGGTCCACATTCCCACCAGGTCGACGAGGAACAAATGCCACACTTTTCACATTGGCGGCCACAATAACCTACCTGACCTGGCGGAGACCTGTGCTCCGAGGAGCGCTTTTTCTAGTTGTACAGTATGTTACCATTGGAACAAAATGAAACTTTAGCGTGAGAGTTGGGGAGTGAAATAAGAGCAGTAGTCATTTCGACAAAGGAGCGTCGGGAGGGTTAGCGACTCACGCCACGGAGGTTATAGGCTGAGGGTAAGGGTTAGAGTTGGGTGTGGAACAGATGACACGTAGTAACAGCGAAACGCTCCCATAAGAGCAGCTCTACTGCAGGCAGGGGCGTCACACCAAATTCTGGGCCCTGGGTACAAAGATTCACTGCGGGCCCCCCATGAATGTTAACTATTGAAAAATAGCAGATATACAAGCTCACAGCGCGGCACCGAGTGCCGCGCTGCGAGCTTGTAGATCTGCTATTTTTGAAAAATCGTGAAAATGTGTGCAAGAAACTTATGTTTCTATGTCAGTGGTGCTCAAACGTTTTCATGTGAAGGACCCCAAAGATGATATGTATTTGGCCAAGGACCGCCATCGCCATCTCAAAATATTTAGTTCCAGGGACCCCCCAGAAGCAAAATTTGAGTTACAAATGTTCGCTTAATGTTCGCATATATTCAAAGATTTCCGCACATTTTTTCACAACTTTTTCAAAAATAGCAGATATACAAGCTCGCAGCGCGGCACTCGGTGCCGCGCTGTGAGCTTGTATATCTGCTATTTTTCAATAGCTAAAGTTACTAGGGCCCCTCCACCTTGGGCCCTGGTAACTCAGTCCCACTTTCCTACCCCTTGTGACGCCCCTGACTGCAGGAATCTGAACCAAGTCTTTGTGTGAGTGAGTGGCATATAGATTTGTTGCTTTGGGTGCCAAAGTGCACCATTTGAGATTCAGCAAACATTTCCACTGCAATGATCTAAAAAGAAAGCCAAAAGGGGAAAGGCCCAAGGGGCAATGGAATTATCAAGGGATGACTTACTTGACTTAATCCTCTTGGCCCCCTTGGGAGCATAGGGCGTCCACCATGGATCTCCACCTCACTCTCCTCTGTGCAATGGTTTTTGCTTCTTGCCAGGAGGTCCCTGTCTAGACAGTTCATCAAGCGTGGACCGCCTCCAGTTGGATTTTGGTCTACCTGGCTTCCTCTTGCCTTGAGGATTGTAGTCTAGGGCTTGTCTTGCTATGTTTCTTGGATCCTTTCTAAGTGTATGTCCGATCCATCCCCACTTTCTAGCTTTGATTTGTGTGGTGATTTGCTCCTGTTTCATGCATCTCCACAGGTCTACATTTGAGATCTTGTTGGGCCACCAAGTCCTCAGTATGTACCTGAGACAGTTGTTAATGAACACTTGTAGTTTATCTGTGATTGATTTGGTGGTTTTCCAGGTTTCACATAGCCATAAAGGAGGACAGGTTTAACATTTGTGTTGAATATTCAGATTTTTGTGTTTCTGGAGAGTTGGGAAGACAGCCATACAGGTCGTAGTGTTCTGAAGGCATCAAGGGATGAAACCCGCTCAATTCAGCCACTTCAACACAATTTGACTGATGGCTAGGGAATAGACAGTAATTACAGCCTTTTTACAGTTTTTATCTCAAAGTTAAATTGTTCTTCATATTTTCCATCCTCCCTCCCTCCCCCCCTCCCTCCCTCCCTTCCTTCCTTCCTCCCTCCCTCCCTCCCTCCCTCCCTCCCTCCCTCCCTTCCTTCCTTCCTTCCTTCCTTCCTTCAGTCCCATTGACCATTCCCTAAGACAGGGGTCTTCACCGTTTTCAGGCCAAGGACCCCTTAGTTGAGAGAAAGATGAAGCAGGGACCCCCACAACCTATTCATAGATTATATAATAGTTTCATTGTTTGACAGCACAATCATCAGTGTATTTTGGAATCATGTCAATTTGTGTTTTCAGATATTTAACCACTTGAACCATCAATACTTAATAAACTTGACCTTTCACTCTGTAATTAGTCTGCTCTTTTCCCCCTCTACATCAAAGCTCTTTGCCAAAAATAGCTGATCTACAAGCTCACAACCCCCCCCCCCCCCGCAGCGCGAGGCGTTGTGAGCTTGTAGATCTGCTATTTTTGTCTTAAGTTCTCAGAATATGGATGCTAGGGTTCAAGTGGTTGATATAAAAAAGGAGAAAAAAAGTTTCTATCACTCAAAGGTTTGGAGGACCCCCTGTAGTAACTCTGGGGACCCCATAGGGGCCCCGTACCCTGTTGAAGACCCCTGCCCTAAGATATAGATCCCAGGCTATAACCATGCTTATTGTGCTAAAGAAGTAATTCCAGAAAAGTATCATAGGGGACCATGCCCATGCAGGTTTGTCGCAGCCTTAAACCCCCTAGAGAGAGTTTGTGATGAATGTGTCGAGCTCTGTTACAACGTGCATTTATAGTTGGCGCACCTGCGTAGCAGAGCGACCACCAGTAGGCTGCTATGTGACGGTGCAACAGAAGAGAAGAGAACATCCCCAAATGCAAGCATGATGAGTGGGAGGAGCGGCTTCACGAGGAATGATTGCCAGGACACGGGGCACCTGTGTGCAAACAATGTGCGATTTTCATGTTGGATGACTTGCTAGAGAGTGCATGGTTCTCCTCTGCAGAATCGGACCACATATCGGTTCCAACGTTATCCATCACAATCAACAACCCGGCGCTTGCTCGCTCTCTCTCTCTCTCTCTCCGTGCACACCTGCAAGTTCGCTGTCATTTTTTTATGACGAAGATGTCACTGAAACTGTTGCCATACTTGTTACTTGTGTCGGCTTTCAATACGTGGTGAGTGAGTGACGCATTTATTTATCTTTGTTTTATTATTTTATTATTTTATTATTTTCACGACATTTTCCTGCGCAGCATGTGTTGTTTTTTGAGAGCAAATACAAAACTTGTCGAACTCGAAGTGGTCGTGCGTCATGAACGGATATAATTGCTTTCTAAAACTTGACTTTTTTTCCAGCATTGTTGTCAGGGACTTTTTATGACTAACAGAGTGTCTGTCATGTTTAATGTGTAAAACAGTGAGCTAATTGGCACTATGTTAACTCTTTGACAATACAACAATTATTGACATATTTATGAACGTGTATTTTTTTCCCTCCCTTATAGCTCTCAAACAATCGAATACGAGGAAGAATACGAGGATGTAACCGTGAATCAAATGTTGGCTCCCAAGTCACATGAAACCGCAGACACCACGGAAATACTGAACCAATTACTGAGAGAATATGACAGGAAACTACGGCCAGATATCGGCGGTAAGTCACTGTCTTTCTTTTTCATTCACAGAAGTGAGTGTGTGCGTGCGCGTGCGCGTGTGCACTATCCATGGTCTTGTGTGTGCGTGTGTGCGCGCGCGCGTCCTGTGCGTTGTCCATGGTGCTGAACTGCAGTGAGGGACATTTCCTTTTATTTCCCACCATTCATCCCTATCACTGAGATATTGAATCAAAATGAGCCAAATCACCTCAGTATTTTAGCTACAACCTGAACCATGTCAGGGCGCAACTCATCATGAGCTTGTAGATATGCTATAGAGGGTATGCGCGTGACATCACTGTTGCTGGAAGTTATGTGGGAATGCCTACTGAGTGGCAAAAAACACATTTCTGCCATTGACAGCCCATACATCCCAACAGAAAAGTCCATTCTGATTGTATTAAACAAAGTTAAATTCACCAACATTGCTGCTGTACTGAAAGCTTGAATTATCTTTCTCTTTCTATCTGTAAAGTTTTTGTTTCATAAAAATCCACCATAGGAAAATATGACGGTCGTAGATTATCGACGACCGTCATGTTTCAGGGGCGAGGAGTTCAATCGTCTGGGCTACGTTCTGTCAAGACATTCTGTGCAGGGGATTATTTTTCCAAGTGTCAGTCAGAGTTTGGAAGCGTTCATTTTCAACAACACAACATCCTGCTGCCTCCTGCATTATGTGCAATTTAGAGACAGGTGGTATGCAGGACGTTGAGTGATTTGCAACTAGCACTTCCTAACTCTAATGCTCCAAGCTGCTCATTGTTTTGCCACTCAGTCTAGATTAGTGGGGCGGGTCCCAGTGGACGTGCATACCCTCTATTGTTTTTTGTTTTTTTTAATATAATTTTTTTTGGGCTTTTTATGCCTTTATTGATAGTGTACAGTAGACTGACAGGAAATGGGGAGAGAGAGATGGAGAGTGACATGCGGCAAAGGTCGTCCGGATCGGGAATCGAACCGGCGACGCCGCGGCAACCATGCCTATGTGGCGGTGCCTATGTGGTATGCGCCTTGACCAGTAGGCCACCGGACGCCCCGTAGATATGCTATTGTTGGTGCACAGCACCTCATGCATGACACATCGATGTGCAGTACAAATCAGCACCCTCCCTCGATTCACTGATTATACCTGAAGATGCAACAGACAGACATGCACTTCATCAGATCAGTGGTTCTCAAACCTTTTCATGTCAAGGACCCCCAGATTAATATGTTTTTGGACCACAATCTGAAAATATTATGTGACAGATTTGTATGGGGGACATCTCTTTCTAGATTGTCACATCGCAGTACGATGTGACATGTTGTGAGCTTGCTATGTTAACATAGTTAACAGTATATCGACGTTGTCGGGTGAAAGCTATCATTTTAAAAATGATTTAAACTAGTGAAAACAGCTGATCTACAAGCACACATTATATCTGCTTGTAGATCTGCTGTTTTCACTACTTTTGTGCGACAGCCTTGTATGATGTAGCAGGGCTTTACTTTGCGAAAGAACGTACAAATTTGAAACTTGGAAATACGAGGTTTCCACCCAACAACAACGATATAGGGGTTAAAGTGGTTAAACTTAACCCCCTGGCTGGAACCTCCTCAAAGACACTTGTGGGTCTTTGAAAACTACTGCTTTAGATGGTGTTTTTTGGTGTGTGGATAAGCTGTATGTCTGATTATTCGTCTAACAGCAGTCATTTTATAGGCTAATCCTACTGTGCATGCTCCCAGCTGGCTGTATTTGGGCATAGTAGACATGCATGCAATTCCACTCTGTGCACTATGAACCCCCTGAGTGTTAATGTAAATCTGAAGGCCCATTCCCACTGGGCCAGATAACAGATAAAAAAAAAATCTTTCTCCAGATAGAAAAATCTCTTTATCCATTCAAGTGGATGGTAAAAAAAAATATCTGTGACAGATATATATTTTTTTATCTGTATCTTACCATCCACTTGAATGGAGAAAGAGGTTTTTGTATCTGTTATCTGGCCCAGTGGGAATGGGCCTTGAGGGTGTCAAAATAATAAAGAAGAAGCACCCACTTTATTATAGCCAATCAAAGTTACCATTGTTTTGAGATGGCAGTACTCTACTAAAAGCTCTGGGCTTCATTTGCTGATAGGAGTAAGAAATAAAACGTTGGCTGTGAGGATACATCCAGCCTGACAGTCTGAATCTGTCAACAGCCTATTGTCTGGTGCCTCAGCCACTTAATACACCCACCATTATGCTCGTTGTGTCACGGGGACCCGGGTTCAAAGCCAATCCCTATCTTATTTCACATTTCTCCCCTCTCTCTCTCTTTCTCTCTCTCTCTCTCTCTCTCTCTCTCTCTCTCTCTCTCTCTCTCTCTCTCTCTCTCTCTCTCTCTGCCCTACGCCTCTCTGCGCCAGTGGTTCTCAACCTTTTTAATGTCAAGGACCCCCAATTTCATATGCATTACACCACCGACCCTCATTTGATACTGTGTCTTTAACATAATACTCTAAGGCAGGGGTCTTCAACAGGGGGTCCGCGACCCCTAGGGGGTCCGTGGGGATACTGCAGGGGGTCCCCGAAATTGTTGGAGGAAAAAAGTCTTTAAATATAAAAAAAACTTGATTCTGTCTCTTTTGAATAGCTTCTATACATAATTAGTGTGCAATTAACAGATTGTTAGTGATATATTGATAGTATTGACATTGGTTCTCAGTTAATAAGGTATGTTTATAAATGAAAATCAGTGCTCCACACTCTCCTATCCAAACGATTGCATTTAAAAGAAAATTTCTTTTTTTTTTCATATGATTTTTCATATGAAAAATCATATTTATGCTGACCCTCCCAGATACATTTTTTACACAGTTAAATTAACACTCTGAATTTCACTTGTGTGTGTGTGTCTCACTGTATTGTGCCCTGCAAGCATTATCCAACTCTGAATTCTCAGGAAAACAGGTGTGAGCCAGGCTGTGGCTCCAGCAAATAAATAATGGCCGTACAACAATAGACCCATGACAGCATTGTTCTTGCCTGCAGTGTGTAACTTCTGCAGGATCTTGTAGTGTCCTTGATTAAGCGGCATGTAAAGATAACAGCCGGCTTGCTTGGTGCGCCATACCAGCATGACAGCCATCAACACATACATAAGTTTCATTAGGCTTGTTGACTTTACACTGAACCACAGAGACAAGAAACTCACCATTTACACTAGGAATGCGCGACATGAGTCACAAATTAGACACCAAACCTTTTCTGGTTACTACAGCTTTGTAGATGCACGTTCAATTAAGTACCTGTACAGTATGTGACACATTGAAATGGTAGTCCCTTTTTTAGTAGTCTCGCGAGGCCAGACTGTTGCCTCCGCGATTTGGGCAAATGCTCCCGGCATACAGTCTGGCAAAAGGAAATAGAAACGATGAGTGCGAGATAAAGCGGATGTGACGCAACCGCTCCCTTGGTGCAGTAGCAATAACATGTCCTACTGGATGCGTTATGTCTCCTTTCAACATTTCTGGGGGCGTTATTTCGTCTTTCTCTGGTGTTATTGGTGTTACCTCCATGATGTTTTCAAACGTTTTCTTAAACTATACACCCATAACAAGAATAGGCCGCTCGAATGACTTTGTCTGAGCTATTGTGTTTCTGTTATGTTTCCAATGGGACTAATAGTTCAGTGCAGCACTGGCTACTTCCGATACTCACCGTTCGGGAGCTGCCGTTCCAGACTCTATATAGCATTCGGAGATTGTGGAATAGTTGTCTGGCTACGCGAGACTACTATTTTAGCAATAAGGAGCGGTTCCTTTTGGAAATATGTTTAAACAATTATGCTCCTGTGGGAGGTAAACTGTACAGTATTTGTGACATTTGACAGGAAGAATTTCCGAAACCGACGGTCTATCATTGCCTTCCAGCAAAATGTCCCACTTATAAATTGGGCTCCAACGGTGTTGTGGCAACTGAACAATAAACAACCACAGTCTTTCTCCTCATTTGGCTGCCTGCTATTCCTCTTTCCTGTTCACCACTGTCTGTTCCTCAGTCTGGGGCCTCCTCCCTCTGGGCCCAGTGAGTTGGGACATGATTGGAATGATTGGAATCATTGGTCATTTATTGTCCTCCTGATTGGCTGCACTTCACCTGACCCCACTTGTCTTGTCACATGATGCTGTACACCTTGAAGTCCAAAGGATAGCAACTAGGGCATTAATAACTTGTGATTTTTGCAAGTCGACTCAGTAAAAAGTTGAGTTGAAGTTGACTTTATCGTTTGATGACGTCATCACTCATCACATCCTACACGACCCCCCAATTATTTTGGTGGGGTCCCCAGATGATTAACTGTGAAACATTGTTTTCTCACCCAACTGTAAACAAACCAACATAAAGTTTAAGTGTATAGAGGGTATCTTCACATTTCTAAAGTGCCGATTTAAGGACTTTTTTTATACCTCTAAAATGACAAATTAAACATTGTCCGAATTGTCAAATATATAGAGGCAGAAATTGTGAAAATAGATGATCTACATGCTCACAACGCCTCGCAACACGAGGCGTTGTGATCATGCAGATCTGCTATTTTCACAATAGAATTTTTTTTTTTTTTTTTTTTTTAACTTTGACTTTCGACTTTCTCTGGTGGGAGTCGACTTGTGTAATGAAGTCGACTGAAGCCTCGATCAGAGTCAGTCCCACGGTGAAGAGCTATCCACCGCGGTGTAGTCTTTTTGAGTAATAAAACTACAACGTTGCGTCATTCCTCGCAGTGAAGAGCTTTCCACCGCGAGTCCCGACACATCTCTCTGTTTTTACTATCAGACAGATAGGCTCTATACCCCGTTCACTGATTGGTTGAAAAGGACTTCACCGTGACTGACTATGATGGCCTTCACTTATTTTCTGACTTGAAATTTGCGGTGGATAGCTCTTCACCGCAGACTCTGATCGAGGCTTTAGTCGACTTGTCGACTTTTTCGTTAATGCCCTAATAGCAACCACCTACAGTAGTTCAATGTTACTGTAAAATATAAGAAAAAAACAACAACAAATTGTACTCCCAACATTTGTAGTTTTCATGACTTGTAGTCAGGCTGTGGTAGGGATTGGGGATCCTTGTAACAGGGCCCCTTCTCTAGCCTCTGGTAGAACTGAAAGCTACGGTGCTTAGCTTTGGTGCTGGTTCTAAATCTTGTTGAAGAGAGGAGGTGCACACCAAGTGTTTCCATAAAATACCTCCCTGTAGTTAAAGGACAACTCCGCCCTAAATCACTTCTAGGCTCATTTCCATACTTATATTGATCCCAAAAGACTGTCCATGGGGTCTATTAGGCAGAAATGCCCCTGTTGTCCAGTTTCCCCAGCAGAAGCCAGCAGCTCTCATAGCATAGAGTGGAGCCTATAAGCCTATCGCTTTTACACTATTTGCTGTGGTCAAATGTGTTTTTATTTTTCATGAATATGTTACTAGTTGTCATTACAAACACATCCATGTCATCGTTGTCCCACACAAGTCATCACGCTCTGCTAAATAGATTTTATGCTTTTATGTGTTTTGCCAAGTCCCGTAAAAGATGCCCTGTGATTGGCCAGTGCAGTCACTTTGATTGGCACTTGTGCCGAATGCTCACCCCAAAACATGATTTATGAGATTGTGGTGGCTTGTGTGCGACAACCAAGGCATGGATGTGTTTGTAATGACAACTAGTAACACATTCATGAAAAAGAAAATCACTTTTGAACACAACAAATAGTGTAAAAGCAATAGGCTTATAGGCTCCACTCTATGCTATGAGAGCTGCTGGGTTCTGCTGGGGAAACAGGGGAATTTCTGCCTAATAGACCCCATGGACAGTCTTTCTGGATCAATATAAGTAGGAAAATGAGCCTAGAAGTGATTTAGGGCGAAGTTGTCCTTTAACCACAGGCTGCAATGGCCCAGTATATTCTGCCATTGAAGAATAACAAAAGAATAGAAATAATGATGCGGTCGGATCGGCGGTTCTGGACTACCATGAGTGCTTGCCGATGCTTGAGTTGCAGAGTTTGAAGTCGTCCGGTCCCATTTATGCACATGGCCATATATGGTCAACAAGGTCGTATTTGTGGCTCTGGTGGACAACCGGATCTCCATCTCAGATCATAAACAAACCTGATAAGCCCATATACACATTTCGGGTTTGTATAGGCCTACGATCTTGTCTGAGTCATAGTCACATGCCCGTTTTCCTCCCTATATATTGGCATATAGGGTTTATTTATGTCTGACGACTCACTAGTACCTTCGCATACCCTTAGGCGTACCCGTTCCCTACCCCCATTTGAGAAAAACCAAATTATAGTATAATTGTCTAAACGGGGTCACCAGATTGTGACAGCATACAGCTGAGCAGGGTCCTGGGGTGCAACAGTTAATCAAACGAATCTTTTTAATAAATTGCACAAATAATCAATTTGAAAAACAATTCATTTGTGGGAAGAGCTGACGTTTTTTGAACGTTTTCTTCCAGTAGCATAAATGGACTGAAGTCCAGTGGAGCTGCAACAATTAACTACTTTCAACCTGGCATCACTATAAGTAAGGAAAAGATGCTGCATGTGAGCTTGTAAATCGTCTATTTTCACTTTTTGGAAACTCACTGTTGTATGAAGTATCATATATAGCTTAAGTGGTTATTGAAAGGTTAATTGATTTAGTCGATTACATAATTGTTAACATGCTTGCCAATTATTTGATTCAAAAAAGTAATCGGTAATCTGTAGAAAATAAGTTGTGTGGTTGCCCTGACAACCAGACTATAGTACTTGTTAATAGTTACAGCCCTATTCCTGTTATTCCTCTATGTCCCACAAGTTTATGTCTGTTGTTGCTGCATGAGTCAGAGAGTATCATTGTTAGATTTAGGCACTGCTATGGTTCTGTTAACAGTCTTTAGACCAGTAAGACTCCCTAATCGGGAGATAAGCGACCGTCAGTAGGCAATCAGGAGGGAAAATGGGAAATGGGACAGATCCATGTTGATGACAGGACTTTAGAGATACTGTGTACCGATTTGCGTGATTTTAGGCCAAAATCTGTAGGAGCAGTGTCCAAAAAATGTCGGCCTGATGGTGGCGCTAAATGGGACAGATCCATGTTGATGACATGACTGTAGACGTACCGCTTTGCATGATTTTAGGGCAAAACCTGTTGGAGCAGTGTCCAAAAATGTGTTTTGCAAGAATCGGCCTCATGGTGGCGCTAGAAGAGGGGCATGTGAGAAATGAGGGGTGGAGGTGGTTTGTGGTTTGGCAGCCAAGGATTGTGTGTGCAAAGTTTGGCATGGATAGGGCCAACGGTGGCGGAGATATGAGTAGGGGAAAAGTGTGACGTGATGGACAGACTGACAGCCGGTGGAGGTTTTGAGAGTAACTGCGACCTGACGGTCGCAATAAAGACACCATAGTGAGCGTGGGATAGAATGTTAAGTCCATGATCAATGTTAAGTCCATGAGTTATGTCTCTGAAATACAGCAATATGTCAATTGTTGGAAAATATCTTGTGATTATTGTTCAATTAGCTATTTATACATTTGACCTGACATTTATGTCAATTTGTGCAGCAAATACATTAAACTGGAATGCTTGATTAGTTGGACAAAATCTTGATTCAAAAGCACACGCATAAGAAGATTTATTTTTCATTTGTGCTGAATGTTCTCCATATCAAAGTGCCTAACTCACCATGGAAATACAGGCAGCTTGTGACTGAATTATAGCTCTCGCATTCACAAGTCTTCTCACTTCAGGGTCCAGATGTGATATTTGTTCTGCTGCCTTGTTGGATGATTGAATGTGCAGCTTCTTATCCCGATGTAATGAAATGTAATAATATTGTTATATTACAAATATGTGAATTGTCAACTCATATGTGACTAGTGGCATTATGTACGACAGATTTTCAAGCGAGAGAAATACGCGGATTAACAATATAACCACTCCTGTTTGGAGCCGTAGGTCGGGTAGGGCGAAGGGAGATAATAACAGCTTCTAAAGGTAAGATTACCTTCTAGGCCGGAATTCTCCTTTAACTTCTTCTGCAAACATGTAAAATCCTGAAGCCACTGGAAATCAAGAGCTCTGCACAATATGATACACTATAAGCCTTCAACATAACATGATGCAATAAACACCATGGCCGTAGGATTCTGTCTATTTCTCTCTCCAACTCTCTCTCTCTCTCTCTCTCTCTCACACACACACACACACACACACACACACACACACACACACACACACACACACACACACACACACACACACACACACACACACACACACACACACACACACAGTACACGTACACACACAAAACGTGGTACAGTAGCATTCTATACTAGATTCTTTGCTTTATTAACTACCATTGCTGCATACGGCTGCACTGCTTTTGGAGTGCACTTTTTCGTTTTGACTCACTCTAATTACTTATATCATACTTATCCACAAGTTTCCCAGTGGACTTAGTAGGGAAATGGGGTGTGTTAATGTGTGCTCTACTTCCTCAAGAGGAGGAGGAAAGTCCGCACACTGAGTCGTAGCTCCAGGAATAGTAACTTTATTCAATCATGAAGGACAACGTTTTGACCTCTGTCGAGGTCTTCATCAGGTCTAAACAAGTCAATGTAGGCAAGCCAGTTAAATACAAACAGGAAAGGGAACACACAAATGACCAATGTGAAACAGCTTGAGATAATCACAAAGACACACCCACCAGAAGTTAACAGAGTGCCATGTTATAGGCTTTACAAAATAAGGGATAAAATATCCATTTCAGGGTGAGGCTGTTCAGTAGCTAGTCAAAAAGCAAACAATATGTATGCATAAAAAAGTTCCCCAGTGTACGCCCATCAAATTTGACCAAAAAAGATAAAAAGAGTACAAAAAGTATCACAATAGTAAAGGCAGTATTAAAAGACAAAGAACAGAACAAATAAACAAACAATAAAATCATGCTCTACTTCCTCCACACAGCTGATTCAAATCACTTAACAAAGCACCAAGTAATCACCATGCAGAGATCCAGGTGTGACATGCTCACAGCAGCAACAGCAACCAGTCAGAACGAAACAGCTAAGAGGAACAGGAAATGATGCCCACCTTTCACGTAAGGGCTCATGGGACACAGGAAACGTGTGGATACTGTATCATAATTTCAAAGAAATGGGGTTGAGGCTGTTCACACTTTATACGTTTCTATTCCCCTGGCTGGTAGCCACAGACAACCAACACAGACATTAATTTGTTTTGTCACAGGTCTCTTTCATGACAGATACTGGTACCAAAAGATCATCTTATTATTAAATGTGACTTTTTATGCCTTCTGGATGATCCGTTGATTCTGGATCTGTTCTCGACACTCCCACACAAGGAACGTCTCCCGGCCTCCCGCGATTGAGAACCGAATCCCATCGTTCATTTAAAAGAGCTGTTCAAAAGAGCGGAATCGTTGGCGAACATCACATCTCTACTGCGCTCCTCGGGGCACAGAAGAGCAGCGGCTGCGTTTTCTTTTTATTTAACTGTGTTATCGGTGTGCAAGTAAAGTACTCGGTGTTGTGCCCGCTCACCGGTAACACCGGTAACACAGAGTACCGCTGCAACCCTAGTTTCAGGTGTATGTAAGGGCACAGGGGGAGCTACAGTTTCAGGTGTATGTAAGGGCACAGGGGGAGCTCAATCGGCGTCTAAGCAGCAACTGCAGCGCTGCGTGAGTGAGTGACGTCTCCCTCACGGCTGGCTGTTAATGACATTGTCAATATTTCCGTGACGGCCCTCATGGCCTGATTGTGTCAGCTTCCTTTTGGGCTGACACGGGAAACCCTCTCAGCCGCGTCGGCCTCTGCTGTGCCGCGGCGCGTCACGCAACACAGCGAAGATAGACTCATTACCGGAGAAGGCGGGCAGGCGGCTCGGGGAAAACCTGGTGGCAAGGCTAACCCTGTGTGACAGCGGACACATTGGAATGTAGAGAGCAGGCCATGGTTATCATACTAAGTTCCCCTGGGTGGAGTCAGTGTGGGGGGGCAGTGAAGTGTCAGAGTGGCCTGGCCCTCCGGCTATGATAGGTGACATTCTTGTTTGTTTGTTTTTTGTTTATGGAGTGTGGCTGACTTTACACATGGCTCTACTTGTTATGGACTGAAGCATTGTGTGTGTGTGTGTGTGTGTGTGTGTGTGTGTGTGTGTGTGTGTGTGTGTGTGTGTGTGTGTGTGTGTGTGTGTGTGTGTGTGTGTGTGTGTGTGTGTGTGTGTGTGTGTGTGTGTGTGTGTGTGTGTGTGTGTGTGTGTGTGTGTGTGTGTGTGTGTGTGTGTGTGTGTGCGCGTGCGTGCGTGTTTACCAGGGTGTTATGGAGGTGCTAAGACCTTGAGTTGACCCCTTAACAGTAACACATTCATGTCTGACTCAATCTTTTCATCAAGGATTTTTGGTCACCATTTCCCAAATTGGGCCCATCCAGACCCACTCCAGTACCGCACCCACCCTTAGTAATGCCAACACTGGTAATTAGAAAAAGCTCTTGGCCATTAGCTTCATAGTATTTTAATACAAAATGAGAAACAAAACTCTGGCGCTTTATTGATCCTATGCGGTTTGCAGCGCATTTGTCATTTCAGTATACTACATTTTACATTTCTGATTGAGGCCATATTCCTTTCATGCAGTGAGCCCTTCCAAGATGGAATGAGCTCACTTTGTAGTTCAAGTTCACCTGTTTACAAGTTTACCTGTTGAATCTTGTACAGTAGTAGTAAACATGTCGTTGATTGGCTAGAATTGGAGGAGGTGTTATGTTGTTTGGTAAGAAATGGGCAGGGGGTGGGAGTGTTTTTATTGGGACTGTAAGAAATGGATGAGAGAGGGAGCGATTGATTGGTAAGAAATGGGGGTGTGGGCGGCGATCAGGGATGGGACGATAGGAAAATGTCATATCCCGATTATTGTGACAAAATAATTTACATCGATTTACAGTACGAAATTATCGCAATAATCAAAATCTAGGGCTGTCACGATATGACATTTTACATGACGATTAATTGTCACTCAAATAATTGGCGATTAACGATTTGATTGTGTATTTGTCGTTGATAATTACATTTCTGTTTGGCTTTTAGGCTTTGAAGTTGCATATGGTAGATATTAGGGGTGCCACGGTTCACGGTATAAAACCGAACCGTACGGTACGCCCTGCACGGTACCCCGTTCAATACGCCTTTAGGAAACCGCGGTCTTTTTGTGTTTGCAAATTAATTAATTTCTTACAGCTGGACAGCCACTGTGCATCGTGCACAAGACAATCTCCACTAAACCCCGCTCCGCAAGTAAACACGCACTAATGCCCCATCACTGTAGTCCTCACCCCCACCTACTCTGTAACAAGAGCCGACATTCACACTCGCAGCAGAGCAAAGCAGTTGAGAGTCCTCACAGAGACAGAAAAACAAAACGAAGCAGCTAGTCGCTTAGCTGTGCAGTGCGGAGCGCACGCATTGTAGTTGTTGTAACATGGAGAACAAGTCCAGGAGAAATCTGCTTGTTGTTGTTAGTCCCAAACATCATTACAGTCTGTTTTTAGACTGACCATAGCAGGCAGCGTTAGCAAGCAAGAAAGCCAAACGTAGCGTAGCCCCCAGCCAGAGTGTCAGACACCCGCTACTAGTCTCACTCACTCACTGACTGACTGACTGGAGGAACAACGCATGGTGAGTGTTGTTGCCATGTCTGATTATTATAAGCCACGTTGAGCTTGTTTTTATGTAAAGTTGCTTGTAGGCTAAATAATGGTGGATGCGGTGGTGAGCTTGTAGATCGGCTCGGCCACTTTCAAATAGCCGACGTGTATAGGTTTAAAGACCTCACGTGGCCTATATTCACTTATTTAAGCCTTGTTTTCATAGATCTGGTTGCTTATTCCTCTCGCAAAGTTTGGCAACACAGTGAACACACCTGTCTATTTTGGTTATAGTAATGAAAACTTACAGAGGCTATTTGCTCAAGCTTGTAGCCTACTATAGTATCTCTTGTTGTGTGCAAAACAATTTGTTCATAAATAAAGCACTTTGAAACTGAAGACGATGGCCAATATTGATGATAATAGAAAAGAAAATAATTTTCCCCCTTTTTATTTTAATTTTATATTATTAATTTTTTTAACCCACCTTAAGGCTAAGAGGCACTGTCATAATTCAATTCGCTTAGAAGCAAAATAAAAATAGATTTTTGGAAAGTAATTTATTTTTATTTATTTTTTTAATGCAAAACACGTACCGAACCGTACCGAAACCGTGACCCCAAAACCGAGGTACGAACCGAACCGTGGGCTAAACGAACCGTGGCACCCCTAGTAGATATGACACATAACCTAAATATACGAATACATTACTGACTTATTTGACAACTTACTACTTAAAAAATAACATTGATAGTGGAAATAGCCGAAATAGATCTGCTATTTCCACTATTTCTGACATTTTTCAACATTCACGATTATGACAAAATAATTGCGATAATGTCAAATAATCACGATTAGACGATTATGTAATAATTGTGACAGCCCTATAAAAATCCATTATCCAAAAGATTTATACCAAAACAAGGAGATGCCGCATCTTCTGCTTGTGGTTTCCGCTTAGACAGGATCAAAGGCCTGTTGTAAACGAATACCAGGCTTTCCCCCGAGAAAGCCTGGTGACGCAAGGTTAATATTTTGTGGACTGGGGTCCCCCAGGGTTCTGTTTGGCCCCCCTCCCGTTTCCCTCTGCACCAAAGTTCTCTGTTGAAAATAACCGACTGCAACGCGTTGGGCTCTTTTCACCAAATGTTCGCATATTAGGACATGCCCAGAATATGGATGCTATAGGACAGGGGTCTTCAACAGGGTTTCTGGGACAGGGGGTCCCCAGAGTTACTGCAGGGGGTCCTCCAAATCTTTGAGTGATATAAACCTTTTTTATATTAACCACTTGAACCCTAGTGTCTATATTCTGAGAACTTTAGCCAAAAATAGCAGATCTACAAGCTCACAACGCCTCGCACTGCGAGACAACGTGAGCTTGTAGATCGGCTAGTTTATTGACAGTTCAAG
The DNA here is from genome assembly GCF_963921795.1 of Nannobrachium achirus. NCBI lineage: Eukaryota > Metazoa > Chordata > Actinopteri > Myctophiformes > Myctophidae > Nannobrachium > Nannobrachium achirus. The sequence goes on along the minus strand of NC_137810.1, from coordinate 12,291,106 downwards.
TGGTTCAATATCTGAAAACACAAATTGACATGAATCCAAAATACACTGATGATTGTGCTGTCAAACAATGAAACTATATGGAATCTATGAACAGGTTGTGGGGGTCCCTGCTTCATCTCTCTCTCAACTAAGGGGTCCTTGGCCTGAAAACGTTGAAGACCCCTGACATAGGGTTCAAGTGGTTAAAGAACCCTTTTTTCTCCACTCTCACCCATTTCAACATGTCTGCTTTACTCCTCACTGTGTGCCCTCTCTCATACCGCCCACACCACAAGTCAGAAGTGGTTTCCAGGAGCTCTCACAGACACCGCTGGTCCCGCGTGCCAGCCAGGCCAGCTGTCAGGCAACACCTGATGCACATGCAGTGTTCATTTAACCCTCGAATACCGAGTCGCGTTAGATTTTTAACCACTTTAACCATTATTATATGCTTTAACTATTGAAAAATAGCAGATCTACAAGCTCACAGCGCGGCACCGAGTGCCGCGCTGCGAGCTTGTAGATCTGCTATTTTTTTGAAAAATCTTGAAAATGCGTGCAAGTCTTTGAATTTCTTTTTACCCGATCTTTGACCCGACTTCTAAATCCTTCCGCTAAAACAGTGGTTCTCAAACTTTTTCATGTCAAGGACCCCCAAAATTACATTTATTTGGCCGCAGACCCCCCATCTCAAAATATGTTGTTCCAGCAGGGACCCCCCAGAAGCAGAGATTTGAGTTATAAAAAAATTGCTTTGAAAATATATATATTGAAAAATGTGCACACATTTTCACGATTTTTCAAAAGAGTGCCACACTGTGAGCTTGTATTCAAGGATCCACATGAGTGGAAAAGGGCTCAGATATTAAGTTCCATTTTATTCTGAACGTTGACGCGTTTCGGCGTGAAGCCTTCTTCAGATCAGGTTTAAAAAGCAGAGCACTTTTTGTGGATCCTTGAATTCAGTTGTACCTAGAGCTAAGCACCCACTGCCCACTGGCAGCAATCAGAGGAAGCACACCTGTTCTCATCTCCTGAGCTGTGAGCTTGTATATCTTTTCCAAAAGTTAAAGCATTCAATAATTCTAGGCCTAAATGGGTTAAAAGCCCCCCCCCCCTCCTCCCACCTCCAACTTCAGCTAGCTCCTGGTGTCTTGCCACTTCTCCTCGTTGACATGTGATAGGCTTTGGCGCAGCTATAGCCAACGGGGAGACGATCTGTTCTTCTGTGTGAATATTTCAGAAGCCTTGGCATTTCTTCCGGTAATGAGCCCTTGGCCAGTGCAAGAAGACACAGAGCTGAAGACTTTGTGCCATCAATCCCAACGCCGCGGCACAAAGTATGGAGACACCCGACCAAGAATAGGTTGTGTCTCCGTCCGACAGTGCTATTGTGTCAGAGGGATTTCCTTCATGTGACTGATGGCTGGTCCAAAACATTCTGCCACGGAGACTAGTGGACTCGTAACCAGTGGGGGGAAGTATGATCGGGCCAGCCTTTCACACATTATAACTAAGGTCTACTTTAGTCTCCGCATTATTTATGAAGCAATGAAGCACTGAATGTCACCACTTAAATGTACGCACAAGGCCAGGATGATCTGTGTCACTTAACTATAGTACTTTATTTGCCAAACAAGGCCAGGATGATCTGTGTCATTGAACTTAACTAGAGTACTTTATCACATACAGTATGATTGCCAAACAAGAGAGACAAGTGATACAAGCAGGCCTGTCATTTTGTCATTTTAGGGGCAAGGCTACTTGAAATGTGGTTTTAGCTGAAGATGTCAGCACACAGCACTTTACTCTCGGAAGAGAAGATGTTGTAATAGGTTCAAATCCGAGTAGTGTAGCACCATTAGATTGTATAATGAAGTCTATCCATCTATCCATCTATCTATCTACCGTTAGTGCCTATTGAGATTGGCAGTTTTCACACAGGTTTTTTCATCTCACTCATGTCACTTTGTCTGCTGACCTCACTCAGCAATGAAGTAAAAAGAAAATGAACAAAAATAAAAACACAACAATTCACAGAAGGCAAGCAATGATCACACCATGATGTGCACTGCAATGTAGTTTCAGATGCACTACATTGCAGGCACTTTTTTGAGAGTAAAAAAAAAAAAACATAAAAGAAGAAGAGTGACATGTGTGATCTTGGCAGGTTGCCCCAGAAAATGTGCCAATCTCAACAGGCACCAACGGTATCCATCCATCCATCCATCCATCCATACATCCATACATCCATCCATCCATCCATCCATTTATTTTAGGGCACAAAGGCCAAATGCCAGGGCAGGCCATCATATAAAAAGATTTAGGAATTAATTTAATTTAAGGTTAAAGGAGTAGTTCACCCACAAAATGACTTTTCTTCTATTGATTACTCATGCCATGGAGACTTGAGTTCAATAATATTTTGTGTTTTTTGTCGCATTCCAATAATTTTAGAAGACTCTTAGTAGGCCCACCATTGATTCCGGATGGAGACCCAAATGCATTTTCTCCTGGCTGTGGGGCTGCTCTGCTCGCTGTCTCTGCTCACTCTCTACTGCTGCTGATGTTTTGCAATCCCACCACCTCCCCAGCATCCACCTGTAGTGTAGGCTCTGTTTCTACATCCCCTTTGGGGGTCTTAATTCATTCCCGTTAATTCTATTTGGTATGTAACTTAACTAAAATGTTTATGCTGACACTGGTGTCTACAGATTGACAAGAAAGAGACAGAGGATAAGGTGGTACAGTCAGCTGGTGCATTATGGCCACTGTGGCCTCAGGGCATGCCATTTGTTGAGGGGCACAATGCCAAACTGGGGTGCCACACGTCGGTCCGACCTCTCATTACTCCGACTACATGGCTACGTGTGTGGTTAGGCTTAGGGATAGGGTTAGTAATGGGGAGAGTCGGACGAATGCAACGTGTCGGAACAACAACACGCATCCGCCAAACTGAGGGGCAATGACGGCCATGGCCTTCGTGGCCTCCCTGAAATTCCTGCCCTGGATACAGGCCAAATATTGTAAAATACAAACACGTACAAGGAACATGCCTGGGCGGAGGTTTCAGCACAAGCTGTTTATCTCGAAAGTGTTTTAAAAAGTAAAGTTTGAGATAAAATGTGGTGTTTTGGAAGTAATGAGAGGACACAGACTGCAAACAGGACCCTTGGATTAATCACTGAGAGCCGGATTGGAGTATTTTGATATAGTTTTGCAGTTTACCGCAGAACCCTATTTTCTACAATTCATTAAGTATTCTCTTCGTTTTTGGATTCTTAATCTCCGTGAAGGGATGCAACACAAACACAAATTACCCATTAATTCAAGGCTTCATGTTGTGAATTATTGATAGAAAAAAGTTATCTGGGGGGTGAAGTAGTACTTTAAGCCCTACAAATATATACGGTCGCCTTGTGACACGTTATGAGCTTGTAGATTATTTTCCTTTTTTTGTTTTGTTTAAAGGGTTTGAATTTTTTGAACACCAGGGTTAATGTGTTTAAGTTGCGCTGTCCGCAAGTTTCCAACGTCCCATCGTGCATTGCGCAGAAGGTGTGAGGCATTTCCGGCGTCGCAGCCGAGAGTGATCTACAAGCTCACAACGGTTGCATCTGCGATGCGACGTGAGCTTGTATGTCTGCTGTTCTCCGGGTGTGTCCCACACACATAATTCTACAGTAAATTCTCGCGGAAACAGTTGGATACAGCATGTGAATGAGCGTGTTTAAGTGCGCTATACGGCATGTGAATGAGTGTGCAAAAGTGTGGGAGATATAGCCTACAGTACTGTACAGTTTGCTGATGAGCCACAGGAAGCTAGCAGTACATAATCATTTTGGGTCATGCTGAATATTATTAATTATATTACAATACAGCCGGCCACTTATTTCTGATAACCTTTGTATCTCTCTTGGACTGGTAACAGGGACATTGAGAATCAATTTATTAACATGTGAATACAGGTGTAAAAAAGGGTTGAAGATATTTTTGGTGCAAGCTCTCAGCACTGCATTTACTGCACAGGAGTTAGAATAGGGATACGAAAATGGAGAGGAAAGGAACACCGAACAAGTCAAGTAACAGTAACTCACAGTCAAATAAAATGTAGTCCAATATACTGTACACACTGTAAGGTGCATGGAGGCAGAAATATTCCTGTGCATGTGAAAAACATCCAGCATACACAAATAGCACCAGTTTGGTCAGGAACACTCACGTCAAAGTAGATTTAACCAAGAATATTGCATAAATGGAATACAGTTAATCTTGGCGTTAAAGGGCTCTGCGTTCGGAGATGTTGCCTGACTTTTATGCATGCTTTTTGAGCATGCTAAGCCAAACCAGGGAACGCAAAGCAATACCCCCCATAGGGATACAATAGCAGAACAATAGCAATACATTGACATGTAACTTTGTCAGTCAAAGTCACAGTATTTGAGCTTAACAATACATTGACATGTAACTTAGTCAGACAATCACAAGTATTTGAGCTTAGCCAGACTGATCGTGAAACGTGGAGGCTGGGGTGGAGGAGGAGGCAGCTAGCAGCGAATGTTCCGAAGCTTCTGAAACCAAGCAAAGGTAGAGAAAGCAAGCCGTATTTAAAGGAGCCTTCCCTACTGATTGAAAGCTTTGATTGGAGTATGGCAGTCATGTGACGTAATGACCAGCAGATATGATAATGAGGAATGAGAACAGAGCTGACTGACAGCTGGGCGGGGCGACTCCCGTGTCCTGCATAAACTAACGCTGTCGCTTTAAGTATATACCAGTAAGACTCCCTAATCGGAAGCTAAGCTTTAGAAGGCAATCGTAGCCAATCAGGAGGGAATATGGGAAATGTGACAGATCCATGTTGATGACATGACTTTAGAGATGCTGTGTACCGCTTTGCGTGATTTTAGGTCAAAATCTGTAGGAGCAGTGTCCAAAAATGTGTTTTGCAAAAAGCAGCCTGATGGTGGCACTAGAAGAGGGCCATGTGAGAAATGAGTGTTTGTGCAAAGTTTGGCATGGATAGGGTCAACGGTGCCAGAGATAAGAGTAGGGCAAAAGTGTGACGTGACGTGAAGTGACATGAAGTGACATGAAGTGACGTGACGTGACGTGACGTGACGTGACGTGACGTGACGTGACGGACATACTGACTGACTGACTGACTGACGGACAACCGGTGGAGCTTTTCATAGTAACCTGCTACCTAACGGTCGCAAAAAACACATTTGGCGTGTGCATGGTTAAAGAAAAACGTAGCAATAAAGCAGCCGGTATTGAGTCACCATCTCTTGTGCATGATATCAACTGTATACAGTAGGCTATATTGTATATGACTGATACGAGTTACACAGCAGGAGGATGTTAATCGATGTGAATTTGTTTATCACGCCAATGTCAACTGCTGTATGAACTAATTTGGACTTCCCTGCTAGACTTGACTTCTACTTGACTTCTGTTCATCTAAAGGTAACAGGGTAGGAAAACATTTCACTGACAGCATTTGGAAAACAAGTTGCAAAATGGGACCAAATGAGCACATTCCAGAGCCCTGTATCTGTTTTGAGTGTTATAGAAGCTTGGCTTCTTCTTCGTGACAAACTTTTTTTGTCACGTCACTTGAATGAACTCAGCCAGTGAAATGAAATCTCTGCACATCTCTGGATGTGGCATATAGGCTACACATACGTTTCCACGTTGAGTTTGTGCTGAAAACCATAACAAATTCTCAAATGGGGTAAATGTATTCATAAAGCACCTTTCAAAACAAATGTTAAACGGTGCTGTGCAATAACTAAAACAAAAATAAAAACATTAAAATAGAGTATTAATAAAAAATAAGTTACAAGCAGGGCAGTTGAACAATACATCAGAAATAAACATGACAAATTGGCAGCTTTGTAAAGGCATCATCAACTGACTGCATGGATGAGATGAGATATCCTAGGGGTATATGTACCTCTGGAGGCAGTCATTACAAATCTTTCTGTCCATTCTTTTGTAATGTTATATTTTTCACAGGGTGTGTTAGGAGTTATGTGGATCATGCATTTTGTAATGTTATATTCTTCACAAGGTGTGTTAGGAGTGATGTGGCTCATGCATTTTGTAATGTTATATTCTTCACAGGGTGTGTTAGGAGTTATGTGGATCATGCATTTTGTAATGTTATATTCTTCACAGGGTGTGTTAGGAGTTATGTGGATCATGCATTTTCCATATTCTTTCATTCAGGTCATCAGGTAGATTGTTCTAGAACAGTCTTTCTCAAATCTCAAACATTCAAATTTCAAGGTCTCCCTTTAACTCTGACAGTGTACAAATGGAAGCAAATGAACCCTAACGGTAACAGGTTCATTTGCTTCCATTTGTACACTGTCAGAGTTACAGACTTGTATGGGATTGATTGATTGATTGATTGATTGATTGGTTGATTGATTGATTGATTGATTGAAGACTTTATTAGAGGTTTGCATAGGAAAAGGTACAGTTTCATGACGGTACAGTTCACTGGTACAAGGTCTACTAAAAGGACATCCTAGAAAAGACTAAGCTTATTTCCATAGGAAACCATTGAAGTATCTCATATAACATTGAATGACAGACGGATAGAACACAGTACCATGCAGTAGATATAGTCAGAAAAAAAAAGGGGAAAACATTTAAGAAAAATAAAATAAAAACATACAGTAGGGTCAATTTAGAACCCCCTATACTTAAAGGAACCCACAGAGTCCCTGGAATCCACTTTGAGAACCACTGTTCTAGACTAGAGATTAGGACCACAATGACTAAAGTTTCACTAAATACACCATCACCAATAGGGATCGATATTATTATATTATTGAATATTATTGAATATTGTTTAATGTAATAAATATAGTTTGTTTTTATAACTGCTGTAGCCCTACTTCACTATGCTTGCAAACGGTAGCGTAGCATTGGGTCTCCATCCAGTATATGGGCTCAGGGACAGGTTCTATCCCCAGGCCATAAGCTAAATACAGAGTGTGCAGATTCTGTATTATACTGCAATTTACAATGTTCACGTTCACTGCAGCCACCAAGGGGACTGTGCTATTTATATACATAGCTTTACATAGACTGTACAGGAGTGTGTGTGTGTGTGTGTGTGTGTGTGTGTGTGTGTGTGTGTGTGTGCGTGCGTGTGCGTGTGTTATTGGATGCTGTGTCTTGTTTGTTTGAGATTTTCTCTCAAGTAGTACACTACATGTCAGTGCACAAATTCAAGCAAACTTTAATAAATCCACAAATCCTCTATTTCGACTGAAAGAATGCAACTAGAACCCCCAAGTAGCCATAGTCTCTGGCTACCTATTGTGAAATAGCTTTAAAATAATTACAAATGTTAAAAATGTGAATAATTACAAACTGTTTTCATGCTCCTCTCCTTTCCATTTGCTCCCCCTTGTGCCCCACTGGGAGACCCCACTTTGAAAACCTGTGCACTAGGAGCCATTGCTACAGCACAACAATGCTCTTTGAGTATTGGTATTGGCACACACACACACACACACGCACGCACACACACACACACACACACACACACACACACACACACACACACACACACACACACACACACACACACACACACACACACACACACACACACACACACACACTCTCTATATATATATTTACATCACTTGTAGGGACATTACATAGACTTCCATTCATTTTTATGCAAGTCCTGTGGCCTTACCCTAACCTCTATCCCTAAACCTAACCCTAAACCTAACCCTAATAACCGTTGTGGGGACCTACTATTTTGTCCCCACAATGTCAGAGGTCCCCTGCAGGTGACTGTGTGAACATGCGTTTAGTCCCCATAAGTATAGCTAGACAAACTCACACACATAACAGCCATATTGGGCAGCAGTGGAGAAAAAAAATAAAAAAACGAAATGGGAGAGTACAGTCTGTTTTGCCAGCAGTGACATATTTTGCTCAAAGACATGGCACAGAACAATAAATGTTGCATGTCCAAAATGGTTTAATATTTAATATCAAAGTTTGGGGTGTCGATGGCTCTGGATTGACTCTAAAAGTCTTAAAGCAGCAAGAGGGCGGTGAAATAATAAAACATATATATAGTGAGTGACCCAGATATCACAGATGTTCAGGAATTAATACAAAGGGGACAAATAGTTATCCTTATGCTGTGTGGCCGTGCACCAGAAACCACTGGAGACTGGATTTGCACTTTGCAGTACTGACCTTATTCGACTCTGTAAAAGTTGCCCCTTACGGGTAAAAATGTAAACTTTCATAGTTAAATGAATGCTTGGGATTTTGCTGTGTATGTGCTTAAAATGGCTCTGTTTATTTAATTCACGTTTAGTTCCAAAGGTATCAACTTTATTTCTTTCAAAAGGGGACGATCCTTCCTATATTGACCAGCCCTGGCCAACGTGCAACGTAAGCACGGCCATATCCCCATACGTCTTTGTGATGGACGATGATTCATTATTGGAAATCAAACAAGCTATCATCCTTCCTGACTTAGGGGCTGTATAAGAACGATTGTGGTGGGACTAGCAAACCCACACAGGATCACATGCAAGCCATCGCGGGCCAAGACAATTGACTTCATAATTGGAACTGTCAGGGCGCTAATTATTTGAATACTTGGAAAACAGGGAGAGTTTGGAACACAGCTTTGGCTAGCTCACAAAGAGTGAGATTAATGATTTTGGCAGACAGTCACATTCACGCGACGCGACAATGTGCTAGCCCAGCATTTTGCCCCCTTAAACTCTCATTTGCCTTTCACTGGCACTGACATCTATTGATTTCCTCACTACATTGTTTAACACAAGGAGATGAACTCCTGAAATGTTGAATACAAAATATTTTCAGTTTCGTCTCTCACTTAATTTCCTGTGATTTTTAGTATTCAAATTATTCGACCTCAAAGTATTCGAATAGTCGAATATTCGACAGGACTGGCCAAACTGTCAAATATTAAGTAAGCAATCGAACATTGTGAAAATAGACGATCTACATGCTCACAACGCCTCGCAACGTGAGGCATTGTGAGCATGTAGATCTGCTATTTTCACAATATTTGTCTGCAGAACCGAGTCACATTAAATGTAATACCTACAATTCCAAGTGCTTGTCAGGGTGGGGGTCCCCAGTTCAAATATATTTATTTTGGGGGTCACGGTCTAAAAAGGTTTGAGAACCCCTGGGGCATTGACAACTCATTCTTATGACTACCTATCTAACCAAGCTTTATAAACTATATATATTTTTTAAAGAGAAAACAATAAAAAATAAATAAAAAAAAAAGCGAATATTCGACTTCGGTGAGCAATGTCGAATAGTGACTTTGATATTCGAATATTCAAATATTTGGTGAATGCCTTAATATATTGCAAATAATATTACATGTCCTGGTTTGCCATCAATATCACTGTCAGTGAAGTCAAACACAGTGACTGGGCTGTAACCCCCACCACTCTCTCTTCTCTCTGTGAACTAATGTATGTCCATTCATCAGACACAGACATGGCTATGCAACACAGTGACTGGGCTGTAAGCCCCACCAACTCTCTCTTCTCTCCGTTAACTAATGCATGTCCATTCATCAGACACAGACATGGCTATGCAACACAGTGACTGGGCTGTAAGCCCCACCAACTCTCTCTTCTCTCCGTTAACTAATGTACATGTCCATCCATCAGACACAGACATGGCTATGCTGGAGAGAGATTAGCTAATGTCCCCGCAGACATGTTTATCATTCCCTGCCCACCCTTAAAACCCATTTAGGCCTAGAATTATTGAATGCTTTTTAACCAGTGAAAAATAGCAGATATACAAGCTCACAGCGCGGCACCGAGTGCCGCGCTGCGAGCTTGTAGATCTGCTATTTTTGAAAAAGTTGTGAAAATGTGTGCAAATCTTTGAATATTATGTATTTTTAAAGCGAACGTTTGTAACTAAAATTTTGCTTCTGGGGGGTCCCTGGAACTAAATATTTTGAGATGGGGGGGGGTCCGTGGCCAAATAAATATCAGTTTGGGGTTCCTTCACATGAAAAGGTTTGAGAACCACTGACATAGTAGTCTCTCAAGAACAGACTAACTGAGCTCCAGTCAAGTGAAAAGGACCTTTTCTTTGACGATGGCTGGCCAGATTGCTGACAAACATAGGTTTTTCGAAAAATCTTAGAAGGATTCAAAAGACACTTATGGAATCGGGTCAAGATTTTAATTTTCACGATTTTTCAAAAATAGCAGATCTACAAGCTCGCAGCGCGGCACTCGGTGCCGCGCTGTGAGCTTGTATATCTACTATTTTTCAACAGTTAAAGCATAAAATAATGATACACAATATAGTGTACCCGTGTCTGAATGGGTTAATGGGGAATAAATCTCACGAGATGTTACGGTATATGTCCACCCCACACACACACACACACACACACACACACACACACACACACACACACACACACACACACACACACACACCACTGCATCACTGTATAAATGTCTCCAGCTACTTGTTAGCTATCCCCATCTCATCATATCCTATTCTCACACACTCCAGAGGGAGATCAGCCATTGGCCCTGCATTTATTCCATGTATTTCACATTAGTGTGTTCTCAAGCTCTGGTCCAGGGACCACCAGCTGGACCACCAACATGAACCCTTACAGGTCTGTAACTCAGAGTGTAAGAATGGAACCAAATGGACCCGTAAAGGTTATGGGCTCTGAGACTTTTACGGTATGGATTGGACCGGGTTCCAGACAGTATAGCTTAGTCTGGTGATTGTCAACTTTTAATTTTAAAGTTATACTATCTCACTTTTTTTATAAAACATTTCTTAAAATTGTCCTAACTATTAAATCGCTAAAGTTTTAGAACCCCCACTCCGTTAATTTCAGCCCCCAAAGCCTTTTCTTTATATGTTTTCTACTTAGCCGTGACAGGAGCGGGATTCCCCGGCAAAATTACGTCATCTGCATCATCCGTATACGTTGTGTATACGTTGGCCAATCACATCGCGGATCATACACACATGATACACTACCGGCCAATCACAGCGTGCTTGCCGTCTCTTCAGGAAGTAGCCTCCCTCAGCAACAGTGTTTACGATGGTGAAGGATTCTTAACCTCTTACTCCCCAAATCCTGGTCAGAAAAATAACGTTCTACCCCTCTACGGATTCGTTATCGGTCGCGGTGGTTTGCGGCCCCGCTCGGTTGGTCCGCGGCGACTCCGGGCGAAAAACGGCCGAAAAAAGCAATACCGCTACTGACCACTTGTTGAGCAACTTACACAGTATAGCTTTAAGGATCCCCTGTTTGATATGCATTAGGCCACGGACCCCACCTTTAACATTGTTTTTTATTATTATTATTCTGTCTGGGACCCCTATATACATGGTAAAATGCTCAATGATAATTTAACTCAGAGTGTACAAATGCAACCATTTTGTACACTCTCAGAGTTACAGACCAATAAGGTTGAATTTGGACCACTGATGGTCCCTGGACCCAACGTTGAGAAATAGTGGACTATAGCCTGATTTATTCATATTGTACATACCGGAAATGGCCAATCTACTATTCTCGGCACGCGACACTGCCGCACAATCTATAAATTCAAGTATAGCATCTATCTCACGCATAGTAGATGATCACAGCTAATCATTTTTACACATGCTTCTGTCTAATGGGTCTGCTGCTTCCCTCAGCCCTAAGACAAGAATGAGATGGTGGGCAAATAACCAACAGGCTAATTAGCAGCAGCGGCTCCAGAGAATTGGGACTGGGGGGGCTATGGGGGAGCAGGCATTTTTAGAGTCGAGGCTAATTCATTTTGGCAACAAACAATAATAAATAGTACTAATATGACAAACGTGATTCACTCGCACCTAGGTTACGGATAACTGAACAGACCAGATCGTTGGCAGTTTCTAGCTCCAAATCTGAGGACTGTAGGTGATCGGATAGGGTTCTTGTGTGGCTGAAGATGCTTTCCAGCATAAAAAGTATGATTTAATAGTATGGTTTACATAGAAGTCAGTCAATTGTCTTTCACATATTCATATACATTTTATTTATTTATTCCTTAAATATTTTTCATCAGTATTGGGATTGTGGGGTGGGGGGGCTTAGGGGAGCCCCCCCCCCCCCCCCCCCCTGGAGCCGCCACTGCTAATTAGGCACTGCTGATTAATTATATATACCCTCATGGTTTCCACATACACACCAACACCCCCCAAACTGGCACTAAATGGCAAGGTGGGCAGGTGCTGATGTATCAACTGCAACGGAATTAGTAGGCTACTGTATACAAAAATAAAAAAAGGTAATACAGTTTCATTGCCAGAGGTGAAAATCTTCAAAGGGATGTGATTAACCAGGAACGCTATTGTATCGGCTGCACTGCCTCTCCACTCCGCCGTTTAGTCTTCCTCAACCGTGTGTGTAAGCCACATGTTGCAGTTAAAAGTAGAGATGTGCTCTTTCAAGTCTTCCGGCTTTACTGCTCTTTTCGTGAACATTTCCTACAAATGCATTTTTATCCACAGGTTTCGTTCTCTGTTTAGTTTTTTTTTGCTTTTTTTTAACATAACGTCGTCGTCGGGTGGAAACCCTGTATGTCCAAAACCGTTTGTTTTGCATTTATCATTTTAAAAATTTAAACTAGTGAAAACAGCCGATCTACAAGCACACAACGTCTCGCGGTGCGAGGCGTTGTGTGCTTGTAGATCAGCTGTTTTCACTACTTTTGAGCGACGGCCTTGTGTAATGAAGCAGTGCTTTACTTTGTGGAAAAATGTACAAATGTGAAACTTGGAGATACAAGGTTTCTGCCCGACAGTGACGATAATCTTTATTTGCAATTATTGCACATACAGAGAATGCATGCAGGGTCAACATCTATACATCATTTATGCCTTAGCCTGCTGCGGGAGGGGTACAGGACAGTAGGACAAACATTCAGAGAAAACTCAGTTTTGCTTTTCAATTTTTTATGGAGACTGGAGAATGCAGAAAGCCGCAAATGGCAAGAAACCAACCCATTCCCCCAAAACAGAATCCACCTTCATGGGTAGATTTAAACTTTGCAGTGAGAGAATGTCATAAAAATTGCAGAAATAGCTGATCTACAAGCTCAATGTTCTGGAAATCTACTGTCTTGCACATCTGTAGATCTTTCAGGCTGTGAAGTCGTTCTAGTCGATTGTACCGGTATGTGCACATTATGGATACAGCTGGTTTTACTCTACATCTTGTTGCTGATATTTAGCAAGGGAAGCCTCTTTTCAAAGTGGGTTCAATAAAACTCAGAGCACAATCTTAAAAGAGTCACAAGCAAACCACTATAACTAACATTATCTGTGTCAAGAGATAGAAAAATGCTTGGCGTCTTTCATTAAAATCTGACTTTGATGGGGGCCAGTCTGTCTCAGAGCCCTTCATGTGTGTGATTCACTGCCCAGCGTCGTGGCTCCAATATTCACTTCCTCTGCAGCGCGGCAATTAAAGGTGCTAATGACTGAACTAGTTACTGGGACCACGTTGCCCACTGTATGAACTTTGAATATCTGGCACATGACAGTTTAGAGGTGTGGTCTGTGGAATGAAGTAAAGCAAATGCATGTTTTTTATGCATGATCAAACTTTATTTCCAGTTTGATCAGCAGACAGAGACAACCAAGGGCATAGACAGAGCGAGAACACATTTAACACATTCCCCGCCATTTAACAATACCTTCGTACTCTATGGTGCCTCTGGTCTCCATAGACTTCCATGTAATTCATAGTGCACGGATCATGCACACCCATGCCTAGATAATGCACCATGTGTGTCCACATTGCTCACAGCTTTCAAACAAAAAAATCCGAATGGAAATCCGTTCAGGCATTCATGAGATACAAGCCATTATGTTTTCCTAAAATGTAAACAAAGATGGCTGCCATGTTTGATAGATGGGGTTGCTATGGGGGTTAAACATGCAATTTCGCGATTTCTATCATGCCTACTACATTTTTTGGGGTCCAAAAAAAATTTAAAAAAAAAGATTTTTTTGATTTTTTTTTTTTTTTTTCAAAATGGCGGAAATTCTCGGGACTATCGGGCCTGGCAGGGAAAGACATTGAAAAAATCTCGGGACTATCGGGCCTGGCATGCAATGAGTTAAGATAGGGATCAGAGTCCTCTCGTCTTTTTAATTTATTGTGACCGTAGTTTGCATTTAGTATGCAAACCTGCAGATCATGTCCATCCGTCCGTCTGTGCGTGCGTCACGCCTCATGTCACACTCCATAATATGGCCAAGACATCTCCATATATGGAGCTTGCCAATACCTCCACATCTGACCTTACGGACTGCAGATATGGATATGGCTGACCTGTTCTGACATCACATTGATGACTCGACCATCCAGATTAATAGTTTAACTCCTGCTTCTTAAAGCTGATATAAGCATTTTTTGGGCCAGATCTGGTCAAAATTTTACTGTCACTTTTTTTTTTATTTTTTTTATTTTTTTAGACAAGTTTCAATGGGTTGGTTATTCATACTAAATATTTAGTCTCTATATTACCTGCAGGGGTCGCAGTTAGCCTCTAAACAACTAGCCAATCCTGTGACAATAATACAGGGGCAGCCTCTCTCACCACGGCCCTTCGCAAAAGCCACCAACGAAGAAGAAAGAACGATGCACTGCGCATGCTCAGGGCCTCTGTTATGAAAGAAAACCAACAACTCGCTACTCCACTCCGCTCCTCTGACCTCTACCGAAAGCAGAATATCTGGTTCTGAGGTAAGCTATCCATCATCAGACTTTTAGAAAATGATGTGTCATAATGAACGTTTTTACTGCTTTATAGCAAGTTACTGGAAGACATTATACGGGGCTGTATTCAGTTTGCTGGCTAAGATTAGCTACCTAACGTGTTGCACTGTGTGTGTGTGTGTGTGTGTGTGTGTGTGTGTGTGTGTGTGTGTGTGTGTGTGTGTGTGTGTGTGGGTGAGACGTGTGTGTGTGTGTGTGTGTGTGTGTGTGTGTGTGTGTGTGTGTGTGTGTGTGTGTGTGTGTGTGTGTGTGTGTGTGTGTGTGTGTGTGTGTGTGTGTGTGTGTGTGTGTGTGTGTGTGTGTGTGTGTGTGTGTGTGTGTGTGTGCGCGTGCGTGCGTGTGTACACGTTGCAACAGCATGTTTCCGAGTGAATCTTTATGTAAAAAAAACATATTAGCTGAAGCTAATGTTACTATGTTAGCGATAATGTTAGCTATAGCCCTTTAGTAGTTATCATACATCAGTTAGTAGCGATGATGCATCAAACTAGTCCAGTTCAGATATATTGGTAGGCTATATGCCAATTTTAGTCTAAATATCTGCACGCCAGGCAGAGCCTACCATAGTTATCACAGTGTTTACAAGTATGTTTTACTCAAGCTACAACAAGTAAAGTCAATACATTTAAATTATATTTGCTTTGGTGAATTGTGCATGAATGGGCTGTTCATGTACAATTATGTTGTAATTATATATACTATATTATTTCTATGTAACAAAACAACTACTAAAATTGCATTTGGGCTCTTTCAATCTGCTTTCCCAATTTTGGGAATAACTGTGAGCTTGTAGACCGGCTCTTTGCTACATGACACCATCAAATTATAAAGTGTAACTCAAGCTTATGTGATTTGTAAATGCTACTGTACCAAGTAGGCTATTGGTTGTACAGTATAATAATTAACAAAGTATGGGAAAGAGAGATGTTTGCCCATTGCACACATAATATTTATATTTTGATGAACATAAGTTACTTTGTGGGAAATTAATTGTCTCTATGTGAATATGATTGTCTTTGTCTATTATCAGGCACAGATTGACCAAATGTCACACTCTTCAGTGAGAGCCCAGCCTGCTCTTCGACCTGCCAGATTCCCCCAATGTCCTCCGCCAGGCCCCTGGGCACCCAGTTGATGCAGAGAAATGCCAACATTGTTGAAGAAGTGCTGCAAGCAACAATCTGAGGGTCATCATGTAGGCTTCATAGTACAGAAGTTGTAGGGTTAGGGAATAAGAATATATAGGAATTAAAAATATATACCTGTATATAGTAGAGGCTATTATAGACATAATGTTCCCCCCAGAATAGGGATGCTGGGGTTCAACTGGTTAAACATCAAGTATATATTTTCAGTCAGTCATAATGGAAATGGTTACTCTCAAGTTTTCTTCATGACATGCTGTATTTTAGGAGGTAAATATTTACATATTCATGTACCATTGTGTGACAAACGTAGTCAAAAGATAAACTGGTCACCATGGTCACACAAAAACCTGCAATTAAATAAATGTGCTGTTCATTCCACAGACAATTCTACTTGTATTTGTTTTGTTAGACACAAGTGCATAAATGTCTAGACATAATAGAAATGTCATCTTCTGTCACACTGCATAACTATTTTTGAATTTATTTTACTTCAGTGGGCAATCCAAAAAATGCAGCCCCACTGAGGTCAAAGTAGGCCTATAGACAGTCACATACTGTATATCTACACTTTGTTTCCTGTAATGTTGAAATGTTACTTCTTTGGGAAGTCTTTGACAACATTTCATATTTTTAACAGCAGCAGTCTATCCCGTAACTGACACAAGAGGATGGACAATTAGCAAGTGCAATATGATGTCACAGAATCAAAACATCAGGACTACCATTATATTCTGACAAAGAATAACTAAAGAGTTCTATGGTGGATTTATTTTTTTATTACACAACTGCAGTGTAAAACATTTTGTCCTTCAGACATTGAAATAAAACAGGTTTTCAACAGTGGGTTCTCAGTAGAAGATTGTTGGTCCCTGGTTTAAAAATCTGTGTTGATTGATTAAACACTGTGTAAACAGAAATATAACATACCATTACACTTCAGCTAAATGGATAACAAAACATGTCCTGGTGACTTGCTTCATTGTGGTCCCATGTAATTCATCAACATTGCATAAAACTAGAAAGGTGCAATTCTGGGAAATTCCAAGTGTGGTTTCACTGATGCAGGTTGCGAGGAATCCACTGGAAAATGAATTCAGTCTTACCATTACATACAGATTGTGTTGTCATGTGAAGCACAACAGTGACAATGTGTGAAGCATGACCAAACGCTTCACTTTTAACACAAATACAATATCGACACATTATAAAACACTGTAGAGCGCAGAGGCACTAAAGTGAAAAAGGCACAAAATCCTTTGGAGATCCAAGTTTTCGAAGAGGTGTGTATTCTGTGTAAGGGCACTTTGGTGGCAGTGCAGTAATGACAGTTATTGGAACAGTTATTGGAAGTCAGTTCAGAAGACTGCCGGAGACCTGGGGTCTTCCACTGGTTGGATCTGCGGGGTACTTTGCTGTCTCCATGGTCCTGTCGGCTCCCAGCTAAGTCCATGCCATGGCCTGGTAAAGTAAAATCATAATTAGAATTAAAATGAAATCTGCTTGTTCACAGCATAAGGTTTACGCCTGGACAATGAATTTGACCCACGACTAGTCATTTTTCAGGCATCAGAGGTTAGCTGAAGTAACACACAAAATAATAAAACAATGTTTCCTTCTGAATCACCATGGATAGTTATTTACTAAATAGATTCCCTCATAGTGCAGGATGAGTGATTCATGCTTTTCGGTTTAGTCCTGGTGGCCACTTTATATGGAGGTGTACTATTCAAATGCATCTCCTCTATTATAAATTGTACCAAGACCTCAGCTGACGTGACTCAAACAGCTGCTGTGTGGATGGGGGTGGAACACAAGTTATGGGACAGCATAGGAACCTACCTAACAGCAGAGCCACATAATCTTCACCGTCCTCCTCTTCAGATGACAAGCCCTCGCTCCAGCACACACCTAGACTTCTTCCTCCTCCTCCTCCCAGTCAATGCTATGAAAGGAAATATTCAGAAAGTATTATTCAGACAAAATACTCTGAATGAACAATTTGACATGTATTTCAATGGGAAAATAACAGCGATAGTAATTGATGTCATGTAGCTATTATTTGTGGGCCATTTCCTCGGGTAGTTTCCCAAACAGTGGGTCGAGACACATTTGTGGGTCACAGACCAATTTGTATGGGTCACAACTCGAGTAATAATCCCATTTTCTTTTCCTACTAAAAATAAAATATTAATTTAAAAAAATTGACAACCTTTTTAGATGTAATTTTTGTAACAATTGTATAGATTTTCAACAAACACCGACTAGTTAGCAAGCATATTACACAAGTGGTTCTAAAACCTTTTCATGTCAAGGACCACTAAATTGACACTTATTAGCCCGCGGACCCCCAGATATGCCAGGGACCCCCATAAGAGACTACAACTACTAGGCTACTGCCAAGTCAGACAGATGCACCCTGAAAATAAGTATGTTAGCACAGTGTGAACCACAAGACTAAAGTTAGGATTCTAATGTATTTTACAACAGTGGTTCTCAAACCTTTTCATGTCAAGGACCCCCAAATTGACATAAGCTCGCGGACCCCCAGATATACCAGGGACCCCCATTATAAGAGACTACTAGCTGCAGAGTCAGACACCAGAAAGCTAACGTCATTGTACCATACTGCTAGGTAATGTAAACAAACGAGGACTGTTTATATCACCTTATATAAAACTTTTTAAAGAAAGAGTGGTCGCGCAGCTTGTATAGCCAGTAGCCACGATGCAATAGCCCTTTTATTTATTTTTATCAACAGTAAGAGGTCTTCTTCAACGTTTGTTTTGTTAGGTCGTGGAAACAAGTTGGCCATCCTCCTTCATTGTAACGTTTAGTGGACTAACTTATACACAAACAAAATACTGAAATAGACCATAAGAAATGATTACCTGTACAGAAGACACAGCAAGTTCTGCGTTGGTTCAGAGAGAGTCCCCTCCATCCCCTCCATCGTTTGTTTCCTTTTTTTTCCCCTTCTTTTTGTTTGCACACTTTGCAGTGTATGCAGTAGTAGGAAAGGGTAGAATAGGACGTTTTTTCTCCCAGTCTGTCATTTCTTTCGAACTAAAAACTAGTTTAGAGAGCTAGAGAAGCATGTTTTGTTGGTTTTGTATCAAGCAAGCTGCCGTTGGAGACGACATATGCGCACATTGTGCAGTAGGCCTATGCTCTTCTTCTGTTGTCTTTCACACGGTGGTTTCAAGCGTCGGCCTGTGGGGCTAAAATGATTGACAACCGACGTAGCCAATCGAAAGAGGCTACCGACGTAGCCAATCGAGAGAGGCAGTTTGTACCGCGGCGCGGTGATTTTGAACCAATAATAGCCCAGCAGCTCTCTGCTTTGGAGGCAGACTGCGGCCCCTACAGGCAATCTAGAGACTCGATTTTTTTTGTCTCTGTCAAACCTAATTGCTAACCATCTGAATCTAAAATAAAAAAAAAAAAAAAGTGACAGTAAAATTCTGACAAGCTGGCCCAAAAAATGCTTATATCAGCTTTAACTGTGCCGTGAAGCTTTGATGTTTCAGCGCGACCGGTCGCTTCTCGCCTCTTAGGGCGTCGTAGAGGTGGGTTTCCCCTGGAATCCTAGTAAAATTGGAGAATTAAAGCCAATTTACGCAGCTGACAAATACAAATTCAGTTACAACTGAATTCAATGCTTTGTCAACGAACAAAATATAATTCAGTTCCATTTGAATTCAACACTTTGTCAATGGACAAAAAAGCATGGGCCATTATGTATTTAGTGTAAGTCACTGCAGAGGTAAATTAAAATGAAGACCTTGGCATGACTGGAGGTCTCCCTCGCTGGCAGCTTTGTGAAGAGCACTCTCCACTGGGATCACAGCACAAATGATCCCCTCATTGTTCTTGTCCCATTTTAACGATTGTAAGCCATTTGATGTTAATTATTTGCTACAACGTGTTAGAACACCATTACAACTCATTTTATTCAGTGATGGTGCATGCGTGTCTCTGAAATGTGTTTTTAAATATTCAGATGAAATATTGTCCCCGCCTACTATAATATGCCAAAACGCTCAGTTGAATGCAGAGCGTCGCTATTCATTATCACTGTTTGGAAAGTAATGCCTGACCTCATTATCAACACACTGGGATTTTGGGGGGAGTCTATCTATAGGTAATTCATTATCGGGCTGTTGTTGCTATCTTAACCCATTCAGAACGGGGTACACTATATTGTGTATCATTATTTTATGCTTTAACTGTTGAAAAATAGCAGATATACAGGCTCGATTCTATAAGTGTCTTTTGAATCCTTCCAAGATAAAAAAAAAAAAACTATGTTTCTATGTCAGCAATCTGGCTAGCCATCGTCAAAGAAAAGGTCCTTTTCACTTAAATGGAGCTCAGTTAGTCTGTTCTTGAGAGACTACTATGTCAGTGGTGCTCAAACCTTTTCATTTGAAGGACCCCCAAACTGATATTTATTTGGCCACGGACCCCCCATCTCAAAATATTTCGTTCCAGGGACCACCCAGAAGCTAAATTTGAGTTACAAACGTTCGCTTTGAAAATACATATATTCAAAGATTTGCACACATTTTCAAGACTTTTTCAAAAATAGCAGATATACAAGCTCAGCGCGGCACCGAGTGCCGCGCTGTGAGCTTGTATATCTGCTATTTTTCACTGGTTAAAGCATTCAATAATTCTAGGCCTAAATGGGTTTTAATTAAAGCGCCTGTTGGGCTGCACGGCCAAACCGTGTGCATATAAATATGTCTCTCCTTTGGCGAGCATAGCGTTTGAAGAGTGTTGGGGAGAGCGTGCGGAGCAGAAGCCGCGCCGTGTTAGGGATCGAGCAGTGGGTCTGATTGTGTCCAATTTGCTTCTCATCACGGCGACGGCGCCCCGGGTCAAAATCGCTCCTGCAAGCACGATGTGACCTGCAAGCTGACACACCGGTGCGTTTCAAGTGCAATCACCTGACTAGCTGGTAATTGCACTCTGCTGCCATCCCTGCATCTGCTAGGTTGGAGAGCCAAGGAAAAATCATTTTGAGAGAAGTTATGCACAGCTCTTTAACTCTCAAATACCGGGAACGCGCCCGAGTCGCGTTAGATTTGAACCACTTTAACCATTATTTAATGCTTTAACTATTGAAAAATAACAGATATAGGCTACAAGCTCACAGCGCGGCACCGAGTGCCGCGCTGCTTGTAGATCTGCTATTTTTGAAAAAACTTGAAAATGTGTGCAAGTCTTTCAATATCTTTGCCCCGATCTTTGACCCGACTTCTAAATCCTTCCTCTAAATCAGCGGTTATCAAACTTTTTCATGTCAAGGACCCCCAGAATTACATTTATTTGGCCGCGGACCCAAGTATGTTGTTCCAGGGACCCCCAGAGGCAGAGATTTGAGTTACAAAGGTTTACTTTGAAAAATGTATATGGAAAAATGTGCACACATTTTCAAGATTTTTCAAAAATAGTAGATCTACAAGCTCACAGCGAGCTTGTATATCTGTTATTCTTCAATAGTTAAAGCAGTCAATAATTCTAGGCCTAAATCTGTTAACCACTTGAAACCCGGAGTCCCAATTTTGAGCATGTCACTGGAGGTGAAAATGTCAAAAGGGTAGGGTACAACTATCTCACCTCCTTATAATTAGTAATCAGAGTTGGATTATCCATATCCTATTGCATGTGTCTTTCAGCACTCGAAAAGCCGCTCGGTGCCTGAAACGCGTTCGGTGCCTGAAAAATCTAGACTAGGTACAGACTCAGTGAGCACAGTCTTGCAATCGAGAAAGGACGTCATAGGCATACCTGGCTCCCTAGAGAAAACAGACTTTGCACCCACGGCACACAAAATGAAGTGGAAACTGAGCTACACTTCCTAACTGCCTGTCCACTGTACCAAGACATCAGAGACACATACTTCCCACAGATCATAACCACCCAAGGAGAGTTTGAAAACATGACCAATGATGAAAAACTCCCATACCTGCTGGGGGATCTAAAACAATGTGCAAACACAGCAGCAAGATTCGTGAGCTGCTGTGATAGGAGAAGGACATCAAATGGAACCCAACCACCTTAAAAACCATATCCCTGCTCTGCCTGCACGTAACCTTGATGCATGAAAACTGTTACACTCTTTTCACCTGTACATATTTTGTTCAGATTGTATTGTATTGTATTGTATTGTATTGTATTGTATTGTATTGTATTGTATTGTGTATACTTCTGCTTTGGCAATGTAAACATATGTTTTCTCAAGCCAATAAAGCCCTTTGAATTGAAATTGAATTGCCTGTGCATGTATTGTACGTCAGTGTGGATGCTCACAGAATTATCGTTGTAGTTATCGAGCTCAGTGTGAATGCCACTTTAAAGTGGTAAAGAATGCACACACAGTGTAAGAGAATGTGGTGGCCTAATTGTTAGAGACTGCGCCCTATAAGAGAGAGCTACTGTTGGTCCCAGGGTCTGTACAATGCAAATGTATTTTAAATGTTTGAAGTGTGGCTATAAATGCCGTATTCTACTTCCTGAGTCCTACACTCATATCTATAAAAGATGTGATGATGTTTCAGAGTGTTAAGTTATGAATGTGTCTTGCTGAAAGGCTGACTCAGCGGGGATTCTCCAGATACATTCCCAAGAATGCCAGCTGTTCGCATGTGCAAAGAGCCCCGGTGCAAAGACATGGCAGTAGGTTGAAATGCTTGTCAGTGTAATTGGCCAAGACATGCAGCCTCTGAAGATGGCTAATGTGCAGTGATGCCCTTCAGTATGAATGGTTAAATTACAATGGCACTACAGTAGTTGTGTTGCCATACACTTATGGGCAAGATTCAGGAAAGAAACGATATTTTTAAAATCTCACGTTTTGACTTTATGCCGATAAATGGGACACTGAAAAAAAAAAAACGTTTTCCTGAATACGTTTGGGTAATTACGCAAGGTCGTTCCCAAAATTAGAATCAGTTGTGGTACAGGTATGTGTACTTTCTAAGTAATACAGTATGTGTCGAGGTGGGCAAAAATATGTACTCATCAAGAACAGTCTGTAATAAAGTCATTCGTGGATTGTTTCCAGCTGTATTGGACATAATTGAAAGAAAAATAGACCCTCTTCTCAACCAGCAGTTTTCAGTGTGGCAAGGTAGTCCGTGTAGCTGTTTGTTCCACCTGGTAGGCTTACAGACAGCTTGGCATGAGGGAGGCTTTAAGGAGAATTCCGGCCTAGAAGCTTTTGTTACCATTAGTTGGTGTTATTTACTCCCCAAAAGACTGATCCAGATGTGTTTTTTTGTTTGAATAGTCAATTCGCCCGACCCAATCGAATTATTTTATCGGTAAATGTCTGTCTGTACGTACCGTAATCCCACTGGTCGCTACACAGTGTAAATTTTCCACTGGGTGACATCTGAGGCTATGTACGGTACGCACGAAGATGATACACTGAGTAGTTTCCAAAACGTTTACCGTACATACAGAATCGTCTCAAGAAAACATGTATCCACATGAAACACTGAGGGCTCTATTATGATCCAGGTATTATGCCTTATGCCTTAACTTCTTTACCTTTTTTTTTTACTATTTTTAAAAACATTTTTAAATACTTCAAATGCTGATCTACATCTGCACGTTGTGAGCTTGCAGATCAGCTATTTGAAATATTAAAGAAAATATGTATATATAGTCAAAAAAGGCAAAGAAGTTAAGGCATAAGGCATAAGACCTGGATCATAATAGAGCCCTGAGAGTGAGAACGCAACAGATAGCCCGACAAAACTATGGTTTAGTGATTAGTCATCACTTTTCACCGTTTCGTGGGGGCTGTTTTTAGCCCAAGTAATGTTTTTCATGCAAAACAAATGCTTGTAAGTGAATGAGACACAAACTTTCAGCAGTTGCCAAAATACTACTGGGTCCATAGAACAGAAAAAACAGGGTTTATTTTGCTTCTCATCACGGCGACGGCTCTCCGGGTCAAAATGCGCTCCTGCAGCAGGATGTGACCTGCAAGCTGACACACCGGTGCGTTTCAAGAATCTAGATGAAAAATCCCCATAACTTCTTTTTGCTACATAACTACATACACTAAGAACCTCTGTAGAATATATGCCAGGCCTGTGAGTGGCGCTGTAAAGCTGCCACGAAGCACCAAAAAGAGAAAAGAGCGATGTTAGGTTTGTTTTGCCTTTTTTATCTCCACCTGTTGCTGACTGTGGTATAGTGTAGGAGGGAGCTGTACATTTGTGCTCAGTAGCAGGAACGCAAAGCTGATTGGGGCCACCATGTTGGTTGTTGTTGGTGGGGGTGGGGTGGGGGTGGGGTGGGGGCTCGGCGCATGCGAGGTTGCGCTGTAAAATCATCGTTTCAGGAAATAATGCGTATTCGGGTGTACACATGGAGACGCGAAGGCGGCATCTTCAAATGTATTCACTCTGGGAGCCGGTTTAAAAAAATGTGCGTATTCGGGCACCCAAAACGCCGGCTCTGTGTGGCTGAAAGGTCTAAACGAGTAAAAGACCTGTGGTCGGGTCGGGCGAATGGACAAGATGGCCTGTTTGGGGAGTAAATAACACCAACTAAAGAAAAGCTTCTAGGCTGGAATTCTCCTTTAAAGGAGTAGTCTATCAATTACACAACCCATGAAACCTTGAATTCATGGAGACTTTTTAGTTTTTGTCGCATTCCTAAGCCAATAATTTGATGGTAGGAGACTCAGTTGACCTGCTACTGAGTCTCTGCAAGTCAACAAATGATTTATCTCCAATTAAAGGCTTCTTTAAGCCTTTATTTATACTTAGTTGCGTGTATGGACATAATGTCACAGCCTGGACACTTCAATCAAATTAAATTCACATTTGACATCCTCAAAATGTACTAACCCGTGTGTTATTGCTTTTCAGATAGATTAAACTAAACCAAACACTGAAAATAACACATGCAAGCTAACAGTGCGTCACACTGTAACGTGTTGTGAACGCGATCCGCTATTTTCGCCACACGACACCGGGCTACAACTGTACGTGTACGCAGTAAGTCGAACATTATTGTCAATTGTAGCCTACAAGCCTTTGTGTCAATTGGGGATTTAGTTCTAGATGTCAGTGTTGGTCTACCCATGTGAACATGCGAGGAGAAGAACTCGTGTGTGTGTGTGTGTGTGTGTGTGTGTGCGTGTGTGTGTGTGTGCGTGCGTGCGTGCGTGCGTGCGTGTGTTGTAGGATAATGGTTTGTGTGGACTGGCACTTATTGACCAATACCCAGTCAAGGTACCAGCCAGGACACAAACCATTACCCTTCTCGCAGACCTATTGTATAATCTACTCTGCTTTCCATGACCTGCTTCTGTGGGAGTAATTTAGTCAGGAACACTCATGTCAAAGTAGATTTAACTATTTATTCCAACAAATGGAATACAGTTAAACTTGCCTTTAAAGGCTCCGTGTTCGGAAATGTTCCCTGAATTTCGACCAAGCGGCTTGCTAGGCAAAATGGGGGAATGTTAAGCAGAACCCCCCATAGGGAGGGATACAATAGGAGTACAATAGTAATACATTGACATATTAGCTAGAATCAGCAGACATAAATCACAAGCCTGTGCTGTGCCAGATTCTGAAAAAAAGGTGGAGGCTGGGGTGGAGGAGGCAGCGAATGCGAGGCAGGCAGCAAGAGAAGCAGTACTATAGTGAATGCAAGTCGTATTTAAATAGTGGGTTGGCTTAACAGAATTATCGAAACGAAGCTGATAAAAGCGCCAAACTTTTTTTGAGGCTTCTTTAGGACCTAACGATGGATTTTAGCCTTGGGTACCAAACTTTATTTTGAAGTTTACCCATAGAATTATCCATATCAAGTTGGGCTCCCATCGACTTTCTATACAGGAGGAAAATACCCAGAAAAAATCTGCTTTAAGTAGGATGTGAGCGGTCTAACTAGGGGTTTGTCATGATTCTGAATCCATTGCAAGCATTTGTTTTGCACAAAAAAACTTTCATTGGGCTAGAAATTGCCCCACAAAACGATGGTTTATAGTGATGAGTAATCATTTTTCACAGTTTTTTGGGGTGTTTTTGGTGGCCATTTCTAGCCCAAGGAAAGTTTTTTGTGCAAAACAAATGCTTGCAATGGATTCAGAATCATGACAAACCCATAGTTAGACCCCTCACATCCTACTTAAAGCAGATTTTTTTCTGGGTATAAAGTCGATGGGAGCCCAACTTGATATGGATAATTCTATGGGTAAACTTCAAAATAAAGTTTAGTACCCAAGGCTAAAATCCATCGTTAGGTCCTAATGAAGCAGTTCTGCGCTTTTATCCGCTTCGTTTCGATAATGTCAAAAACCAGGGTTAAGCAACCACACTAAAAGAAGCCAGCTCCCTATCAGAGTGTGAGCTCTGATTGGAGTATGGCCAGTGTTGTACCCGAACGCGTTCAAAGAACGATCGTTCATGAACACGTTCATATTTTGGGTGAACGTGAACTGAACGTCCTTTGTTTTCGCTTGATGAACGAATTGTCGAACGCGATCATTCTGACGCCCGTGAACGGCGTTCGTCGGCCGCTCATGCGGCGGTCGTCTGTCCTCTCGTCTCTTTTCATTCACATGCTCCAATAGTACGCACTGCACGCAGCTCCTCTGCAGCTGCACTGTGAATCTCCTCCTCGTTACGTCTCGCAAGTAAAGCCTGACTATACTTTGTCATGTGTGTTGCACAGCGAAAATAGCTGATCTGCGAGCTGGTCATAAGGAATAGGAATAGGAATAGGAAAAGGGGGCGAGACTCTTGTGTCCTGCATAAACTAAAGCTAAAGCTTAATTTAGTTGGTTTTGTGTACATGTGTTCTCCACTATGGTATGACCAGGCCATGCTGACCAGTTCACCATAGCGGCCAGTGCAGTAACAATTCAATGAACTGGTTCGCTCTAGAGGTGGGACGTTCGCGAACGAATCGAGTCTTTTGAACAAAATGAACGATAGGATTCGGTTCACAGTAGGGAGCCGTTCCTTTCTAATGAACAGTGGTGGAAAGTACTCAGTTTCTTTACTTGAGTAAAAATATCAATACTGCAAAAGTAGAAGTTTGGAATGTTAATGTACTTGAGTAAAAGTAAAACAGTATTGGTATCAAAATGTACTTAAAGTACCAATATTAGAACGTATCCATACTCATTATGCAGACTGTCTTGTTTCACAGGTTTTCCAATGAGTAAAATGTAGAAAAATAATTTGAAAATAGCTGATCTACAAGCTCACAATGCGTCGCCACGCGACCCATTGTGAGCTTGTAGATCGGCTATTTTCAAATGGCAGGTTTGTACCTATATGTCCGAAATAAATGTATATAGGGTTGAAGTTATTTGTAATTATAATTAAAATCTACAAAGTAAGTAGTAGAATGAGACAGTCTTTTGAACGGCTCTTTGAAAGGAACGGATCCCAGAGATCCGGCTCACTTCAAAGACCCATAAATCCCATCTCTAGTTCGCTCAACTCGTTGTAGAATTTTCCGTATTTCTGGGTGTCTTGGGTGCGGAATTCGGGATAACATAACATTCCACTATTAAAAAAGACTCTTAATGAAAACGTGAGTGCGGGTTGCTTCTCAGTGGAGTAACAAAACATGACATTATGACATTTTACACTAAAATAAAAGCAAAAAGAATCACCCAGGTGACATTTCTTGTCAGCAATTGGCGATATTCCAGCTATATGGGTTGATGTGCCAGTAAGATCTTCTGGCTTTATTTTCAAGGAGAAGGGTATAAAAACTATTACCGGCCCAGTGGAGCAATGACTGCTCTTGTTGAAGTGGAGAAAAGAAATGCCATAAAGTTTCACAACTTTCCAGAGATCCAAGGAAGCAAGAATCTATATTTTAACTTTTTTTACTAATTACTGGAACAGGTACCTGTACTGTATATGCTTGCATGTCAAAATATTATGAATAGCCTACTACCATCTTAGCATATCGTCTATGCACGCACATGCACACGCACGCACGCACGCACGCACGCACGCACGCACGCACGCACACACGGTCATCATCTTATACTCTCTCTTCCAAGGATACCCTGAGTTGGGGAAATGGTTCCTTCATACCAACTGAAAGGAAATTAGAGTTCACAAGAAAGGAACTTTCTTGGTCCATTCCAACACTAATTGGACCAAACTTACTCAGTCAGCGCCAGAGTTCTTTATTTCGTCTGGAAGCTGAGCAGAACGCAAATGAGTTGAGTTGTTCCAACTCCATTGGCGATCTGTAACATGGAATGTCCCATCTAGCTTATTGTTTATTTACAAAGACTATTAACAGGTCAATTGTGTACATCATTATGGTTAACTAGAAAAATATTGTTCCTTCGAAACAATTGTGGGCTCGCTTCAAGCCGGAAAACAATGGCTATAAAAGCACAAAATGTCAAGATCGCAGGCAGTGCTCTCTTTGACGTTACTGACGTCAAAGATTAGTCCATTTTGTTCCAAAAATGTGTTGTGCAAAAGTTGACCCGCTGGTGGCGCTATAACAGGCCAATGTGAGAAGGTTGGTATCTGTTCCTTGACCTATTGGGAATGTGCTTGCAAGATTTCACGCACATCCCAGGCTGTGTTCATGATTTGAGGTGTTTTTGGCTTTGGACACTTTATCGCTGCTTGCAGCTATATTTATTATTATTATTTTATATTTTTTTTGTGTGCACTTCATAGGCATGTTAGATAAAGGTCCTTAGATTGCGTGTAGAATGTTTCATGCAAATTGCAAAAAAAATCCTAGAATAAAAACGGGTTTAAGTGTTTTACAAACTGCTCAAAATTATATAGCGCCCCCCTTTGGCCATTTGGGGTAAGATTGGTTTCAGCGATATTTGAACTAACCCTCTACACTATTTTGTCATGAAAATGTGACTTTGCTTGTATGTTTTAGAGGCAGAAGAATAATTTGCATAAAAATGCAATATTGTTTGAATTATTTAAAAAAGCATGTTTCAATGTTAAAGAAATCCGATCTGACAGATCTTTAGATATCGGTCCAAAGTTCATGTAAAAAAAGTTTTGTGCACGTGACGCGAAAATTCCAGAATAAAAGCGGGTTTACGTGTTTTACAAACTGCTCAAAGTGGCGGAAAATCGAAGGGCGGAGCTTACTTAACAACGACACAGATGTCTTCCGCTTGAGTCAAAGCACGCGTGTAACAAGTTGCATGTCTTCAAACGAAACGAGTCATGACTTATGCCCGTTTGAAGTTTGAATTTTCAGACGCTTCGTATAGCGCCCCCCTTTGGCCGATTGGAATAAAATTGGTTTCAGTGATACTTTGACTAACCCTCCACATCTTTGCCAAATGCCATGAACGTGTAACTTTGCATGTATGATTTAGAGGCCGAAGAATAATTTGCATAAAACCGCAATATATATTAAATTATTAAAAAATTATATTTCACTTTAAAAGAAATCCAACCAGACAGTTTGACCGTATTGGTCCAAAGTTCATGTGAAAAAAGTTTTGTGCACTTGACGCGAAAATCCCAGGAGGAGATAGATTTTTACTGTTTTTCATATAATTCCGAATTGTGGGAGACCTAAAGGTCAGAGGTCAAAAGTTAGAGGGTAAAAGTTGTTCGGCATGAGGAGACGCATACGTGTATACAGGTTTCATGGCTGGACCTCAAACACAGCATGAGCTATACCTGTTCAAAGTTCGCACTTTCGAAGGCTTCCTACAGCGCCACCATTTGGCCGATTGCTATAAAAAATAATAGCACACTTCGCCACTGTAAACTGAACACATTGATGTTTTTATTTTCATTTTCTCACTAAGTATGTAGGAGTAGAAAGGAACCGAAGATCCCGTCTACTGATTGCCTGCCTGATAGATAAACTAGAAAAATATTGTTCCTTCGAAACAATTGTGGGCTCGCTTCAAGCCGGAAAACAATGGCTATAAAAGCACAAAATGTCAAGATCGCAGGCAGTGCTCTCTTTGACGTTACTGACGTCAAAGATTGGTCCATTTTGTTCCAAAAATGTGTTGTGCAAAAGTTGACCCGCTGGTGGCGCTATAACAGGCCAATGTGAGAAGGTTGGTATCTGTTCCTTGACCTATTGGGAATGTGCTTGCAAGATTTCACGCACATCCCAGGCTGTGTTCATGATTTGAGGTGTTTTTGGCTTTGGACACTTTATCGCTGCTTGCAGCTATATTTATTATTATTATTTTATAATTTTTTTGTGTGCACTTCATAGGCATGTTAGATAAAGGTCCTTAGATTGCGTGTAGAATGTTTCATGCAAATTGCCAAAAAAATCCTAGAATAAAAACGGGTTTAAGCGTTTTACAAACTGCTCAAAATTATATAGCGCCCCCCTTTGGCCATTTGGGGTAAGATTGGTTTCAGTGATATTTGAACTAACCCTCTACACTATTTTGTCATGAAAATGTGACTTTGCTTGTATGTTTTAGAGGCAGAAGAATAATTTGCATAAAAATGCAATATTGTTTGAATTATTTAAAAAAGCATGTTTCAATGTTAAAGAAATCCGATCTGACAGATCTTTAGATATCGGTCCAAAGTTCATGTAAAAAAATGTTTTGTGCACGTGACGCGAAAATTCCAGAATAAAAGCGGGTTTACGCGTTTTACAAACTGCTCAAAGTGGCGGAAAATCGAAGGGCGGAGCTTACTTAACAACGACACAGATGTCTTCCGCTTGAGTCAAAGCACGCGTGTAACAAGTTGCATGTCTTCAAACGAAACGAGTCATGACTTATGCCCGTTTGAAGTTTGAATTTTCAAACGCTTCGTATAGCGCCCCCCTTTGGCCGATTGGAATAAAATTGGTTTCAGTGATACTTTGACTAACCCTCCACATCTTTGCCAAATGCCATGAACGTGTAACTTTGCATGCATGATTTAGAGGCAGAAGAATAATTTGCATAAAACCGCAATATTTATTGAATTATTAAAAAATCATTATTTAACGTACAAACTTCTCACCACATAGCCTGTGTAGATATAGGTTCAAAGTTCATGTGAAAAAAGTTTTGTGCACTTGACGCGAAAATCCCAGGAGGAGATAGATTTTTACTGTTTTTCATATAATTCCGAATTGTGGGAGACCTAAAGGTCAGAGGTCAAAAGTTAGAGGGTAAAAGTTGTTCGGCATGAGGAGACGCATAAGTGTATACAGGTTTCATGGCTGTATGTATAACACAGCATGAGCTATACCTGTTCAAAGATCGCACTTTCGAAGGCTTCCTACAGCGCCACCATTTGGCCGATTGCTGTATAAAGTAATAGCACACGTCGCCACTGTAAGCTGAACACATTGATGTTTTTATTTTCATTTTCTCACTAAGTATGTAGGAGTAGAAAGGAACCGAAAATCCCGTCTACTTACTAGATAAATAAACTAGAAAAATATTGTTCCTTCGAAACAATTGTGGGCTCGCTTCAAGCCGGAAAACAATGGCTATAAAAGTACAAAATGTCAAGATCGCAGGCAGTGCTCTCTTTGACGTTACTGACGTCAAAGAATGGTCCATTTTGTTCCAAAATGTGTTGTGCAAAAGTTGACCCGCTGGTGGCGCTATAACAGGCCAATGTAAGAAGGGTGGTATCTGTTCCTTGACCTATTGGGAATGTGCTTGCAAGATTTCACGCACATTGCAGGCTGTGTTCATGATTTGAGGTGTTTTTGGCTTTGGCCACTTTATCGCTGCTTGCAGCTATATTTATTATTATTATTTTATAATTTTTTTGTGTGCACTTCATAGGCATGTTAGATAAAGGTCCTTAGATTGCGTGTAGAATGTTTCATGCAAATTGCAAAAAAAATCCTAGAATAAAAACGGGTTTAAGCGTTTTACAAACTGCTCAAAATTATATAGCGCCCCCCTTTGGCCATTTGGGGTAAGATTGGTTTCAGTGATATTTGAACTAACCCTCTACACTATTTTGTCATGAAAATCTGACTTTGCATGTATGTTTTAGAGGCAGAAGAATAATTTGCATAAAAATGCAATATTGTTTGAATTATTTAAAAAAGCATGTTTCAATGTTAAAGAAATCCGATCTGACAGATCTTTAGATATCGGTCCAAAGTTCACGTAAAAAAAGGTTTGTGCACGTGACGCGAAAATTCCAGAATAAAAGCGGGTTTACGCGTTTTACAAACTGCTCAAAAAGGCGGAAAATCGAAGGGCGGAGCTTACTTAACAACGACACAGATGTCTTCCGCTTGAGTCAAAGCACGCGTGTAACAAGTTGCATGTCTTCAAACGAAACGAGTCATGACTTATGCCCGTTTGAAGTTTGAATTTTCAGACGCTTCGTATAGCGCCCCCCTTTGGCCGATTGGAATAAAATTGGTTTCAGTGATACTTTGACTAACCCTCCACATCTTTGCCAAATGCCATGAACGTGCAACTTTGCATGTATGATTTAGAGGCCGAAGAATAATTTGCATAAAACCGCAATATATATTGAATTATTAAAAAATCATTATTTAACGTACAAACTTCTCACCACATAGCCTGTGTAGATATAGGTTCAAAGTTCATGTGAAAAAAGTTTTGTGCACTTGACGCGAAAATCCCAGGAGGAGATAGATTTTTACTGTTTTTCATATAATTCCGAATTGTGGGAGACCTAAAGGTCAGAGGTCAAAAGTTAGAGGGTAAAAGTTGTTCGGCATGAGGAGACGCATAAGTGTATACAGGTTTCATGGCTGTATGTATAACACAGCATGAGCTATACCTGTTCAAAGATCGCACTTTCGAAGGCTTCCTACAGCGCCACCATTTGGCCGATTGCTATAATAAATAATAGCACACTTCGCCACTGTAAACTGAACACATTGATGTTTTTATTTTCATTTTCTCACTAAGTATGTAGGAGTAGAAAGGAACCGAAAATCCCGTCTACTTACTAGATAAATAAATAAATAAATAATGACAATATCTAAAGTGTGCTCGCCAGGTACTGGCGAGCCCACAATAATGACAATATCTAAAGTGTGCTCGCCTTATAGGCGAGCCCACAATAATGACAATATCTAAAGTGTGCTCGCCTTATAGGCGAGCCCACAATAATGACAATATCTAAAGTGTGCTCGCCAGGTACTGGCGAGCCCACAATAAATAAATAATGACAATATCTAAAGTGTGCTCGCCAGGTACTGGCGAGCCCACAATAATGACAATATCTAAAGTGTGCTCGCCTTATAGGCGAGCCCACAATTATAGATACTTCATTAGTATACTGAAGATAATGATAACCTACTTACAGTAGTAGGAGAAGCATATATCAGATATTTTACTTGTTTGTTTTACTTTAGAGTAGACAATAATGGTTTCCCCCAATTTAGTTGTTGTTGTTGTCAATAAATCCTCCCCACACATTTCTGTGTTGCCACTACTGTTGTATCCCACTGGTCCCTACTGGCTCACCTGCCTCTGTTACGTCTTAGTATTAAACATTTTACTTGAATAAAGGTACAAAGATATTGGCAATGACATCAATATACTTACTGTTCCAAACATAATAGTACTCATTGTGGAGAATGGCCCATTTCATTTGATTGATTTTAATTGCGACCGTCAGTGTCTGCACACACTCCTTGCCTGCCAAACCACAACCTCCATCAATTCTCACATGACCCTCTTCTAGCGCCACCATGAGGCCGATTCTTGCAAAACACATTTTTGGACACTGCTCCTACAAATTTTGACGTAAAATCACGCAAATCGGTACACACTTGGTCTACACTCATGTCTTCAACATGGATCTGTCCCATATAGCGCCACCATCAGGCCGATTTTTTCAAACACATTTTTGGACACTGCTGCTACAGATTTTGCCCTAAAATCACACAAATCGGTACACAATATGTCTACACTCATGTCATCAACATGGATCTCTCCCATATAGCACCACCATCAGGCCGATTTTTTCAAACGCTTTTTTGGACACTGCTCCTACACATTTTGCTCTCAAATCACGCTGCGACCTGACGGTCGCTTATCTCCCGATTAGGGAGTCTTACTGGTTATCAATGCTTTAATGTGTTAATTACTTTGATGCTGGTAAAGCTGGTATCTTAACTTACAGTATAATAATAGAGGGTATGCGTGTGACATCACTGTTGCTGGAAGTTATGTGGGAACACGCCTACTGAGTGGCAAAAAACTAATATCTGCCATTGACAGCCCATACATCCAAACAGAAAAGTCCTATCTGATTGTATTAATGAAAGTTAACTCACCAACATTGCGGCTGTACTGAAAGCTTGAATTATCCTCTTTCTATCTGCAAAGTTTTTGTTTCATAAAAATCCACCATAGGCATGTTATGAGCTACTTTCTGTCAAGACATTCTGTGCAGGTTTTTATTTTTCCAAGTGTCAGAGTTTGGAAGCACTCGTTTTCAACAACACAACATCCTGCTGCCTCCTGCATTATGTGCAAATTAGAAACAGGTGGTATGCAGGGCCGTTGAGTGATTTGCAACTAGCACTTCCAAACTCCAATGCTCCATGCTGCTCAATGTTTTGCCACTCAGTCTAGATTAGGGGGGCGGGTCCCAGTGGACGTGCATACCCTCTATACATAACAATTTATCAGTTAATGTATTCATGTATTAATCATCTAAATTATCAAATTAACTTTACTAACTAAAGTTGACAAATGATAGTAATGCAATAAAAAGTACAATATCTTCCCCTGAAATGTAGTGCATAAATGTAGTCTTTTATCATTGTAGTCTTCATGTGTTTTTTCTCTAATAAAGTTGTTTTTAGTTTTAGTTTTCTCTTGCACCCCCATGTAAAGCGTCTTTGGGTACTTAGAAAAGCGCTATAGGCCTATGAATCTTAGATATTATTATTATTATTATAAAGTATGAAGAAATGGAAAATACCTATAAATTAAAAGTGCCTCCTGAAGGATTTTATCAAGTGTACAAACTTGAGTAAATGTTCTTTGTTACTTTCCACTT
The DNA here is from genome assembly GCF_963921795.1 of Nannobrachium achirus. Classification (NCBI taxonomy): domain Eukaryota; kingdom Metazoa; phylum Chordata; class Actinopteri; order Myctophiformes; family Myctophidae; genus Nannobrachium; species Nannobrachium achirus. Next base: position 12,256,142 of record NC_137810.1, on the reverse strand, counting down.
CTGAACTTAGTTGCTATACCCAATTGCCCATAACTGTGTTTTCAAACACTTTACCTCAAGATCTCATAAAGATGTACTGTATGTGTGCTCTGTGGCATGCTATACATTCTATGGTTGAGAGTAAATAGGGGACAGAGAAGAAGGAGGCTTGGGCCAGCGCTTTACTCACACACAAGCCAGCCATCAGCGGTGAAATGGGCAGTTCCATTAGCCCCAAAGTTAAATTGTTGGGCTTTCATCTCGATGACTCGGTAATGAACCTGCTCGGTTGGAGAATAGCCTTTTTTCCCCCCGCTCACTAGCCCAGATCAAAGTGACAGGCCTGGGGCACACAGGGTCAGGAGTACACAGGGTCCAAAATGCATCTGTTGCTGTCCAAAACAAGAATAGATGGGCGGGGGCACTTTGGTGGCGCTGTGAGTGTGAAGTACTGTATCTGCCCACCACTGTGGAGGAGGTTGTGGGTTCAAATCATAGAGCAGGGATCTTCAACAGGGGGTCCGGGACCCTTAGGGGATCCTCAGAGTTACTACAGGGGATCCTCCAAATCTTCCAATCCTTTTTATATTAACATGAACCCTAGTGTCCATATTCTGAGAACTGTAGCCAAAAATAGACGATCTACAAGCTCACAGCGCCTCGCGCGAGGCGTTGTGAGCTTGTAGATCGGCTATTTTCGGCAAAGAGGTTTGGTGTAGAGGGGAAAAAGAGCAGGCTAAGTACAGAGTAAAAGGTCAAGTTTATTAGGTAATGATGGCTCAAGTGGTTAAATATCTGGAAACACAAATTGACATGAATCCAAAATACACTGATGATTGTGCTGTCAAACGATGCAACTATATGGAATCTATGAAAAGGTTGTGGGGGGTCCCTGCTTCATCTCTCTCTCAACTAAGGGGTTGAGATTGGCATATTTCCTGGGGCAAGCTGCCCAGATCACACAAGTCACACGAGTCTTCTTATTTTTTCACTCTCAAAAAGCACAATGAAGTGCATTTGAAACTACATTGCGGTGCACATCATGGAGTGATCACTGCTTGCCTCCTGTGAATTGTTTTATTTTTATTTTTGTTTATTTTCTGTTTATTTGGTTGCTGAGGTTGCTGAGTCAGTAGACAAAGTGAAGTGAGTGAGATGAAAAAACTTGGTTGAAATGTGCCAATCTCAACAGAAAACATCGGTATGTCACCCCGCCTGCTGTTCAGCTTTGGCCAGTAGGGGCAGGCTGCTTCAACTTTCTACCGTAGTTCTGGGGGCTTGGTTCAAATGGATGATGTGTGTTGCACATCTCAGTGTGATCTTTTCTTTCCAAAAGATGTGCTGTATTGTAGAACATTTTTAATTAGGCTCTGACTTGTAATGCTATATTGTAGAAGCTGATATCCATCTATTGGTTTACTAACAACACTGCTGATCCTGTTGAGCTGGGCTTTGATGCTGTTGAAGCGTGCACTATAATCCTTTGAAGGGAGTTTGACCACTTTCACCCTGGCATCCCTATTTTGGGCATGTCATTATTGGTGGAAACCTGCGTAACATAAGAAAAAATACCAGCTACGAGATCTACAAGCTCACAATGTGAGGTCATCACTGAGCTTGTAGCTATTTTCACTGTGAACTTGTGGTTAACTTGTCTTATCTGTTTCAGTGCCTGTCCACTGATGTAAATTGATCTTGAAGCATTTGTTTTTACCAGCTTAATTAAATTAATACTTGAGTAAAATGTTCAAACTTTTTTGAAAATAGCAGATTTACAAGCTCACAACACGAAACACATGAGCTTTTAGATTGTCTGTTTTTCCAATCGCTGAATTATATAATGTATATTTAGCGCTTACTTGATGCATGTATCTTTGTAATAGGCCTAATGTAAATCTACAACGTTACTTGTAACTAAAGTGTTCAAATAATTGTAGTGGAGAAAAAAGTTTAATATTCTCCTCTGAGATGTAATGGAGTAGAAAGATATACACAAGCCTACTCAAGTAAAGTAAAAGTACCTCAAAATTATACTTAAGTACAGCATTTCCACCACTGCCAGCTTAAAAGAGGCTTTCTGTTGACAGTCATGACACAAGCAATGACCATCAACGTGCAATTTAATTTAATTTAATGACACCGGTCACTGATCATTTTCAAACTCTTGTTGGAGGTCCACTGCTGTAATAAATACCTGATGTGGAATCACATCTAATCATTGAAAGGAGCTGGAGTCAGCTGCAGCATATGGCAAGGGTTGTTGTCAGGGTCCATGATGTCATATCATGGTGCTAATGGGGATTATCCAGATGGTGTCCAAAAAACCCAGTCCTGCTGGATTCATTTAGAGTGACTTCTGGCCACAACACAGGTGTCACTTGTATAGTACTCGTGGCCAGGGGCGTCACAAGGGGTAGGAAAGTGGGACTGAGTTACTGGGGCCCAAGGTGGAGGGGCCCTAGTAACTTTATCTATTGAAAAATAGCAGATATACAAGCTCACAGCGCGGCACCGAGTGCCGCGCTGCGAGCTTGTAGATCTGCTATTTTTCAAAAGTTGTGAAAATGTGTGCAAATCTTTGTATTTTTGAAGCAAACATTTGTAACTCAAATTTTGCTTCTGGGGCGGTCCCTGGACTATATTTTGAGATGGGGGTCCATAGCCAAATACATATCATTTCGGGGGTCCTTGACATGAAAAGGTTTCAGCACCACTGACATAGAAACATAGGTTTTTATAAAAAGTGAGCTTATCTGCTATTTTTCAAGAGTTAAAGCACAAAATAATGCGTTCCCAGTCTAAATGGGTTAAACCCCCTCCCCCTATATGAAGAACATTCATGGGGGGCCCACAGTGAATCCTTGTACCCAGGGCCCAGAATTTGGTGTGACGCCCCTGCTCGTGGCCCACATTAACCATAT